>NW_020949668.1:0-12698 GCF_900497805.2 Vombatus ursinus
CTCTCTCTCTCTCTCTCTCTCTCTCTCTCTCTCTCTCTCTCTCTCTCACACACACACACACACACACACACACATGTACACACACAGACATGTACACACATATACACACACACACAAAGTATACACGGACACAATTAAGCCAGCAGCAAACCTCTACATGTCAAGAAATCATTAGCAAAGATATCCCTTTAACTATGTTGTTGTATCAGTACTTGACTTTAGGGCAGAAAGACACCTGATCAGCTTTAGCCCTCTGTAGCTTAGAATTCTGGAATTCAGGTGATTTACCAGCCTCTACTTCCCCACAACAGTGACATAAGTGGGTTTAACTACATCTGGATAATGCTTCTCTTTCTCGAACTCTACTAAGTCCATTAAAAATATTGTCATTCTGGAAGTCATTCAGGTTGACAATTTCACTTATCCTTTATTCTTCACTGTCTTTAGCCCCTGTCTCCCATAACCTGTTGCTAAGAATTGCTGGTTATTTCATATTATAGGAGATTTCATATCCCATTCTCGTGATTCACATACAACCACACTACTTTAGGTTTGCATCATCTGATACAAGAACTATTTTAATAACCTCCAGTTGATGTCTCTGCTTCAAGTCTTTGACCTCTTCAAAGCATCCTCCTCATAGCTGTCAAAATAATCTTAAAGCACAGATCTTACCATGTTATTCTCTTTGTGAAGAATCAAGACTCTTTATTTCCCCTAGGATAAAATGCCAACTCCTCTGGCATTTAAAGCTTTTCAAAATCAGCCTCTAGCCAACTCATACAGATGTATTTCAGATTAATTCATATCACACTCTATATTCCAGACAAACTGGTCTACTTGCTATTCCTTGAATTTGTATTTTGTCTCCTATGAGAAGCATTTCTTAATCACCTTGTTACTGTCCTCTTTTTGTATAGTACTGTATCCCCTAATTCCTTTAACCAAATGATAGGAAAGTAAGGGAAAGATGTAGCATGTCCTGTGGATAAAATAGGAAATGGAGATTTGAAACTGATTAGATCTGAGATGTGAAGGAGAGAGAAGACTCAAAAATGTCTTTAGCTTTTTGAACTTGGGATGATAACAAAAATAGAGAAATGAATGGAGAAAAAACCAAACTATTTTAGTTTCATTCAAGTTGAAATTGAGTTGTAGGAGTCATGTGAAAAATGAGTTAAAGAGTGTAGGCCAAGAGACCTCCATTGGCAAGGAGGCAGGTTATCTCATCCTTTAAAGCAGAAGAGAAGAAAAAAAAAGATATATAAAGACATTTAAAAGATTGATGATTGATGGATGTCAGTAAGGAAGCTTACATTGCGTAGCTTCAATCTTCGTAGTAAAGCAAGAATTGAAGTCTTTTCCTGAGCTTAGGTACAAGTAAGGTGAGTTGGGAGGCAGCCTAAGCCTCTGAAGAAGGTAGAAAAGGTTTGAAATAGCTGCTTTGGAGAATGTGAGAGAAAGGAAGTAAAAGGTAAGGAAAAAGGATAATTGTACAGCAATGAAGGTCTAGCTAAAATTAGAAAACACACACACACACAAAATTGTAGTGATGTCAGTCAGCACAACAATAATAGTTAATAATAGCTAGCATTTAGTGCTCTAAGCTGCTTCCCAAGCACTTTACTTATGTTACTTCATGTGATCCTCACAATAACTCTATTAAGAAGTGCTATTATTAACCCGATTTTATAGATGAGGAACTGAGGCACAGAGCTCAGACCCAGCAAGTTTCTAAGCTAGGATTCAAACTCACTACTTCCAGATTCCAAATCCAGCATATGAGGTCACCAACTGCCTCTTAAACATGATTTCCACTAGGAATGTGATTGTTTTTCCCGTAGGAGAAATTAAGAAGGCAAAATATGACATAACCACAGTTTTCAAGTTTTAGAAGAGAGAATCAACAGAGGGAATGCATGAGCATTAAAGAAGATCAAGAGATCATTAACCAGAAGACCATTTGCTGGAGATGTTGATTTATTCAGGTTCATGTTTGATTAAGTGACCTATCCTTTTCGATTCTTATATCCCTATAAACCAAATATAATATTGACTTTGGAAGCTGGAGAACCCAGAAGGAGCTAGGAACATTTCAAAAATTAGGGTGTCCCTTAGAATCTGTATGGAAGATTAATCTCAATATATTTCTACTAATTACTCTCTAAATTTGGCATCTCTGCTTTTAATGACCCTCATAATGACTGGCTGAAGCAGTCTAGTGTGTAGTTCAATGTATTCCAGCCTATCATAGGCTATCATAATCAAGTAGTTTAAAAGATGTGGAGGGGGTTATAATGATTCATTTAAAACCCTATTTCTTCAGGGATTTTCTAATAGTTGTAATGGTTTCTGAAAGAGTGTCTGATTTAGCCTTTAGTAACAGAAGACCTAATAAATAATGTGCATAGTGTGGTAGAAAGCAGCTATTTCCAATATGCCTTGTCTTACTCCTGCCTCACCCCTAGAACTATAATTTTCCCTTTCACCTTTTTTCTGAAGGGAATCTAATTAATTTCAAAGGACATAATGCATATGTAACCACATTTTTTTTCTTTCTAGTTCTTTTAGTGCAAGATACAGGATTAACAATTCTTACTGTCAACATAAAGTGACCTCAAAATTTCAATAGTAATTAGTGTGGTTAAAAATTCACAGTCCAATTAGTGCTACTGGCACTCAAACACAAGGCCTTTGATTTGAGCTAAATAAAATTCTTGAGTCAACACTCCAGCTGTTTCATTTCCAATTTTAGGTTCTGTTCCTATGGCATATTACATATTACATTATTGATGTCAGGGAGAAAAAAAAAGAGAATTCCTGATTTATCAAGTATTATACTTTAATGCTTTCTATAAAATTTAAATGGCAAAATATTACTTAATTTTATTCCATATTCTGTAATGAATGGTATAAGATCAAAATAAAGTATCCTCTGCTCTTAGTTGAAAGCATTCATTACTTACCTGACACTAATGATATAAAGAATTTAAGTGACATTTTTCCAAGCTAGAAATCACACACTTAATGTTTTCATTCTGTTTTATATTTAGTTAGGAGCTAAAGAAGCAGAATATCTAAGGTAAAATATCCTTCAATGTGCTTGCCAGCTATTTTTGACAACTATACTATCTATTCGATAATCATTTAACATTTTTCCCTATTATATCCTTAATTAGGTAGCTAGGAGAACAGTGGGACTTCACCTAAAGGAGAAGGAAAAGGAAATGGAGGTAATGAAAATCAGAACTGGAGGATTTTGGGACTGAGAAGAAAAAGTAACTTGGCAAGGACATCCCAGGATGAAGGTTTTGGAGCTTTTAGGGCCCTCGGAGGCCTTTGAGTTCAATTCCCACACTTTACCAATGAGGAAATTGAGTCTCAGACAGTTTGAGACACTAGTCCAAAGTCCCTTAGAAAACATGAGAGAACATGAGGAGTTGAGACAGGAGGAGGAAGATGAAAGGGATTATAGTTGATAGAAGATGAGTCTTTAAGTTAAAGGAGATATAATTGTGCTAAAGGTCAAAGGAAGAAGAGATGAGTGGTAGTATTTATAGTGAATCCCTGCAGAAATACAACAATTTGTTGACAGTAATGGTGGGGTCTGCTGCCCTCCTAGAGCATGTGGTCAGGATACAACAGATAGCTGCCAAGACTCATCAAATAAGATGAAAACTGTCTGTCTGGTGAGTCACATGGGCATAATTAAGTTGCCAGAAGGATCTTAGGGAAATTGCCAAAGATTTTGAAATCTAGGGTAAAAAAATGAAAAAAGAAAACCAGTACCATGAGTTCTTGTTCTTCAGGGGATTCAGGAATCCAGAGATGATTGCTTATGAGTTGTGTAAAGTATCTCTTGGTTATGCCTGCTCCTCCAACTATCTTGTGAGGATGCTTTAGAATGAGTATAGAAAATGAGTCTGAATTTCAGCCTCTAGGGTACTAATCATCATCTTACCATCATATTATTTCAACCACTGAGGGTTCAGAATCATTAGAGATACTAGGAGCTGGATTCACAATGAAAATCCATATTGCTTCTGCTCAGTAATTACAGCCACGGTTCATAGTAATTTCTGCTATCCCATTCCATTTATTATTAATAAGTTTTCTTTTATTCCAAATGTCTTCACATCATGCTCATTCCATATTCCTGAACTTTCAGAAACCTGTTCCTAAAAGGCATTGCATTACAGGTCATCATCTCTTCTGCTATGTGTTCCTTTCATGCCCCCTGAAATAATGGGCCAGGAAGAGGAATATGAACCTCCTTAATCCTTACTTCCATTTGCAGATGGTCATTTTTAAAACTTTTTTTTGTTTTGCCACAGTTTCCTTAAGTATCACTCCATCTGTCTTTCTCACTCAGTTCAATTATTTGTAGTAAGTATATACTGATTTCAAAGTCATTCTCCCAACTTACTCAAGGAGTTCAGGACCAGGTTCGTTGTCTTCCTTTTCACCTTGACTCTTACATAAATATTTTAGAATTTTCAATATACTAGTTAATGTCTTCTGAAACACTCTAGGTTTAGAGTTCGTCAACCTTCTAAACATTCAGGATGTCCAACTATACTCTACATGTCATACACAGGATTATATTATTAATCTGACCATAATTATTTAGTCTCCATAATCTAGAATCCTTAAATCCCTTTATTTATCCACAACCTCTATTCTGCAATATTTCCTCTTGGCTTACCCCTCCTAAACATAATCATTTTATTTTTCTTTTTTTTCCATTCTTTTCTTTTCTCCCAGTTTATCACATTGGGCTTTTTCTTTCCTTCCCTCTCTTCATAATCATGACTTTTTAACAGATGAATTAAATCATACACTATCAGTTTCCATTAAATTCCTTATCCTTTATCTTATTTTTAGTCATGCCTTCACAAACCACAATGATGTTATCCCAAAGAGTTTATCTGGGCCTATTTGAGTGTATCTGAATAAACTCAAACCCTGGAGAAAACCAGGTAGCCATATTATTTGAGTTCATTGGGAGTTTAATCTTAACTGAACACACATTAGTGAGTATTCATCCTTTTAGTCTCTTCTAATTAATTGACTCATTGTACAGTGGCTATTTCAGACCTTTTTTTTTGGTGGGGGGCTCTTATACATTTCCACTATCTATCCTTTTAGGAGAGGATCTCTCTTCCCACTTTTCTGAAAAACATAAGGCCATCTGTCACAAGCTCCCTCTTCCCTTTACCACTGCATTTCAAGAAACCCCTCTTTTCCAACCCACATAATATCCCATTTTAGTCTAATCTCTGATAAAGAGCCTTTTCTTTGCATAGCTTAAACACTCCATTTATGCTCATGACCTCATTTTCTTCCATTTCCTTTGGGAATTTTATGATTCAAACATTCACTCTCTTTCAGCTTTAATGTCTTCTTATCCGTTGGTTTCCTTCCAAACACCTTCAATAATGTCAAGGACTTCCCGGTTCTCAAAACAAAACAAATAACAACAACAACAAGAACAAAAACAATAACTACATCCTAGTGTATGACCACTTAAAAGCAAACAAACAAACCTGTAAGAACATGTTTTTCTTTTCTTTTTAATTTTGAGAGCATAAAGTGATTTCCTTTGCTTTCAAGCAGATCACATTACACACTCTTCTTTCATTTCTAGTCATCAATAAGTAGGTTAATGCAACTGAAATTAAAGTTTTCTAGTATAGAACCTGCCTCTTCATAACTGCTTTCAATGTTTGTTGTTAAAAACTGAAGCTCTGAAACTTACTGGCAACATTCCTGGATGAAATACTGGATTAAATGAAATATAATACAAGTATTATACTTTAATGTTTTCTATAAAATTTAAATGCCCAAAGACTATTTAATTTTATTCTGTATTCTGTAATGAATGGTGTAATGTCATCTTGTGAATTATCTTGAGCTGTACTTTTCCTTGTCCCTTGATACTTTGAGGCAGTTTTCTTGTACAATTTTATAATAAATAGGATTTTATTTTATATTTTATATTTATATTTTGTTATATTTATATTTCTAAAGTATTGTTATATCTTATATAACAAGAAAATACAATGTATAGTATGCTGGATATAGAGTCAAGAAGACTTGTATTAAAATCTTTCTTCAGACACTAAAAAGCTGTCCTATATGGGCAAGTCACTTGACTTCACTCAGCCTCATTTTTCTCATACTTAAAATGAGGATAATAATAGCACCTACTGTGTAGGGATGTTTTGAGGATCAATGAGACAATATTTGTAAAGTATTTTGCAAACAAAGTGATATATGTGTTAGCTATTACTTATTATTACTTTTTTATTATTTCTGAAACATCAAGAATTTTCAAATTGTTTTTTTCTGAGTTCTGTTTTAAAGGCAAATTGAAAGGAATATTTCTCTTTCCTCTCCAACAATGAGACACTGTGGAGCTTTATAGTGGACAAATGGTTGAATTCACAGCATTGACATCTGCTTTGATACCCCACCTTTTGTTCTCCTCCCTTCCCTAAGCATTGCCTTCTTCTCTACAGTCATCTGTTCTGGACTCCTGGACATTAACATGTTATCTATAGTTACTCCTTCTGGATCCCCGGACCTCAACTATCTGTTCTGCAACCTACATGGGTAGTTTCCTCTATTAGAGTGTGGCTTTATTAAGAGCAAATACTTTCACTTGTCTATTGGTATCCTCATTACTCAGAATGATGCTATTTTTTTTCTTTCATTCATTCATTTCATTGAGGTTTATAGAAATCTAATGTTCTTCTAATTTTGCTTTTTTTTTTAAATAAATGCTCTGATAGTCCATCTCTGTATTTTTATATTGGATTTTTTTTACTGATATTCTCTTTGTCAAAGTGTCCATTGTTTTATTAAGAATATATAAGGTACTAATTTCTTTTTTTCAAAAACTTTTAAGAGTTCTAAATTCCCTTCTTGCTTATTATTTTAATTTATTAAGTGTCTTAACTATTCAGAGATGTCTTTAATTAATTTCTTGTAGTTTGATGATTAATTATTCTTTTCTTCTGAGGTTTCAACTCATTTCAATTTTCTATACCGTACTTATTTATTGCATTAGGGGCTTTTTTGATTACTTATTTTTCAGTCTTGACTGGGTTTTCTGTAAGCATTTCCATGTGAGTTTTTTTTTCCCTTTTACCTCACATATACAATTTCTTTACGGTATTAAAGCTTATTCTTTTGAGGTGTTGAAGGGGATCTAGTTTAGATATAACCATTTACTCAGCCATCTTGTCAAGAGTTGGAAACATTTTATAGGCACTGAGATTTTATTGATTATGTACTCTCTATTTAAAAAAAATCAGAAATCACTGCTGTGACTATTCTCCTTTGGTACCTTCTGGAGAATTTAGCTAGTCATATTGTACCATCTTTCACAGAAATTTAGTACAAACTTAGTACATAGTATATATTCCAGTTGACCCAATTCTCTCAGTTTATCATCTTTTTCTTTCCCTGTTTCCCTGATTCTTGACTTTACCAGTCTTATTTGAAAACATTTTCTTTTTTTTCATGGAAAGAAAACAAACATATACTCTATACACCTTTGATTATAAAATGACAATGCTGAAGATAGATTTAAATTTTTGTAAATGATTTTACCCATATCTACATTGTTGACATTATATATTATTCATTTCTATGTAATGATTTTAAAAACAATATGATTTCATAGTGTGATACTTGTGCAATGGGGGTCTGTTATATGCAGTGACTCATTTGACTCTGCAAGCTGATGAAATCTCTCACTATGGAGGACTAGGGAGCTTGCTTCCTGAAGAATATGACGACATATAAGGGAAGTGTTTCAGAGTGACTATGGCTAATGTGTTGGCATTCTGTAATAATAGTTATTTCTTTCTTATATTAATAATCATTTGTTGAATTAGGGATAAGATTTTACATTCTGTAACTGTTTCTGGTCAGTTTATCACATGGTGGAGAGAGTACTATTTGGAATTATAAAAGGTCTATCAGTTTCAGCTATTTCATCATTGCCTCTGTCTATTTCATGTAGTGATTCCTTCACTCAAGGTGTTCAGTGAGACATCATGCTCTAAGAAAAAATGCCTTAAGGTCTTAAAACCCTCTGAAGGCTTATGGTCTATTCTCTTTCCCCACTACCTTGCTTTCAGGAAATTGATGAAGTTTGATGCTTCACTACTACCAGGGATATTTTTATAGGGAGCCAAAAATTTCATTTGACAAGTCAAATGAATTAGCTTCTTACCACTTTAAATGTAAACTTTAAATATGAAATTTCAGTCAACAGCCAACTTGAATAGGGAGGTATTTTGGTGGTATTTATATTTCCTAAAAGTAATTATGAATGGGAGATTATTTTGATATATGGTTCATGAATTGAAAGCAATTAAATGAATATTTCTAATAGCAAATTTTAATTTATCTATATAATCTAGTTTGAAGGGGGAATCATGAGGAAGGAATGTATTATAGGCAGAAGGCATGGAGTTGGCCAGTGGAGTACTACTGTGTATAAGGAACAGGGAAAAGGTTGGTTTTACTGGACCTTAGAGTACATAAAGTATAATGATATATAATGACTCTGGAAAGATAGGTAGCGGCAGGTTGTGAAGGGCTTTAAAAGACAAACAGATGAATATATATATATATGTATATACATATATATAATGTATGTATATATATATATATATATTACTTATGGTTAGTAAGAAACCTTAAGAATTTACTAATTAGTGGAGCAATGTGGTAAGATATGTGCTTGAAAAAAATAATTAACTTAGGTGAGTAAAGAATGGATTAGACTAAGAGATTTGAGGCTGAGAAATCAATTTTATGGCTGTCTAAATAGTTTAAGACAGAAAGGGTCTAAATTAAGGTAATATTTGTGTGACTAGGGAGAAGAGATCACATGAAAGAGGTGAAGGTAGAAAAAAATAAGATGTGCAATTGATTGGATTAGTGGGGTGTAAGCAAGTGAGTATTAGAGAATAATGTTGATATTACAAACCTAGAGAATAGAAGAATGCTGGTGCTTTAAACAGAAATGAAAAAGTTTGAATGTGGACAGGTTAGGGATAAGAGAAAGATAATTGATTCTGTTTTGGTGAGATCTTTCAAATTGCAATATCTCAAAGAAATAAAGTCTGGAATGTCTATTGTATAATGAGGGAAGTGGATCTAAAGGTTAGGGGAGAGATTGGGCCTGTATATACTACTAATAATAATAGATGACATTTATATAGTACTTACATTGTGCCAGCTAGTGTGCTAAGTGCTTTACAATTAGTATTATACCAATAAGCCTGTGCTATTATTATCTCCATTTAACAGATGAAGAAACTGACTTTACAGACTTGTTAATGATTTTGCTAGGTCAAAGAGAATGTTTGCATGGTTTTATAGACCTTTGAACATAATTCTAAATTGTTCTCCAGAATGGTCAGATCAGTTCACAAATCCACCAACATTGCTTTAGTTTACCAATTTTCCCAAATCACCTCCAACATCTGTCATTTTCCTTTTCTGTCATATTAGACAATTTAATAGGTGTGAGGTGATACCTCAGAGTTGTCATAATTTTCATTTCTGTAATATACAGTGACTTAAAGCATTTTTCATATGACAGAAAAGATAGCTTTTATTTATTTATTTGAAAACTGCATGTTAATATTCTTTATTTATTTATTTATTTATTTTATTTATTATTTTATTTATTTATTTTATTTATTTATTTGAAAACTGCATGTTAATATTCTTTGACCATTTGTTGGTGAAAATGACGTGTATTCTTATAAATTTGACTCACTTCTCTATATATTAGATATATGAGGCCTTTATCAGAGAAATTTTCTATTATGTTTTTCACAGTTGTAATTGCTAACTGTATATTGGCCCCTATCTTATTTTGCCCTGTTTAATCTTCTCTTTCTCCTTTCATCCTCTAAAATATTTTGCTTCTGACCACCTCCTCTCCCAATCTGTCCTCCTTTTTATCAGTCACACCCCCTTTTCATCTACTTCCCATTCTACTTCCTTGTAGGGTAAGATGGATTTCTATACCTGACTGAGTGCTTATGTTATTCCATCTTTTAACCAATTAGGATGAGAGTAAGGTTGAAGCAATTGTCTACTACCCATTTTTCTTCAGCTCCCCTCTATAAGCACTTTTATACTTTTATGTAAGAGAACGTATCACATTCTACCTCTCCCTTCCTCCTTCTCCCAGTGCAATTCTCTTTCTCATCCTTTCATTTAATTTAGATTTTTTGGGTAGCATCCCATCATATTCAACTCACATCTGAGTCCTCTGTCTATGTATACTCCTTCTAAGATCCCTAATAATGAAAAAATTATTAGAAGTTACAAGTATCATGTTCCCATGTAGCAACATAAATAATTTAACCTTACTGAATCTCTTCAGATTTCTGTTTCCTGTTTACCTTTTTATGATTCTCTTGAGTCTTACATTTGAAAGTCAAATTTTTCTATTGAGCTCTGGTCTTTTCATCAGGAATGCTTGAAAGTCTTTTATTTCATTGAATATATATTTTATCTCAAAAGAACAAACTCAGTTTTTTCTGGGTAGGTGATTATTGGTTGTAATCCTACCTTCTTTGCCCACCAGAATATTATATTCACAGTCCCTGTAATCTATTCATGTAGATGCTGCTAAATCTTCTGTTATCCTGACTGTGGCCCCACAATATTTGAATTGTTTCTTTCTGGCTGCTCACAATATTTTCCCTTGACCTCAGGGCTCTGAATTTGGTTACAAGATTCCTGGGAGTTTTCATTTGGATCACAAATTTAAAGAAGTGTTAATTTTTTACATGTAATTGGGAAATATTTAATGAAATAAATAAAATAAAAATAAAGGGATGTTTTGCTAAGAGAAAAAAATAATGTTTGGAAAAAAAACTACTTGGTATAGAAAGAAGGACACATTTGTCATTGACTTATACTGAGTTTGAAAAGCACATGTTTCTTTCAAAATCTAGTGGATAGTAACTCTGTTTCAAGTGTAGGTTAAATACTTTCCTAAAAGAGAAGGTAAAAAAAACTCAAGTAACCCCTGTTCTCATTCCCAGTTAGCTGGGAAAATGAAGTGCTTCTTAACAAATGCATACATACATATAAATAAATGGATAGTAGATAGATTAACAGATGATAGATAAAAGGAAAGGAATAAAAATGATTGCATAACTATATGAATAAATTAACAAATAGACAAATTAATGAATATAAACAAAACTCAGAAATGGTACTTCAATGGAAAAACTAAGTATATGAAATAGAAGATGCACAATCCAACCCTTGTTTCAGTAGTGTTCAGAATATAAGAATTTCATATAAAGTAACATGCAAAAGAAAAGGACTAGGATATATTTGAAGATTTTAAAAACGCACTTCTTCATGAAAAGGAGGATTCTGGATGCTGCGATTGAGAAGTTATCTACTTGTTCTCCAAGGAATAAAGTAGAAGACCCACAGCAGTTTTCAGGTAAGATATCATCCAGTAATTGCAAAAGAAAAAGCAATAAGTGTGTGTGTGGGGGGGTTGCTAATCCTTAATCAGGAATAACAAAAGAGGTATTTGTCAACTTAGCAAGATGATACCAACAATTGAAAGGTCTGTTGTGTACCCAGATTATGATTATAAGAAACAACATAGAATGCCCTAAAATTTATCCTAATAAACACTAATGGTGATTCACATGGCTAAATGATACTGCTCAAAGGATGTTAAAAGAGGATTGGCAAAGATTAAATATTTTCCAAAAACTTGAAGACCAAAGGCCTCCAGGTTAAGTTTGCTTCACTGCTACTCACTGAAGACAAGTGACACAGAAGGGAAAAATTGACTTGAGAAATTAATACCTGGCTAAGAAGGTGACAGCCTATGTAGAACAAAAAAGCTCAATGCCATGGAAAGTTTATGTATTAAGGGAAGGAGAATATCAGTTGGGACACCCTGAAGTTCATGGAATACAAAAGTGAAAGAAAAGAGTCAGTGGTAAAAACTCATAACTTTGAAAGTTTTTATATAAATGCCCAGCATGTTATTAGTAATCTGATAAGAGGAATGAGAAGTCTTAACACAAGAAACCAAATTCTACATTACAAATAACACTGAGACAGGATAAAATTCTAGAATGGAATATTGTTTTGAATGTGTATACATTGTTCAGAAGAATGGGATATGTATTTAAAGTGGTGGAAAGAAGGACTGTGGATAACATTGTACCTTCAAAGACATATATTTTATGTTAAATTCTAGAAAATCAGAAGGGAGAAGCATTATAGAAAGCATAAAGGTTAAGATCACCAGATGGATAAACAGAAACAATCTTGTTTTTGGAGAATACTACAGACTACCTGAACAAAAAGAGAATTACACAGAGTTCTGGAAATAGACTTTAAAAATCTGGCATATAGGCATGATATAATAGTGATTGAAGACTTCAATTATTAGAGCATCTTCAGAGCTCTCTCTCTGCCAAAAGCAGAGCAACTAATAACTTCCTGACTTGTCATAATGATAATTTCATCCTGAAAAAGATAGAGTAATGAACAAAGGGAAATTCTGTATTGGATTTTATATTGAGGGAAAAAAATAAATGCTAGAGTGGAAATGATGGGAAGGTTTTTTTAGGGGGGGAAGTGATCACTACCTACTAGAGATTGTAAAAGAGAAGAAA
>NW_020949669.1:0-2412 GCF_900497805.2 Vombatus ursinus
CTCTATCTATCTATCTATCTATCTATCTATCTATCTATCTATCTATCTATCTATCTTCTTTCCCTGACCATGGGTCACAGTCATCCAGTCAAATACCAGGACAGCAGCATCTACCCATCAAAGATATCTTGCTATTTTCTGTTCTTGTACCCACCTTGTACCCTTTCTGCTGTCTCTTTTGCTCTAAGATAACAACTACATCAACACTATAATTGCTACTAGAAAAAAAAATGTACTAATCTGATGTCCTAAGATTCCTCCCCAAATCTCCATGCAGATGTAATAAGAGTTTGAAACTGGATTGCCATCCTGGGATTTGTAGTTCAGAGGGCCAGTTATTCCTTCTCAGTCCCAAAGAGATTTGAAAATGTTTAAATTTTGAGTGGGGAGATGGTCTTGAGTCACACCCAAGGGTACTTAAAGGGAAAAGTAGGGTCTGCAAGAAGCACCCTGAGAAGAAGGATGTGTGGTTCCAAGAGTTAAGGAGAAGTCCTCTCAGAACTTAAGGAGCTGGCAAGAATTTTCATCCAGGGGCAAAAAACAAAAAGAGATAATCAAAAGAAGGCTGAATTGTACCAGAAGTTGGTCATTGGACTTGCTAAGATACAAAGGAACAGATGACATACTGGAATTATCAGTTGTACTGATCTCTTCAAGGACAGAAGCCACTTCCATCAAAAGGTCTGTTTTCCTCCAAGCTTCCCATCTCCATCCTTGACCAGTAATAGACACTGTCATTGTTTCATTTATCCAAACATTCCCTGTACTCTTATTTTGCCTCAAACATAAAAATGCTTTGAGTTAGGTAGAGATAATCAAAACTAAGAACTTTTTATCTGATATTAACAATAAAAAGCAATAGAGAAAGGATACACTTTGACTTGAGGGCCATTATACTGTCCTAGGCTAAAATTAAGCTAGCTATTTTAACAGTTTGTCTAATTAAGCCATCAGCCTTAGCCTCCAGCATTAGAAAGGAAGGAGAGCAGGGTGGAAATGTATTAGGTCTAGTTGAGATTCAGAAAAGATCAAGTGCCATTCACAGCACTAAGCATTGAAAATAAACACATACATATATTTATATATATGTATGTATATTTGCATATTATAGTGTGTATATATATGTACATATATATCTCAGGGACATATATGTATGTGTGTATGCATATCTGTATACACACCCATGTGTGTGTGTGTGTGTGTGTGTTTGTGTGTGTGTGTTGGAGAGATTCATTTACAGATAGTGATTAAACCATGGAAACTGATGCTGATGACTATCACCTACCTTCTTTTCAAATTAGAGGGTTACACTTGTAGATAAATTGCTGCTTGTATGAGAGATAGAGTACCCAGCTTCCATGTACCTATTTGCCAAAATTGAGGAGCTTCAACAGACTTAATAATGATGAACAATTCCAGTGTATAGTAAGTGACTTCTTGCACCTCAGAGCTGCATGATCAATCAGTCAGAAGCTTGAGTCTAATAAGAAAGGGGGTTGCCAGAGTACTGGGAGACTCAGACAATGGGAAACAGGTCAGGGACAAATGTAGCCTTCAAGATTTTGTGTCATTCGGTGGCAAGAGAAAAGGTAAACACTGGGAAAATAGTAGGTGAGTCAGAAAGTCTAAGAGTGGCAAACTTGGAAGCCCTAGGGAGTGGCAGTATAATGACAGCAACCACAATGGCATGGCAGTGCTCAGATCAGAATACTTCAAGCTCAGGAAAACTGAGGTTCTTAATGTTCTGTCCTAAGATGCTAGAGAGGTTCCTGAAAAACTAGCATTCTGAAAGTTAAAGTTCTGGGCAAGGCTAACACCAAGTAATGGAAGTCAGTGAAGGTACCAACTTGGTAACTCGACCTACCAGGCCAACCACCCCACCTAAAAGCACTGAAGTGGGAAAGTCTGGTCCTTGCAAAATGTTTAATTTGGGAACTAAAACTGGGGAGGTGAGATATCCAAAGAAAACACCAAGCAGCATAAACTTTTGCAAATCCAGAGATCCACATGAATAAGGAACAAGTGATTGCAAACAATTAAATAAGAGAGACTCCAGAGGGGTAGAAATGGATTTTCCATAACACTGCATAAATACTTAGAAGACATGAAGCAAGGGATGAAATTGAAATAGAAATTTTTGAGGAAGTAATTAAAAAGAGAATAAGTATCTTAAAAGGGGAAGTATTAAAACTGGCTTAAGAAATGGACCCCTTAAGCTCTGGAGTCAGGAGGTCCTGAGTTCAAATCCAGCCTCAGAGATGTTTGACACTTACTAGCTGTGTGACCCTGGGTAAGCCTCTTAACCCCAATTGCCTCACTAAAAAAGAAAGAAAGAAAGAACAAAAGAAGGAAAGAAAGAAAGAAAGAAAGAAAGAAAGAAAGAAAGAAAGAAAGAAAGAAAGAAAGAAAGAA
>NW_020949670.1:0-12695 GCF_900497805.2 Vombatus ursinus
CTCTCTCTCTCTCTCTCTCTCTCTCTCTCTCTCTCTCTCTCTCTCTCACACACACACACACACACACACACACATGTACACACACAGACATGTACACACATATACACACACACACAAAGTATACACGGACACAATTAAGCCAGCAGCAAACCTCTACATGTCAAGAAATCATTAGCAAAGATATCCCTTTAACTATGTTGTTGTATCAGTACTTGACTTTAGGGCAGAAAGACACCTGATCAGCTTTAGCCCTCTGTAGCTTAGAATTCTGGAATTCAGGTGATTTACCAGCCTCTACTTCCCCACAACAGTGACATAAGTGGGTTTAACTACATCTGGATAATGCTTCTCTTTCTCGAACTCTACTAAGTCCATTAAAAATATTGTCATTCTGGAAGTCATTCAGGTTGACAATTTCACTTATCCTTTATTCTTCACTGTCTTTAGCCCCTGTCTCCCATAACCTGTTGCTAAGAATTGCTGGTTATTTCATATTATAGGAGATTTCATATCCCATTCTCGTGATTCACATACAACCACACTACTTTAGGTTTGCATCATCTGATACAAGAACTATTTTAATAACCTCCAGTTGATGTCTCTGCTTCAAGTCTTTGACCTCTTCAAAGCATCCTCCTCATAGCTGTCAAAATAATCTTAAAGCACAGATCTTACCATGTTATTCTCTTTGTGAAGAATCAAGACTCTTTATTTCCCCTAGGATAAAATGCCAACTCCTCTGGCATTTAAAGCTTTTCAAAATCAGCCTCTAGCCAACTCATACAGATGTATTTCAGATTAATTCATATCACACTCTATATTCCAGACAAACTGGTCTACTTGCTATTCCTTGAATTTGTATTTTGTCTCCTATGAGAAGCATTTCTTAATCACCTTGTTACTGTCCTCTTTTTGTATAGTACTGTATCCCCTAATTCCTTTAACCAAATGATAGGAAAGTAAGGGAAAGATGTAGCATGTCCTGTGGATAAAATAGGAAATGGAGATTTGAAACTGATTAGATCTGAGATGTGAAGGAGAGAGAAGACTCAAAAATGTCTTTAGCTTTTTGAACTTGGGATGATAACAAAAATAGAGAAATGAATGGAGAAAAAACCAAACTATTTTAGTTTCATTCAAGTTGAAATTGAGTTGTAGGAGTCATGTGAAAAATGAGTTAAAGAGTGTAGGCCAAGAGACCTCCATTGGCAAGGAGGCAGGTTATCTCATCCTTTAAAGCAGAAGAGAAGAAAAAAAAAGATATATAAAGACATTTAAAAGATTGATGATTGATGGATGTCAGTAAGGAAGCTTACATTGCGTAGCTTCAATCTTCGTAGTAAAGCAAGAATTGAAGTCTTTTCCTGAGCTTAGGTACAAGTAAGGTGAGTTGGGAGGCAGCCTAAGCCTCTGAAGAAGGTAGAAAAGGTTTGAAATAGCTGCTTTGGAGAATGTGAGAGAAAGGAAGTAAAAGGTAAGGAAAAAGGATAATTGTGCAGCAATGAAGGTCTAGCTAAAATTAGAAAACACACACACACACAAAATTGTAGTGATGTCAGTCAGCACAACAATAATAGTTAATAATAGCTAGCATTTAGTGCTCTAAGCTGCTTCCCAAGCACTTTACTTATGTTACTTCATGTGATCCTCACAATAACTCTATTAAGAAGTGCTATTATTAACCCGATTTTATAGATGAGGAACTGAGGCACAGAGCTCAGACCCAGCAAGTTTCTAAGCTAGGATTCAAACTCACTACTTCCAGATTCCAAATCCAGCATATGAGGTCACCAACTGCCTCTTAAACATGATTTCCACTAGGAATGTGATTGTTTTTCCCGTAGGAGAAATTAAGAAGGCAAAATATGACATAACCACAGTTTTCAAGTTTTAGAAGAGAGAATCAACAGAGGGAATGCATGAGCATTAAAGAAGATCAAGAGATCATTAACCAGAAGACCATTTGCTGGAGATGTTGATTTATTCAGGTTCATGTTTGATTAAGTGACCTATCCTTTTCGATTCTTATATCCCTATAAACCAAATATAATATTGACTTTGGAAGCTGGAGAACCCAGAAGGAGCTAGGAACATTTCAAAAATTAGGGTGTCCCTTAGAATCTGTATGGAAGATTAATCTCAATATATTTCTACTAATTACTCTCTAAATTTGGCATCTCTGCTTTTAATGACCCTCATAATGACTGGCTGAAGCAGTCTAGTGTGTAGTTCAATGTATTCCAGCCTATCATAGGCTATCATAATCAAGTAGTTTAAAAGATGTGGAGGGGGTTATAATGATTCATTTAAAACCCTATTTCTTCAGGGATTTTCTAATAGTTGTAATGGTTTCTGAAAGAGTGTCTGATTTAGCCTTTAGTAACAGAAGACCTAATAAATAATGTGCATAGTGTGGTAGAAAGCAGCTATTTCCAATATGCCTTGTCTTACTCCTGCCTCACCCCTAGAACTATAATTTTCCCTTTCACCTTTTTTCTGAAGGGAATCTAATTAATTTCAAAGGACATAATGCATATGTAACCACATTTTTTTTCTTTCTAGTTCTTTTAGTGCAAGATACAGGATTAACAATTCTTACTGTCAACATAAAGTGACCTCAAAATTTCAATAGTAATTAGTGTGGTTAAAAATTCACAGTCCAATTAGTGCTACTGGCACTCAAACACAAGGCCTTTGATTTGAGCTAAATAAAATTCTTGAGTCAACACTCCAGCTGTTTCATTTCCAATTTTAGGTTCTGTTCCTATGGCATATTACATATTACATTATTGATGTCAGGGAGAAAAAAAAAGAGAATTCCTGATTTATCAAGTATTATACTTTAATGCTTTCTATAAAATTTAAATGGCAAAATATTACTTAATTTTATTCCATATTCTGTAATGAATGGTATAAGATCAAAATAAAGTATCCTCTGCTCTTAGTTGAAAGCATTCATTACTTACCTGACACTAATGATATAAAGAATTTAAGTGACATTTTTCCAAGCTAGAAATCACACACTTAATGTTTTCATTCTGTTTTATATTTAGTTAGGAGCTAAAGAAGCAGAATATCTAAGGTAAAATATCCTTCAATGTGCTTGCCAGCTATTTTTGACAACTATACTATCTATTCGATAATCATTTAACATTTTTCCCTATTATATCCTTAATTAGGTAGCTAGGAGAACAGTGGGACTTCACCTAAAGGAGAAGGAAAAGGAAATGGAGGTAATGAAAATCAGAACTGGAGGATTTTGGGACTGAGAAGAAAAAGTAACTTGGCAAGGACATCCCAGGATGAAGGTTTTGGAGCTTTTAGGGCCCTCGGAGGCCTTTGAGTTCAATTCCCACACTTTACCAATGAGGAAATTGAGTCTCAGACAGTTTGAGACACTAGTCCAAAGTCCCTTAGAAAACATGAGAGAACATGAGGAGTTGAGACAGGAGGAGGAAGATGAAAGGGATTATAGTTGATAGAAGATGAGTCTTTAAGTTAAAGGAGATATAATTGTGCTAAAGGTCAAAGGAAGAAGAGATGAGTGGTAGTATTTATAGTGAATCCCTGCAGAAATACAACAATTTGTTGACAGTAATGGTGGGGTCTGCTGCCCTCCTAGAGCATGTGGTCAGGATACAACAGATAGCTGCCAAGACTCATCAAATAAGATGAAAACTGTCTGTCTGGTGAGTCACATGGGCATAATTAAGTTGCCAGAAGGATCTTAGGGAAATTGCCAAAGATTTTGAAATCTAGGGTAAAAAAATGAAAAAAGAAAACCAGTACCATGAGTTCTTGTTCTTCAGGGGATTCAGGAATCCAGAGATGATTGCTTATGAGTTGTGTAAAGTATCTCTTGGTTATGCCTGCTCCTCCAACTATCTTGTGAGGATGCTTTAGAATGAGTATAGAAAATGAGTCTGAATTTCAGCCTCTAGGGTACTAATCATCATCTTACCATCATATTATTTCAACCACTGAGGGTTCAGAATCATTAGAGATACTAGGAGCTGGATTCACAATGAAAATCCATATTGCTTCTGCTCAGTAATTACAGCCACGGTTCATAGTAATTTCTGCTATCCCATTCCATTTATTATTAATAAGTTTTCTTTTATTCCAAATGTCTTCACATCATGCTCATTCCATATTCCTGAACTTTCAGAAACCTGTTCCTAAAAGGCATTGCATTACAGGTCATCATCTCTTCTGCTATGTGTTCCTTTCATGCCCCCTGAAATAATGGGCCAGGAAGAGGAATATGAACCTCCTTAATCCTTACTTCCATTTGCAGATGGTCATTTTTAAAACTTTTTTTTGTTTTGCCACAGTTTCCTTAAGTATCACTCCATCTGTCTTTCTCACTCAGTTCAATTATTTGTAGTAAGTATATACTGATTTCAAAGTCATTCTCCCAACTTACTCAAGGAGTTCAGGACCAGGTTCGTTGTCTTCCTTTTCACCTTGACTCTTACATAAATATTTTAGAATTTTCAATATACTAGTTAATGTCTTCTGAAACACTCTAGGTTTAGAGTTCGTCAACCTTCTAAACATTCAGGATGTCCAACTATACTCTACATGTCATACACAGGATTATATTATTAATCTGACCATAATTATTTAGTCTCCATAATCTAGAATCCTTAAATCCCTTTATTTATCCACAACCTCTATTCTGCAATATTTCCTCTTGGCTTACCCCTCCTAAACATAATCATTTTATTTTTCTTTTTTTTCCATTCTTTTCTTTTCTCCCAGTTTATCACATTGGGCTTTTTCTTTCCTTCCCTCTCTTCATAATCATGACTTTTTAACAGATGAATTAAATCATACACTATCAGTTTCCATTAAATTCCTTATCCTTTATCTTATTTTTAGTCATGCCTTCACAAACCACAATGATGTTATCCCAAAGAGTTTATCTGGGCCTATTTGAGTGTATCTGAATAAACTCAAACCCTGGAGAAAACCAGGTAGCCATATTATTTGAGTTCATTGGGAGTTTAATCTTAACTGAACACACATTAGTGAGTATTCATCCTTTTAGTCTCTTCTAATTAATTGACTCATTGTACAGTGGCTATTTCAGACCTTTTTTTTTGGTGGGGGGCTCTTATACATTTCCACTATCTATCCTTTTAGGAGAGGATCTCTCTTCCCACTTTTCTGAAAAACATAAGGCCATCTGTCACAAGCTCCCTCTTCCCTTTACCACTGCATTTCAAGAAACCCCTCTTTTCCAACCCACATAATATCCCATTTTAGTCTAATCTCTGATAAAGAGCCTTTTCTTTGCATAGCTTAAACACTCCATTTATGCTCATGACCTCATTTTCTTCCATTTCCTTTGGGAATTTTATGATTCAAACATTCACTCTCTTTCAGCTTTAATGTCTTCTTATCCGTTGGTTTCCTTCCAAACACCTTCAATAATGTCAAGGACTTCCCGGTTCTCAAAACAAAACAAATAACAACAACAACAAGAACAAAAACAATAACTACATCCTAGTGTATGACCACTTAAAAGCAAACAAACAAACCTGTAAGAACATGTTTTTCTTTTCTTTTTAATTTTGAGAGCATAAAGTGATTTCCTTTGCTTTCAAGCAGATCACATTACACACTCTTCTTTCATTTCTAGTCATCAATAAGTAGGTTAATGCAACTGAAATTAAAGTTTTCTAGTATAGAACCTGCCTCTTCATAACTGCTTTCAATGTTTGTTGTTAAAAACTGAAGCTCTGAAACTTACTGGCAACATTCCTGGATGAAATACTGGATTAAATGAAATATAATACAAGTATTATACTTTAATGTTTTCTATAAAATTTAAATGCCCAAAGACTATTTAATTTTATTCTGTATTCTGTAATGAATGGTGTAATGTCATCTTGTGAATTATCTTGAGCTGTACTTTTCCTTGTCCCTTGATACTTTGAGGCAGTTTTCTTGTACAATTTTATAATAAATAGGATTTTATTTTATATTTTATATTTATATTTTGTTATATTTATATTTCTAAAGTATTGTTATATCTTATATAACAAGAAAATACAATGTATAGTATGCTGGATATAGAGTCAAGAAGACTTGTATTAAAATCTTTCTTCAGACACTAAAAAGCTGTCCTATATGGGCAAGTCACTTGACTTCACTCAGCCTCATTTTTCTCATACTTAAAATGAGGATAATAATAGCACCTACTGTGTAGGGATGTTTTGAGGATCAATGAGACAATATTTGTAAAGTATTTTGCAAACAAAGTGATATATGTGTTAGCTATTACTTATTATTACTTTTTTATTATTTCTGAAACATCAAGAATTTTCAAATTGTTTTTTTCTGAGTTCTGTTTTAAAGGCAAATTGAAAGGAATATTTCTCTTTCCTCTCCAACAATGAGACACTGTGGAGCTTTATAGTGGACAAATGGTTGAATTCACAGCATTGACATCTGCTTTGATACCCCACCTTTTGTTCTCCTCCCTTCCCTAAGCATTGCCTTCTTCTCTACAGTCATCTGTTCTGGACTCCTGGACATTAACATGTTATCTATAGTTACTCCTTCTGGATCCCCGGACCTCAACTATCTGTTCTGCAACCTACATGGGTAGTTTCCTCTATTAGAGTGTGGCTTTATTAAGAGCAAATACTTTCACTTGTCTATTGGTATCCTCATTACTCAGAATGATGCTATTTTTTTTCTTTCATTCATTCATTTCATTGAGGTTTATAGAAATCTAATGTTCTTCTAATTTTGCTTTTTTTTTTAAATAAATGCTCTGATAGTCCATCTCTGTATTTTTATATTGGATTTTTTTTACTGATATTCTCTTTGTCAAAGTGTCCATTGTTTTATTAAGAATATATAAGGTACTAATTTCTTTTTTTCAAAAACTTTTAAGAGTTCTAAATTCCCTTCTTGCTTATTATTTTAATTTATTAAGTGTCTTAACTATTCAGAGATGTCTTTAATTAATTTCTTGTAGTTTGATGATTAATTATTCTTTTCTTCTGAGGTTTCAACTCATTTCAATTTTCTATACCGTACTTATTTATTGCATTAGGGGCTTTTTTGATTACTTATTTTTCAGTCTTGACTGGGTTTTCTGTAAGCATTTCCATGTGAGTTTTTTTTTCCCTTTTACCTCACATATACAATTTCTTTACGGTATTAAAGCTTATTCTTTTGAGGTGTTGAAGGGGATCTAGTTTAGATATAACCATTTACTCAGCCATCTTGTCAAGAGTTGGAAACATTTTATAGGCACTGAGATTTTATTGATTATGTACTCTCTATTTAAAAAAAATCAGAAATCACTGCTGTGACTATTCTCCTTTGGTACCTTCTGGAGAATTTAGCTAGTCATATTGTACCATCTTTCACAGAAATTTAGTACAAACTTAGTACATAGTATATATTCCAGTTGACCCAATTCTCTCAGTTTATCATCTTTTTCTTTCCCTGTTTCCCTGATTCTTGACTTTACCAGTCTTATTTGAAAACATTTTCTTTTTTTTCATGGAAAGAAAACAAACATATACTCTATACACCTTTGATTATAAAATGACAATGCTGAAGATAGATTTAAATTTTTGTAAATGATTTTACCCATATCTACATTGTTGACATTATATATTATTCATTTCTATGTAATGATTTTAAAAACAATATGATTTCATAGTGTGATACTTGTGCAATGGGGGTCTGTTATATGCAGTGACTCATTTGACTCTGCAAGCTGATGAAATCTCTCACTATGGAGGACTAGGGAGCTTGCTTCCTGAAGAATATGACGACATATAAGGGAAGTGTTTCAGAGTGACTATGGCTAATGTGTTGGCATTCTGTAATAATAGTTATTTCTTTCTTATATTAATAATCATTTGTTGAATTAGGGATAAGATTTTACATTCTGTAACTGTTTCTGGTCAGTTTATCACATGGTGGAGAGAGTACTATTTGGAATTATAAAAGGTCTATCAGTTTCAGCTATTTCATCATTGCCTCTGTCTATTTCATGTAGTGATTCCTTCACTCAAGGTGTTCAGTGAGACATCATGCTCTAAGAAAAAATGCCTTAAGGTCTTAAAACCCTCTGAAGGCTTATGGTCTATTCTCTTTCCCCACTACCTTGCTTTCAGGAAATTGATGAAGTTTGATGCTTCACTACTACCAGGGATATTTTTATAGGGAGCCAAAAATTTCATTTGACAAGTCAAATGAATTAGCTTCTTACCACTTTAAATGTAAACTTTAAATATGAAATTTCAGTCAACAGCCAACTTGAATAGGGAGGTATTTTGGTGGTATTTATATTTCCTAAAAGTAATTATGAATGGGAGATTATTTTGATATATGGTTCATGAATTGAAAGCAATTAAATGAATATTTCTAATAGCAAATTTTAATTTATCTATATAATCTAGTTTGAAGGGGGAATCATGAGGAAGGAATGTATTATAGGCAGAAGGCATGGAGTTGGCCAGTGGAGTACTACTGTGTATAAGGAACAGGGAAAAGGTTGGTTTTACTGGACCTTAGAGTACATAAAGTATAATGATATATAATGACTCTGGAAAGATAGGTAGCGGCAGGTTGTGAAGGGCTTTAAAAGACAAACAGATGAATATATATATATATGTATATACATATATATAATGTATGTATATATATATATATTACTTATGGTTAGTAAGAAACCTTAAGAATTTACTAATTAGTGGAGCAATGTGGTAAGATATGTGCTTGAAAAAAATAATTAACTTAGGTGAGTAAAGAATGGATTAGACTAAGAGATTTGAGGCTGAGAAATCAATTTTATGGCTGTCTAAATAGTTTAAGACAGAAAGGGTCTAAATTAAGGTAATATTTGTGTGACTAGGGAGAAGAGATCACATGAAAGAGGTGAAGGTAGAAAAAAATAAGATGTGCAATTGATTGGATTAGTGGGGTGTAAGCAAGTGAGTATTAGAGAATAATGTTGATATTACAAACCTAGAGAATAGAAGAATGCTGGTGCTTTAAACAGAAATGAAAAAGTTTGAATGTGGACAGGTTAGGGATAAGAGAAAGATAATTGATTCTGTTTTGGTGAGATCTTTCAAATTGCAATATCTCAAAGAAATAAAGTCTGGAATGTCTATTGTATAATGAGGGAAGTGGATCTAAAGGTTAGGGGAGAGATTGGGCCTGTATATACTACTAATAATAATAGATGACATTTATATAGTACTTACATTGTGCCAGCTAGTGTGCTAAGTGCTTTACAATTAGTATTATACCAATAAGCCTGTGCTATTATTATCTCCATTTAACAGATGAAGAAACTGACTTTACAGACTTGTTAATGATTTTGCTAGGTCAAAGAGAATGTTTGCATGGTTTTATAGACCTTTGAACATAATTCTAAATTGTTCTCCAGAATGGTCAGATCAGTTCACAAATCCACCAACATTGCTTTAGTTTACCAATTTTCCCAAATCACCTCCAACATCTGTCATTTTCCTTTTCTGTCATATTAGACAATTTAATAGGTGTGAGGTGATACCTCAGAGTTGTCATAATTTTCATTTCTGTAATATACAGTGACTTAAAGCATTTTTCATATGACAGAAAAGATAGCTTTTATTTATTTATTTGAAAACTGCATGTTAATATTCTTTATTTATTTATTTATTTATTTTATTTATTATTTTATTTATTTATTTTATTTATTTATTTGAAAACTGCATGTTAATATTCTTTGACCATTTGTTGGTGAAAATGACGTGTATTCTTATAAATTTGACTCACTTCTCTATATATTAGATATATGAGGCCTTTATCAGAGAAATTTTCTATTATGTTTTTCACAGTTGTAATTGCTAACTGTATATTGGCCCCTATCTTATTTTGCCCTGTTTAATCTTCTCTTTCTCCTTTCATCCTCTAAAATATTTTGCTTCTGACCACCTCCTCTCCCAATCTGTCCTCCTTTTTATCAGTCACACCCCCTTTTCATCTACTTCCCATTCTACTTCCTTGTAGGGTAAGATGGATTTCTATACCTGACTGAGTGCTTATGTTATTCCATCTTTTAACCAATTAGGATGAGAGTAAGGTTGAAGCAATTGTCTACTACCCATTTTTCTTCAGCTCCCCTCTATAAGCACTTTTATACTTTTATGTAAGAGAACGTATCACATTCTACCTCTCCCTTCCTCCTTCTCCCAGTGCAATTCTCTTTCTCATCCTTTCATTTAATTTAGATTTTTTGGGTAGCATCCCATCATATTCAACTCACATCTGAGTCCTCTGTCTATGTATACTCCTTCTAAGATCCCTAATAATGAAAAAATTATTAGAAGTTACAAGTATCATGTTCCCATGTAGCAACATAAATAATTTAACCTTACTGAATCTCTTCAGATTTCTGTTTCCTGTTTACCTTTTTATGATTCTCTTGAGTCTTACATTTGAAAGTCAAATTTTTCTATTGAGCTCTGGTCTTTTCATCAGGAATGCTTGAAAGTCTTTTATTTCATTGAATATATATTTTATCTCAAAAGAACAAACTCAGTTTTTTCTGGGTAGGTGATTATTGGTTGTAATCCTACCTTCTTTGCCCACCAGAATATTATATTCACAGTCCCTGTAATCTATTCATGTAGATGCTGCTAAATCTTCTGTTATCCTGACTGTGGCCCCACAATATTTGAATTGTTTCTTTCTGGCTGCTCACAATATTTTCCCTTGACCTCAGGGCTCTGAATTTGGTTACAAGATTCCTGGGAGTTTTCATTTGGATCACAAATTTAAAGAAGTGTTAATTTTTTACATGTAATTGGGAAATATTTAATGAAATAAATAAAATAAAAATAAAGGGATGTTTTGCTAAGAGAAAAAAATAATGTTTGGAAAAAAAACTACTTGGTATAGAAAGAAGGACACATTTGTCATTGACTTATACTGAGTTTGAAAAGCACATGTTTCTTTCAAAATCTAGTGGATAGTAACTCTGTTTCAAGTGTAGGTTAAATACTTTCCTAAAAGAGAAGGTAAAAAAAACTCAAGTAACCCCTGTTCTCATTCCCAGTTAGCTGGGAAAATGAAGTGCTTCTTAACAAATGCATACATACATATAAATAAATGGATAGTAGATAGATTAACAGATGATAGATAAAAGGAAAGGAATAAAAATGATTGCATAACTATATGAATAAATTAACAAATAGACAAATTAATGAATATAAACAAAACTCAGAAATGGTACTTCAATGGAAAAACTAAGTATATGAAATAGAAGATGCACAATCCAACCCTTGTTTCAGTAGTGTTCAGAATATAAGAATTTCATATAAAGTAACATGCAAAAGAAAAGGACTAGGATATATTTGAAGATTTTAAAAACGCACTTCTTCATGAAAAGGAGGATTCTGGATGCTGCGATTGAGAAGTTATCTACTTGTTCTCCAAGGAATAAAGTAGAAGACCCACAGCAGTTTTCAGGTAAGATATCATCCAGTAATTGCAAAAGAAAAAGCAATAAGTGTGTGTGGGGGGGGGTTGCTAATCCTTAATCAGGAATAACAAAAGAGGTATTTGTCAACTTAGCAAGATGATACCAACAATTGAAAGGTCTGTTGTGTACCCAGATTATGATTATAAGAAACAACATAGAATGCCCTAAAATTTATCCTAATAAACACTAATGGTGATTCACATGGCTAAATGATACTGCTCAAAGGATGTTAAAAGAGGATTGGCAAAGATTAAATATTTTCCAAAAACTTGAAGACCAAAGGCCTCCAGGTTAAGTTTGCTTCACTGCTACTCACTGAAGACAAGTGACACAGAAGGGAAAAATTGACTTGAGAAATTAATACCTGGCTAAGAAGGTGACAGCCTATGTAGAACAAAAAAGCTCAATGCCATGGAAAGTTTATGTATTAAGGGAAGGAGAATATCAGTTGGGACACCCTGAAGTTCATGGAATACAAAAGTGAAAGAAAAGAGTCAGTGGTAAAAACTCATAACTTTGAAAGTTTTTATATAAATGCCCAGCATGTTATTAGTAATCTGATAAGAGGAATGAGAAGTCTTAACACAAGAAACCAAATTCTACATTACAAATAACACTGAGACAGGATAAAATTCTAGAATGGAATATTGTTTTGAATGTGTATACATTGTTCAGAAGAATGGGATATGTATTTAAAGTGGTGGAAAGAAGGACTGTGGATAACATTGTACCTTCAAAGACATATATTTTATGTTAAATTCTAGAAAATCAGAAGGGAGAAGCATTATAGAAAGCATAAAGGTTAAGATCACCAGATGGATAAACAGAAACAATCTTGTTTTTGGAGAATACTACAGACTACCTGAACAAAAAGAGAATTACACAGAGTTCTGGAAATAGACTTTAAAAATCTGGCATATAGGCATGATATAATAGTGATTGAAGACTTCAATTATTAGAGCATCTTCAGAGCTCTCTCTCTGCCAAAAGCAGAGCAACTAATAACTTCCTGACTTGTCATAATGATAATTTCATCCTGAAAAAGATAGAGTAATGAACAAAGGGAAATTCTGTATTGGATTTTATATTGAGGGAAAAAAATAAATGCTAGAGTGGAAATGATGGGAAGGTTTTTTTAGGGGGGGGAAGTGATCACTACCTACTAGAGATTGTAAAAGAGAAGAAA
>NW_020949671.1:0-2839 GCF_900497805.2 Vombatus ursinus
AATTGGCTGAATCTTATGGTCTTTTCTTAGTTTTCTTCCTTTTTGATCTCTCAGTAGTTTCTGATACCATTAAGCACTTCTACTGACTCCTTCTTGGATTCTGGAGGCATCTAACCAGTGCAAAGGGAAACTAGGTGGCAGAGTGGATTGAGTGACAGGCCAGGAGTCAGGAAGACTCATCTTCCTAAATTCACATCTGGTCTCAGACACTTACTAGCTGTGTGACCCCGGGCAAGTCACTTCACCCTGTTTGCCTCAGTTTCCTCATCTGTAAAATAATCTGGAGAAGGAAATGGCAAACGATGCCAGTATCCTTGCCAAGAAAACTGAAAATGGTGTCATGGAGACTTGGACATAACTGAAACAATTGAACAACAACAGCAAAACTGGTGCAATGGTTAGAGCAATGGCCCAGGACAGGAAGACCTGGGTTCTGAACCGGGCTCAGACACTTCCTTAGTGTGTAACACTGGGGAAGTTACTTAACCTCTTTTTACCTCATTTTCTCAATTATAAAATGGGGATCATAACAGCACCCACCTCTCAGAGTTGTTGGCAGGATTAAATGAGATAATACTTGTAAAGTGCTTAGCACAATAGTAGGTTGTGCTAAGATGCTAGCTATCACTATTCTTTTCCTGGTCAGGCAACTCTTCCTCAGTCTCCTTTGCTGGGTTATCATTCAAGCCCCACTTGCTATCAGTGGCTATTCCTCTAAAGTGCTTGCCTAGGACTTATTCTGTGGTGGTTTGCCGCCAGAATCTTGCCTGGGCTCTAAGTGTTTCCCTTTTAACCTTCCATAAAATTCACTGGGTCATAAGTACCTCCAATCCCAAAATTCTGCATGGCCCTTACTTGTTCTGCTCCAGTTTAATCAGTCTAAATGGCTTCTTCCCAGCTTCAATGATCCTCTCCATTCTCTCTGGATCATATCATTAGCTCTCATAGATCCAGTTATCATCTGAGCACAGGTTATTTCCAGAGGAAAACTCACAGCCCTAGTCCATCTTGAACTTCATACCCACAGCACTAACTGTCCATTGGCCATTTTCAACTGGATGTCCTTGAGGAACCTCAAACTCAACATGTCAGAAATGGATCTCATCACCATTTCCCCCAAATCCAACCATCTTCCCAAATTCCCAACTTATTTCTGTCCAATGCCACACCATCCTTCTAGTCACATTGCTTTCATCCTTAGTACCATACTTGGCTCCTTATTTCCCTTATGTGATACCTTCTGCCTCCACTCCATAACATCTTGGCACCAGTCTAGTTTTCCACATTCATAGGACAATTTCCCTAAGCCAGGCCTACATCTGCTGTTTGAAAAACATTGGACTGTTTGAAAAGTTTCCTAATTGCAACCTCTTGGTCACCCTTATTCCAGTCATTCCCTTTTCTTTTCTATCCTCCACAGCTGCCAAAACTGATCATCTTATGTCAGAGGTCTGGCTATGTCACCCCAGAAAGCTCTGGCAGCTGCCTGTGACTTTCAGGATATAATCCAAACTCCTGGGTTTGCATTTGACACTCTTCAGACTCTGGCTTCAGCCAACTTTTCTAGATTCAGAGAACCTTGTTGTATTCCACACTCTCCATGTTCCAGTAGAACAGTCTTCCTTGCTTTTCCTCACACACAACATGCCAACTCCCATTTCTAAGCCTGTGAACTGTCTCTGTCCCATACTTCAATGCAAGCCCTCCTCACCTCAGCCTTTAATTACCTGGAGCTTCCTTCAAGGCTCAACTCAAACACTTTCAAAGAGACTTTCTTCATTCCCCCTAATTGCCACTGACTTCCCTAAACATTTCTTTGTATTTATCTGGTTGAATGTTGCATCTACTTGTTGGTGAATGTGTTCACATTTCCCCAGAACACAGGGAAGCTCCTTGCAGGGCTACATCACTTCATTTCTATCCTGCTCTCCCACCATCTAGGACAGCTCCTGGCTCTGGGCAGGCACTTAATTCATAAACACTCCTGGATTCATTCAGAGACCTCAGCCCTGCCTTGGGGCCCTGTGATAAGAGAAAACTAAACAGAACAAATCAAATCTTCAGATATGCCAAAGTCACAAAGGGAGGAGAAGTGGTGACTAGGATTCCTACTGAAGGATGTTTTGTTTTTCCTCTCTCTTCCCTTCCCTCTCCTTGGTGGCTGGCCCTCATTACCTCTTTGTTCTTTTATTCTCTGAAGCCTAAGGCCTGTTGGTGTTCCCTTGAGGAGCCAGGGAGCCCTCCTCTTCTTCACCCTCCATCCATTAACCCTTTACAGTGGACACACTGTGCACCAAATGTAGACAGTACCTATTGATGATTCCATCAGCAAGTCAGCCAATAAGTTAACTGGAATTTATTAAGTACCTGCTGTATGCTGAATACTATGCTAAGCTCTGAGGATACAGAGGAAGGAAAAGACCATCTCTGGTGTCAAGGAGCTCACAGAAAAACGGGGGAGACAAGATGCAAACAATTCTGTAGAAAAATCTATGTACTGGATAAATTATACAGGAGATAGCACACATAGGAGACAATCAGCAGCGGGAATGTAGGAACCTCCACAGGTAGGGCTAAGGCCTAGACCTAAGGAGTCACTCACTTCACCACCATACCCTCTGCCACATCCCAGCTTTATCTCACTTTTCTTGTTTTACTCTCTCCCATAGGCCATCACACTCTTCCATTTTCTCCAGTTCCCCAGTTGTCCAAGTACTATGTGTGCTATCTCCTGTATAATTTATCCAGTACATAGATTTTTCTACAGAATTGTTTGCATCTTGTCTCCCCCGTTTTTCTGTGAGCTCCTTGACACCAGAGATGGTCTTTTCCTTCCTCT
>NW_020949672.1:0-1878 GCF_900497805.2 Vombatus ursinus
TGAAGGAAGCTCCAGGTAATTAAAGGCTGAGGTGAGGAGGGCTTGCACTGAAGCATGGGACAGAGACAGTTCACAGGCTTAGAGATGGGTGCTGGCATGTTGTGTGTGAAGAAAACCAAGGAAGACTGTTTGGCTGGAACATGGAAGGTGTGGAATACAACAAGGTTCTCTGAATCTAGAAAAGTTGATTGAAGCCAGAGTCTGAAGAGTGTCAGATGCAAACCCAGGAGTTTGGATTATATCCTCCAAGCAACAGGAAGCCACTAGAGCTGCCCATCCCCATGAGGGAATGCTGCCTATCTTATCAAGAAGAGAGTGTTGTTTATCAGAGAGGAATTTAGGCCTTTGTCTGGTTTATCTGGAGATGAGAAAGTGTGCTAAACAATAACCACCATCAAAAATATAGTGGTGCAAGAAGGGAAGGACTTAACACACAGGTGACGATCCTGTGGCCTTAAGGCCACATGTGGCCTTCTAGATCCCTAAATTCAATTGTTTGACTTACTACAAATTTTACAGAACAAATCCTTTTATTTTCATTAATAATTTTTGTCCTCTTTCATATTTTTATTTTATTTGATTACTGCTAAATATTAATGGGGCCTTCCAATATGAAAATGTTCCCCACCCCTGGCTTAGCATATGACACAAGGTAGTATAGGTTTAGGACTAAAAAATGCCATGCCAGGGCTAAAAGAAATCAGATTCCAAGCCATCTTCAACTTGGAAATTAGGGAAAGGGGAAAGCTCATCAGTACAGTTTCACTAGGCCCAAGGAAACCCCCAGGTCCTTTTGTTTGCTCTTTTCTTTTCCCTTCCAGTAGGGAAGAGTGGAAAGAGGTCACTTTGGACTAAGAGTCTGGGGCAGCACTAGTGAGCTTCACATTAACTGCTGAGGCTGAGAGCTCCTGAGACACAATGGATTTCCAAAAAAGAGTTGTACCTGCTGGTGGCCAAGAAGATGGCAGAGGTGGTAAAAGGTGTCTCAGTGGTAGGCTGAGAACCTTTGGTGGTCTTTGATTTTGTGGCTGAAAGAAGAACAGAGGAAGAAAACACTTGGCCTTGACCCCACATCCTCACATGCCTCCTCTTCCCTGGAGAAGCCAGAACACTAGGCTGCTGGCCCCAAAAATTTGTTGGGCCTTGAAAAAGCTTTAGGCATCATATGAAGGCATGCTGTGGGCTAATATAATATAGTATATCATATCCCATTCATTATGTGTTGTTATGTATTCTAGCCCATTGTTTCTACTGCTAATGTCACCATCAGACTCCTTTGCCACCCCCAGGTACTCTGATGGCCTGACCAAGCATATCCCTATGGGATGCTATCCCTAGGAGGTGGCTGTGATTGGTATCCAGAACGAAGACAATACTAAAGATTCTCAGATGCAGAGCATTTGTAATTTACACAGAATTTCCCACACTCATTGTTACATACACATCTCTCCCCTCCAACCTCATTTTATAAATGAGGAAATAAGCCTGAGAGAGGTGGAATGACCTCTCAGGGTCACAGCATTAATCATTTTCACAAGCAAAACTTGATCTTATGTCTATGCTCTTCCATTAGAAAATGCCAGGAGCTGCTCCAACAATACCTCTGGTGGAACCACCCCTGTCTCCCTTCTCTCCTGGGGCCAGAGCTTCAAGCATCCTAAATCAGTGAAGCACAATTCTGTGTCTGTGTATATGTTGGGAGGACCCTGTGTGAGTCTATGCCTGTGTAAGTCACAGTCGCTTTTGTATGAATGAGTGTGAGTGTGTGACACAGGACACCCAAGACTTAGAAGCCCCAGGACAAATGTTGGCCCTGCATGGGAATGAGATCAGAGAAGAAAATGCCTCACCTTCCCCAGGGACCAGAAGAGGAGCTAC
>NW_020949673.1:0-4952 GCF_900497805.2 Vombatus ursinus
AATTGGCTGATGAAGTAGATAGCCATATAGTAAGGGGGTTGAGAAATTAAGAAGAGCATTAAGTGTAAGCAAGAGGGAGAGGCAAAGTCAAGATGGCAGAGTGAGAGGTGACCACTTTGTTTTATTTTTCCCCAAAACTCTCCCACAACAGCCTCAGAAAACACACCAAACTGAATTCTGAATAGGAAAGGTAGGAAAAGGCAAAGTGAATCATTTCTCCTGTCCAAGGCGGCTTAGGAAGACAGACAGAGAGGTCCCCAGACTTTGAGGAAAGCAGAAGCAGAACCATTTGTTACTGCATAACAAAGAGAATGATTGATCAATGGAACAGATTAGGTACAAGGTATACAGAAGCAAATGAACACTGTAACCTAGTATTTGATAAACCCCAAGATTGCACCTATTATAGCAAGAAATCAGTATTTGGCAGAAAATGCCGAGAAAAATGGATGGTATTCTGGCAAAGACTAGGCATAGACTAATATCTCACACTATATACCAAGATGAACTTCAAAGGGAAATATAATTGAGATATAAAGGGTAATATCATAAGCACATTAGGGGAGCACAGAAAAAAAATACTTCTCAGATCTATGGCTAAGGGATGGGTCTATGATCAAACAAATAAAAGACAGAAAATTTTATAGGAGGCAAAATGGATAATTTTGATTACATAAAATTAATGGGGTTTTTTGCACAAAAAAAATCAAAGTAGCCAAAATTAGAAGAAAAACAGGAAACTGCGGGCAGTAGAAAATTTACAGCAACTTTCTCTGACCAAAGTGTCCTTTTTAAACTCTATAGGCAACTGAGTCAAATTTTTATTTATCAAAATAACATTCTCCAATTGATAAATGGTCCAAGAATATGAACAGGGAATTTTCCGATGAAGAAATCAAAGCTATTAGTAGTCATATAATAAATGTTTTAAATCACTATTTAGATAAATGCAAACTAAAATGACTCTGAGGAACCACCTGACACCCATCAAATTGGCTAAGATGACCGAAAGGGAAAATAACAAATGCTAGAAGAGATGTGGGGGAAAAACTGCATTGTTGGTGGAAATGTGAACCGGTCTAACCATTCTGGAGAAGAATTTGGAACTATGTGCAAAGAGATCTAAAACTGTGCATGCTATTTGTCCCACAACTAGGTCTAAACCCAAAGAGATCAAAGGAAAAGAAAAAGGATCCATATATACAAAAATAACTACAGATACTCTTTCTGTGATGTCAAAGAATTGGAAATTGAGGGGATCAATTGAGGAATGAGTGAACAAGTTATGGGATAAGAATGTAATGGAATACTATAGTATGGAAAAATAATGAAGGGGATGGTTGCAGAGAAACCTGTTAAGGCTTATGTGAACTGATGCAAAGCGAAGTGAACAGAACCAAGAGAATAATTTTATGCAGTAACTACAATATTGTAAAGACAGTACCATGAAGGATTTGGTAACTCTGATGAATACAATGATCCACAACAGTTTCAAAGAACTCATGATGAAAAATGCTATCCCCCTTCAAATAGAGAACCAATGGATTCAGCATGCCAACTGAAGAATTTTTTTTTTGAAACATGGCTAATGCAGAGATATGTTTTGCATGACTTCATTTCTATAATGGGTTTTCTACCTCTAGCCTTCTCAATGCTTGAGAGAAAGGATGGAAGGAAGAAGAGAATTTGGAACTAAAAAAAAGGAAAATTTAAAAAAAGTGTAAGCAAGACTTTTAGGCAAACTTCTGCTAAGCAAACTTTTTTTATATGCAAATTTTCTCTACTTCAGAATTTTGCTTGGGGCTATATACTCTGGAACAAATTGGAGAGAAACAGACAGGGAGTCTGCCCAGCTTGGGAGGAAGAGAAAGTCCTTTGCTCCTGAGAACTCTTTGGGGACCAGCACCTCAGCTCCATTGACCTAGAATTCTCTGGTTGATTTAGAAGTGAGAAAGCATAAACAAGAGTCAGAGGTTTTGTCATCATCATACGGTTATTGGTACAGCAAAGGAAGGCGGGAAATAGGACTTAGCACATAACACAAATCATTGTGCGACACAATGTCAGGGCTAGTCCTAAAAGAAATCAGACTTCAAGTCATCCTAAACTTAAAATTAGGAGGAATAGGGAAAAGACAAAATGCAGTTTCCCCAAGCTCAAGTACCATCTGCTCCCAATGCCCCTTTATTTATTTTTTGTTTTGGGTTTTTTTTTTTGTTTTGTTTTGTTTTAATCCAGAATGAGGAGGGTCATTGAGGCTGGTGAGAGGACCATTTAGATGGATATGCTGAAGCTAGCACAAGTGAGATCATACTGATTGTTGGGGCTAAGGCTCTTGGGACAGTGGCTTTCAAGGAAGGAATTATACCTGCTGATAGCCACAGGGGTGACAAGGTTGGTGGTAGGCATCTCTGCAGTAGTCTGAGAATATTTTGGGGGACTCTCTTTTTGGTCTGCAAAAAGAACAGAGTAAGGAACACATGGGCCCCTGAGCCCACATTCTCATGTGACTCCTCTTCCCTGGAGCTGCCCCACAAAATTGCTGCCCCATTGGTTTGAGGCACTATATGCATGCATTTTATGGGCTAACATTATTGCACATTTTATACCATTCATTATATATAATTTAGTACTTTAGTCTATTTTTCCTGCTCCTTTTTCTACAAGAAGGCATCTGATGAGGTATGGCTCTGGACTCCCCGTGACCTTTGAATTTTTAACCTAGCCCCTCAACTTTCCCACGTGGCCCAGTCCCTGGCATTTGCCTGAGGCATCTGCTCATCCCAGAATAATCCTTTCAACAGTCGTTTCATTGTGGCTCTGACTCAGCCCAACCTTCATTCTCTGTTATGTCTCACCCAGACCAACCCTTCATTGTCTGTTACCTCCAGACCACCCCAGGCTATTTCCTCACCCTTAATCCCACCTAGGCCCCTTCTCCTTCACCTCTGGGTCACCCCAGCCTATTGGCCATTCCAAGATCACATCCAGATTTTCCCACCATCTTTCTGTATAAAGGTGTCCATCCTGCCTCCATTAAGTTGCTCTGATACTTAAAATCTGACCCACTGGTCAACACAAACATCGCAAATGCACAGATTCTTAAAATCCCGCCCACTTCTATTGGTGATACAATAAACCTTTTCTCTGACTGAAAGAAGGCTTGAGTTGAATTCTTTCCAGGCAGAGCCGTGCCTTTTCCCCTTGAATTTCAGGGTTCCCAGCACCCCTAGACTGCAATCGCACCTTTGCCACCTCCAGGCAGACTGATGATCTGTCCAGGCATATTCCTAAGGGGTGCTTTTTCTGTCAGTATGAGCTGAGTGTTGCTGATATCCAGAATGAAGGCAATACTAATAAGTCCTAGATATAGAACATTTTACACTTCACAAAGTGTGTTTCCCTCACTCATTGTTACAACCTTCTCTTCTCTCCCCACCTCAATATTTAAAAACGTAAAATTAATTTGGAGAGAGCTGGAGTGACCTTCCAGGTCACAACCATGGTCAGTTTCACAACTAAGATTAGACCCTATGTCTGTGCTTTTTTTCATTAGAACCTACCAGTGCCTGTTCCACTTTTGGTGGACCCAGAACATTGTGCCCCTTGTCTCATGGGGCCAGAGCTACTGGCATCATAAATCAGTAAAGCACAAGTTTGTCTATGTGTATGTTTGTCTGTGTCGGTGTAAAACCAGGCGTCTCTGTGTAAGCAATAGTCATATTTATATGAATGAGTGTCAGTGTGCTACACTGAACACCCAAAAGTAGAGGTTCCAGAAAAACCATCTGCTCTGCATGGGAATAAGCCCAGAGAAGAAAATGCCTCACCATGCCCAGGGACCAAAAAGCAAACCTCCTGCTCTCTGCACCTCTCCCCCCCACCAACCCCACCTAAATCATGGTGTGGGAAGAAGTGAGGACAGGATGGGAATAGGGAGGGGCAGGAAGCTGAAGGACTGAAGGAGGGTGAGCAGCTTCTCCCTGGAGACCCCAGGGAGACCCAAACTCACATCCTAGCCCAGGGTCATGTTCACACCAGGTACTTCCTAAGCTCTGCTTGAACTGAAAGGGATCGAGTTGGCAGGGACTTACCTGGAGAAACCTCCAGCCTGATTATCCTGAGAATATCAATAGCATTCCTGACAGAGTCATGGATTCCACACCAATAGATGCCTGAGTCGTTCACCCTGAGGTTAGACATGGTGATGGTGATGTTACCAGAGTAGGTGTCATCCTCCAGGGAGGTTCGTGGGTCCCCACGTTGCCAAGTTAAGACTGAGGTCCTGGTAATTAGTCTATCACACACCTTTCCATCTTCTCTCACTTTACACCAGGTTTTCCAGCTCTCCTCATTTCTCTGGGAATTGTAGCTGCAGCTCACTCTGAGTGTCTGCCCCTCCTGGTACTTCACTGGAAACACTTGTCCCTGTGAACCTGAAAAGCAGATCATCAAGTCAGGGGGAGCCCAGCTGGGCCTCCCTTCAGTTCCCTCCCTTCCTTGACCAAAGAATAGAAACAAGGTAAGGGGGGCTGGTCTCCTTAAATAACATTCTCTTCTAAGAAACATGCATCAAAGAGACATCCCCTCACCCAAGGGAGCCTCCTAATCAGTGGTGTGTTAGTAAACAATTAACAACCAGTTGTCTCAATCTTTCTCTTTCCCTCCCTCGGTCTTTCTTCCTCTTCTTCCCTCCCCTCCTCTCTTTCCTTCTCTTTTCTCTCTCCTCTCTCATTTTGTATTTATAAACATATCCATGTACATATACATACTTGTGACAATTAACATTTTCTCCATCCCTTTTTTAAGTCTAGCCAATTAACTAAACAATTAATTAACTAAACAATTAATCAACTCTTCATTTGTATGCAGTGTTTGCCAATTTTCAAACTGTAAATGCTCCCTCTGGAAATTGAACAATCAGCTCTTCCAAGCCAATGTGAGCTGGCTCC
>NW_020949674.1:0-1528 GCF_900497805.2 Vombatus ursinus
AATGCAAACCCAGGAGTTTGGATTATATCCTGAAAGTCACAGGCAGCTGCCAGAGCTTTCTGGGGTGACATAGCCAGACCTCTGACATAAGATGATCAGTTTTGGCAGCTGTGGAGGATAGAAAAGAAAAGGGAATGACTGGAATAAGGGTGACCAAGAGGTTGCAATTAGGAAACTTTTCAAACAGTCCAATGTTTTTCAAACAGCAGATGTAGGCCTGGCTTAGGGAAATTGTCCTATGAATGTGGAAAACTAGACTGGTGCCAAGATGTTATGGAGTGGAGGCAGAAGGTATCACATAAGGGAAATAAGGAGCCAAGTATGGTACTAAGGATGAAAGCAATGTGACTAGAAGGATGGTGTGGCATTGGACAGAAATAAGTTGGGAATTTGGGAAGATGGTTGGATTTGGGGGAAATGGTGATGAGATCCATTTCTGACATGTTGAGTTTGAGGTTCCTCAAGGACATCCAGTTGAAAATGGCCAATGGACAGTTAGTGCTGTGGGTATGAAGTTCAAGATGGACTAGGGCTGTGAGTTTTCCTCTGGAAATAACCTGTGCTCAGATGATAACTGGATCTATGAGAGCTAATGATATGATCCAGAGAGAATGGAGAGGATCATTGAAGCTGGGAAGAAGCCATTTAGACTGATTAAACTGGAGCAGAACAAGTAAGGGCCATGCAGAATTTTGGGATTGGAGGTACTTATGACCCAGTGAATTTTATGGAAGGTTAAAAGGGAAACACTTAGAGCCCAGGCAAGATTCTGGCGGCAAACCACCACAGAATAAGTCCTAGGCAAGCACTTTAGAGGAATAGCCACTGATAGCAAGTGGGGCTTGAATGATAACCCAGCAAAGGAGACTGAGGAAGAGTTGCCTGACCAGGAAAAGAATAGTGATAGCTAGCATCTTAGCACAACCTACTATTGTGCTAAGCACTTTACAAGTATTATCTCATTTAATCCTGCCAACAACTCTGAGAGGTGGGTGCTGTTATGATCCCCATTTTATAATTGAGAAAATGAGGTAAAAAGAGGTTAAGTAACTTCCCCAGTGTTACACACTAAGGAAGTGTCTGAGCCCGGTTCAGAACCCAGGTCTTCCTGTCCTGGGCCATTGCTCTAACCATTGCACCAGTTTTGCTGTTGTTGTTCAATTGTTTCAGTTATGTCCAAGTCTCCATGACACCATTTTCAGTTTTCTTGGCAAGGATACTGGCATCGTTTGCCATTTCCTTCTCCAGATTATTTTACAGATGAGGAAACTGAGGCAAACAGGGTGAAGTGACTTGCCCGGGGTCACACAGCTAGTAAGTGTCTGAGACCAGATGTGAATTTAGGAAGATGAGTCTTCCTGACTCCTGGCCTGTCACTCAATCCACTCTGCCACCTAGTTTCCCTTTGCACTGGTTAGATGCCTCCAGAATCCAAGAAGGAGTCAGTAGAAGTGCTTAATGGTATCAGAAACTACTGAGAGATCAAAAAGGAAGAAAACTAAGAAAAGACCATAAGATTCAGCCAATT
>NW_020949675.1:0-1546 GCF_900497805.2 Vombatus ursinus
AATGCAAACCCAGGAGTTTGGATTATATCCTGAAAGTCACAGGCAGCCGCCAGAGCTTTCTGGGGTGACATAGCCAGAACTCTGCCCATCAGTCATGAGGCAATGCTGCCTAGCTTATCAAGAGGAGAGAGTTGTTTAACAGAGAGGAATTTGGGGATTTGTTTGGTTTATCTGGAGGTGAAGAAGTATGATAAACAATACCCATTGTCAAAAATACAGGAGGGACAGAGCTTAGCACAGGACACAAGGCAGTGTGGATTCAGGACTGAACAACATCAGGCAAGGGCTAAAAGAAATCACAGTTCAAGCCATTCCAAATTTGAAAATGAGAGAAGGAGGGGAAACTAGTAAGTACAGTTTCACTAGACCCAAGGGAACCCCTGGCCAGGTCCCTTTGTTCACCCTTTTGTTCTTCCATCCAGAGTGGAAAGCTGGAAAGAGGTCACTTCAGACTAGAAGTTTGGGACAGCACAAGTGAGCCTCACATAAACTGCTGAGGGTGGGAGATCTTGAGACACAATGGATTTCCAAAAAGGAATTGTACCTGCTGGTGGCCAAAGGCATGGCAGAGGTGGTGAGAGGTGAGTCAGTGGTAGTTTGAGAATGTTTGTTGGTCTTTGATGTTGTGGCTGAAAGAAGAACAGAGGAAGAAAACAGTTGGCTCTTCACCTCACACACTCCCATGCCTGCTTGACCCGAGAGAAGCCAGAACAATTAGACAGCTGGCCCCAAAGAAGTGTTAGGCCTTGAAAAAGCTTTAGATATCATATGAATGCATGCTCTGAGCTAATATTTTGTCGTGTATCATATTCCATTCCTTATGTATTGTCAAGTACTCTAGACTATGGTTTTTACTGCTAATGTCTCCATCAGACTTCTTTGCCGCCCAAAGGCTCTCTGATAGCCTGACCAAGGTTATCCCTGTAGGATGCTTCCTCTACACCTAGGAGTTGGGTGTGATTGGTAATCAGAAAGAAGGCAATACTAAAAATTCCCAGATGTAGAGCAGTTATATTTCATAAAGAGTATTTCCCACACTCATTGTTACAATTGCAATCTCCTTCCCCTCACTTCCATTTTACAAATGAGAGACTAAGTCTAATAGAGTTAGAATGACCTCTCTGGGTCACAAGATAAGTCAGTTTCACAACTAAAACTTGACCCTATGTCTATACTCTTCCATCAGAACCTGCTAAGATCTGCTCCATCAATACCTCTGGTTGAACCATCCTCCTCTCCCTTGTCTCCTGGGTCTAGAGCTTCAAGCACCCTAAATCGGTGAGACACAATTCTGTGTGTCTGTGTATACACTGGGAGGATCCTATGTGTGTCTGTGCCTGTGTAAGCCACAGGTACATTTGTATGAATGAGTGTGAGTGTGTGATACAGGACACCCATGACTTCAAAGCCATGGGAAAAATGTCTGCTCTGCATGGGAATGAGATCACGGAAAAGAATGCCTTGCTTTTCCCAGGGACCAGAAGAGGAGCTACCATCATAACCGTGGTCTGGAAGGAAGTGAGGAGAGTACAGGAATGGGGAGGGG
>NW_020949676.1:0-1656 GCF_900497805.2 Vombatus ursinus
CTTCCAATGGTTCTTAAACTGTGGATCACATGGGATCATCACCCACATGGACTCTCAGGTCCCCCCTACTTTTGTAATCTCTTATTTTCTAATGTCATATGTCATATCTCTAGTGTCATGTGCAGATTGACTAAAAATGTCATCTGTTTTCCTCCAAGTCACTGTTCATCCTGATGGCCAGCACGGGAACCAAGGCAGGCCCTTGCATCCACCCCTATGAATACTCTTCTCCAAGCTGACATCATGCCCAGTGAGCCCAACTTGTTGGGTATGGTTATTCAAACTCATTTAGCCTCCAGCTCCCTACCTGGTTGATAAGGCTCTCAGGAGAGATTTTGCTAACTGCTTGCTCTTTTACAATGTTGAAATGGACCCAGCATTCCCCAGACCTCTCTGGTGGCACATGGATAGAGTGCTGGGCCTGGAGTCAGGAAGACCTTAGTTTAAATCTGGTCTCAAGCACTCATCAGCTCTCAGACTCTGGGAAAGTCACTTAATCTCTGTTTCCCTCAATTTTCTCAAATATAAAATGAGAATAATAAGAGAACCTACCTTGCAGAGTTGTTGTGAGTATCAGAGATATTTGTAAAAAAAAAAAAAATTAAAAAGCACTTAGTACAGTTCCTGACACACAGAAGGTGCTATACAGATGCTTATTACCTTCCCCCCCCCCACACTGTTCCCTGCTCAGTAACCCTGCCATAAGAGGAAATGAGTGGTTACTCAGGCACACACTGTTCTTGATGAAGCCAATGAGATTCCCTGTCACTGATCTCTTAAGCTATCCTTTGAACAACTAGTTTTCATATTTTTCTCAGAAATGTCATCAAATCTGTCATCTTAATTTTTTGTATCCAATTTTATTTTGAAAATAGGACAAGTTTGCTTTTTCTTCATTCCTGGGGCATGGCTTGCTTTCTCCTTGCTTTCTCAGAGCTTACAAAAGTAAGCACAGCAGTCATATGCACCAGCTTTGGCACCCTGGGATGTGCTTCATCTGCTCCTGGTAACATGATTTCATTACAAGCCATTAGTTATTCTTAATGTCAATACTCCTTCCTTACAAATTTCCTGGATGAAAAGATTGTGGCCTTTAGCATGCTAACCAACAGAATTATGGGGTTTGAATGTACAACACCCTTCCAAGCCTCCATCTCTTTGTCTTGGGGGACCCCAGCAGCTTATGAGATAGTTATCTAACCAATGGAGGAAGGGATCAAGAAAAAAATGGGATTCCATCTGCCTCAGCCTAAGGATAGAGACACAAGCAACCCTGCCAGGAAGGAAGGGATATTCCCTTTAATCCTTGCTTTGTTTGTGGGCAATGACTATAATTTTTGACCCACTAAAATTTTCTCTTGTCTCTGGGTTCACTTTCAGGAGGTATCTAATTGACCTTGCTTACTTGGAGCCTCAGATACATTTCACATTCCTTTCTTAAGTGAAATTCACCCAGTATTTCCTGTCACCAATTTAAAGAAAGTGAAAGCCTTAATGCTTGAATTTTGGGACAATCAATCTGCATTAGCGTAAGTGAGGTCCTTGATACTGAAGTGCTCCAGGACAAGCTTAAGGCCAGCCACCAGGGACACTGTCAGAGGGTGTTTCTGACAATGGCAGAATGGACCAGGTCATCTGTAGGATCTTTTCCAACTC
>NW_020949678.1:0-1723 GCF_900497805.2 Vombatus ursinus
TTTTTTTTTTTGGCAAGACAATTGGGGTTAAGTGACTTGACTAGGGTCACACATCTAATAAGTGTTAAGTGTCTGGTCTGACATCGGATTTGAACTCAGGTCCTCCCAATTCCAGGGCCAGTGCTCTATTCACTGCGCCACCTAGCTGCCCCTACTTAATTTCTTTAGGGCTCATTTCATCATGGACAGGGTGATGTCTAAGTTCCCTTTCAGCACTAAATCTATGCAAAGGAGGAAAAAAGAAACAAGCATTTTTATTAAGTATCTGCTATGTGCCAGGCATCATGCTGAGTTTTTATCCTTACAAGAACCTTGGGAGGTAGATGTTGTTATTATTGCCATTTTAGAAATGAGGAAACTGAGGCAAAACAGAAGTAAAGTAACTTGCCCAGGATCACACAGCTAGTAAATGTCTTAGGCTGGAGATGAATAGCACATCGGGCCTGGTGTAAGGAAAACCTGAGTTCAAATCCAGCCTAAGACATTTACTAGCTGTGTGATCCTGGGCAAGTTACTTTACTTCTGTTTTGCCTCAGTTTCCTCATTTCTAAAATGGCAATAATAACAACATCTACCTCCCAAGGTTCTTGTAAGGATAAAAACTCAGCATGATGCCTGGCACATAGCAGATACTTAATAAAAATGCTTGTTTCTTTTTTCCTCCTTTGCATAGATTTAGTGCTGAAAGGGAACTTAGACATCACCCTGTCCATGATGAAATGAGCCCTAAAGAAATTAAGTAGGGGCAGCTAGGTGGCGCAGTGAATAGAGCACTGGCCCTGGAATTGGGAGGACCTGAGTTCAAATCCGATGTCAGACCAGACACTTAACACTTATTAGATGTGTGACCCTAGTCAAGTCACTTAACCCCAATTGTCTTGCCAAAAAAAAAAAATTAAGTGACTTGCCCAAGGTCACATGGGTAGCAAGAGGCAGGGTCAGGATTTGAACCAAGGTCCATGGGATGCTTGTAAAGTCTGAGTGCCACTTCAAATTTTACAAGTATTAGCTGTATGCACTGAAGGTAAAAACAGTGAATGACACAGGTTGATAAATTTATTCATACAGATCACAAGAAACAAATACCATTCTTATGTTGTCTTGTGTTCCCTTAGATAGTGTGACCTGTATGAATAAATTTATCAACCTGTGTCATTCACTGTTTTTACCTTCAGTGCATACAGCTAATACTTGTAAAATTTGAAGTGGCACTCAGACTTTACAAGCATCCCATGGACCTTGGTTCAAATCCTGACCCTGCCTCTTGCTACCCATGTGACCTTGGGCAAGTCACTTAATTTTTTTTTTTTGGCAAGACAATTGGGGTTAAGTGACTTGACTAGGGTCACACATCTAATAAGTGTTAAGTGTCTGGTCTGACATCGGATTTGAACTCAGGTCCTCCCAATTCCAGGGCCAGTGCTCTATTCACTGCGCCACCTAGCTGCCCCTACTTAATTTCTTTAGGGCTCATTTCATCATGGACAGGGTGATGTCTAAGTTCCCTTTCAGCACTAAATCTATGCAAAGGAGGAAAAAAGAAACAAGCATTTTTATTAAGTATCTGCTATGTGCCAGGCATCATGCTGAGTTTTTATCCTTACAAGAACCTTGGGAGGTAGATGTTGTTATTATTGCCATTTTAGAAATGAGGAAACTGAGGCAAAACAGAAGTAAAGTAACTTGCCCAGGATCACACAGCTAGTAAATGTCTTAGGCTGGA
>NW_020949679.1:0-3672 GCF_900497805.2 Vombatus ursinus
CATCCATCCATCCATCCATCCATCCATCCATTCTCCAATCTGGAATGTATCTTGAAAAGCCCCAGTGGCTGAAGATCATCACCCTATAGTCAACCTGGCCTTGAGTCTCTCCAAACTGAAACAGGGCTGGTCCTAGACAGATACACAGGCCATGCCTGGTCTTGAACAGGACCTTTCCTGTCTGGTAGGCAGGAAAGCAACACAGTAGCAGGGAGGGATCTCAGGCCCTGGAGTCACAGGACAAGAATTCAAATTCTGCCTCTGATACTAATTACTTGTGTTATCTCGTTAGTAATTTCACTCCCCCTCCCCCACTCCTGCCACCTGGACCTCCGTTTCATGCTCTTCAGTGCTTAGTACAGCGCCTGGCACACAGTAGGTGCTTAATAGATGTCTATTGATTGACTGTGAAAAGAAGGGGTTAGATTCACCATCTTGTGAGGCGCTTTCCAGCTCATCGGCCTGTGAGCTGATCTCTAGGGGCTCCTCCCAGCTCTAGAATTCGATAGCTGATGTCTGGCAAATCCTTCTAGATCCATCTTCAAAACAGACAACAATGCCCCCATCACAGAAGGGCTGAGACAGTGAGGGGCTGGCACCTGCAAGTGGTTTGGGCTAGTATAAAGTGGAAACACAATGCTACAGAAATATATTGGATGCTTGTAGAAATAGATGACAGGCTGTGGGCGGGTTAAACCAAGAAGCTGAAAGGGCTCACCCCTCCCCTGAAGGATCAGTCTTGAGCCTTCTTTCTGTTCCTCACTAGTTAGCTCAGTCTTGGTCCTCTTCTGGGCATGAAGGCCAGCTTTTCCACCACCTAATTTTCCATGGTGTTAGGTACTTTGAGATCCTACATAGATTCTAAGTTCCTTGACCGCAGGGACTGTTTTGTATCCCCAGCTCAGCACAGTGCCTGGCATATAGTAGGCACATAATAAAATTTTATTGATTGAGTGATTACTACCCTTTGGCTTGAGGCAAAGGACAGGGAGTTAACTTCTTGCTGGTGGGACGTGATTTGTGCCACTTTCCTGGAATTTATCCCATGCTGTCTGGCCTTATAGCGATTGGCATCGTTCTATCTCCACCACTAGGCCATCAGTTCCTTGGGCCTGGAGACTGTATCTTCCTTTAAAACTCAGCTTGGGTGACACCTTCTCCAAAATGCCTATACTGGTGCCTCCAACTGAACACTATCTTTCCTTTTTATTTTGCCAGGATCTCTTCTCTATCTCTCCTCTCTCTCCCTCTCCTCTTTCTCCCTCGGTCTCTCCTCTCTCCCTCTTCTCTTCCCTCTCCTGTCTTTTTTTCCCCTCCTCTGTCTCTCTTCTTTTGCTCTCTCTCCTCTTTTTTCTCTCTCCTCTCTCTTCCCTTTTTTCTCTGTCTCTTCTCTCTTCATCTTCCCTTCCTTCCCCTCCCTCACTCTCTCTCTCTCCTCTCTTTCTTTTCTCTCCTTCCTCTCTGTGTCTCTCTTCTTTCTCTCTGTCTTTTTCTTTCTCTCTGATGCCCCCTCATCACACCCCAATTCCTCTCACACTTATCTGTGTATATGCTGGGTATCCCACAGTAGGACATAAACTCCTTGAGGACAGGGCCTGCTTTGTTTTTGTCCTTGTATCCCCAGTGCCCAACAATAACTCATAACGATATAGCTTTTTAGGGTTTGTAAAAGCTCTTTACCTTGGGGCAGCTAGGTGGCCAAACACTTGACACTTACTAGCTGTGTGACCCTAGGCAAGTCACTTAACCCCAATTGCTTTAAAAATAAAAAAAATAATCTCTTTACCTGCTTAAACTTATTTCATCTTCGCTACAGTCTTGTGTTGCTGCTTGGGGTCATCTCCAGTCGTCCTGATCTGTATCTTGCCACTGGACCCAGACGGCTCTGGGGGAGAGAGTGAGGCTGGTGACTTCGCACAGCCCTGCCTCACTTAAATCCAATTCACTTGCAAGTCATGGCATCACCTCCCTGACGGTCCTCTTCCAAAATGAAGGACAAATAACAACAACCTCTGTTGCTGCTGTTCAGTTGTGTCTGACTTGTCATGACAAGTCCATGGGGTTTTCTTGGCAAAGATACTAGAGTTGTTTTGCCATTTCCTTCTCTAGTGTGTCCCATTTTACAGATGAGGAATTGAAACAAATAGAGGTTAAGTAACTTGCCCAGGGTCATACAGTTAGTAAGTGTCTGAGGCTGGATTTGAACTCTGGTCTTGCTGACTCCAGGTGCAGCACTCTATCCACTGGGCCACCTATAGCTCTATGAGTAGGGGCTATTATTATCCACATTTTACAGAACAAACTAAGGCTGAGCACGGTTGAATGACTTGCCCATAGTCATACAGCTATTAAGCATTGTAAGCGAGAGCTGACACTGATCTTTTTGATGCCAAATCTGCCACTTTATCCCTAGCATGGAGAATGCTCTTCAGGGTGTCCAGCACAGCAATTTACTCTGCCCCAGGCCAGGGAATACCTGGGGAGGAGACTCCCTTCTACCACTACGGACAGGCAACCGCTCTTAAATTTAGGGGGGTTTAGGCCAGGAAGGGGCTAGTGCTGGGCTTGCAGTTAGGAAAACCTGAGTTTGAATTTACTCACTAGCCACAAGATCTGGGAAAACCAGATTATCTATGGCTCTGTTTCTTTATCTGTAAAATGAGGTTGTGGCCTCAGTGGCCACTAAGATCCAGTCCAGCTCCAAATCCATGATCCTAGGGGTTGCCTGGGGCACACGAGGAGGGCCGGTGATTTGCCCAGGGTCAATATGTGTGGAAGTCCTCCAGCCTTGGAGCTGGCTCTTTGTCAGGCCATCCTGCATCTCTGCCTTGCCTGTAGTAGGTACTTAATAATCACACGTTGGATTGAATTTTATTACTGGTCTTCTGCTCCCCACAGCCCCAGCAAGGAGTCTTTCACTTGGTAGGTACACAATAGATGAATGAATAAATGAACGAATGAATGCATGCATGCATTAAGATCCTGAGCTCCAGAGCCAGAAGTTTCATGTTCAAGCCAGAAATCTCAGCGAAATCTCAAACTTCCCCTTAGAAAATTCAACAGGTACTTTTTTTGAGGGTGGGGAGGTGGGGAGGTGGGGCTGGTCTTGGGCAACCTTGGGACTATACATGCTGCTGCCAGAGAGAACTGCTTAGCCTAGGAGGGAAGCCAGGAATCTGGGTGGGAGAGAATTCAGATGTGACCCCAGATGTTGCCTGGGCTCCGGCAGCTGGATTAGCTCAGACCAAGCCTTTGGGAGTGGCCGGATGCCAGCTTCAGACCTGGGCTCAGAGTGGGGCATGGTTGTGAGGGACTAGCACTGCCGGTCCAGGCCCCTTTGCAACCCAGCTCCCCAGCCTCAGTGTTTCATCCTGGAATGGCAGGAGGTAGAACAGTTTGAAAAAATTTCGAGAGACTAGGGTATGGTGATGAGGATGGTGGGAGAAGCATGCAGAGCGAAAGGCCAGGATTCCTTCTTCCCTCTGTCCCTCCTTTCTTCCTTCTCTCCTTCCCTCCCTCTTTCCTTCCTTTTGTCATCCATCCACCCATCCATCAAAACATCCATCCATCCAACCATCCATCCATCCATCCACCTAAATAACCATTCATCCATCCATCCAACCAACCATCCATCCATCCATCCATCCATCCATCCATCCATCCATCCATCCA
>NW_020949680.1:0-7837 GCF_900497805.2 Vombatus ursinus
CGGCACCCCACCGGACCCTGTTCCCTTCCCGGCACCCCACCGGACCCTGTTCCCTTCCTGGCACCCCACCGGACCCTGTTTTGTAACCGGACAGTATAAATATCTCAGATGAAACCCTCGGTGGGACGGCCCCTGGCATGCACGCCTGGGGTCCGTCGCCGGCCGGCTCAAATAAACGTGCTCTCAATTAAAGTCAATTGGGTGTGATGCTCTGATTTCTCTCGGGCGTCCAGTTCATTTGGAGGTTCCACCGAGATCGCCCTTTGGGCCAGCTGCTTCGGCGTTGCTGGAAGGCCGGGGTGGGACGTGTTCAGGGGATGGCCACCGGGAAGATGTGCCCCGGCCCCGAACACTGACTTATCCCGTGCGAACCAGCCCGCCACGTATTCTTCCTCTAAATTTCTTAATTGGGCACCGAGCGCTCTGGTCTCAGTCTGATCGGTGAGTACTCAACGGAAGTAAGTGGCCTGGCTGGACGCAGCTGTAACGCCCTTACTGACCTCCACGGGACGCCGTGTGAGAGTCCTGATTATCTGCAGTCTGGCGCCGCATGTCAATGTCTGGAGTGTTGCCTTAACTGTTTATGTCTGTCTTATATGTTTTATCCGTCTGTGATTGTCCTAATTGATTCACCTCTTCCCGTCCGTGATGGGTCAGGGGCCGTCAAGCCCCACACCGGGGACCCCTCTCTCAGTTGTCCTACAGAATTTTAAACAGTTTCGGCGTATTGCCAAGGGATATGGGTTTCAGGTTACCAAAGAAAATTTGTCCACTTTTTGCCAACAAGAATGGCCTACATTTGGGGTTGGGTGGCCCCTGGAAGGGACATTTGACGTGACCATTACTGGGAGGGTCAGGAAGATTGCTTATGGGACCCCTGGCCATCCCGATCAGATCCCATATATAACTGCATGGATAGATTTTAAACCCCCATCAAAGCCACTCCGGGTTCAAGCTTTGTCCAAAGTTGGGGTGCACTCGGGGCCAACATCCGGTCAAAAAGTTCCCGGGACTACGCAAGTAGGAGCCAAGGTCTTACCCCCTTCCGATCCTGACCCCCTGGACCCGGCTGAGCCCCGACCCCCACCATATCCTGTTCAGGGGTCGAGCCACCCCTCGGCCCCGCCTCTGACAAGTCCTCCTCATACTCGAACAGGGACGCCTTACGGCTCCTCCGGGTCCGGGTTTTCCCCCGACTCCACTGTATCTGCCTTTCCCCTGCGACAGGTCCCCACGACCCCCGGGGAATCGGGGAGATCCTTCATGGTCTATGTCCCCTTTTCAACCAGTGATTTATACAATTGGAAACAACAGAATCCGTCCTTTTCTGACAAGCCCCAAAGTCTGATTTCCCTTTTGGAGACAGTCTTCTATACACACCAGCCTACTTGGGATGACTGTCAGCAGCTCCTGCGGGTTCTTTTCACCACTGAGGAGCGTGATAAGATCATATTGAAAGCCAGGAAAAGGGTTATGGACCCCGACGGCCGCCCCTCAACTGATCCGGGCCGCCGGAATCATGTTTTTCCCGAAAGTCGCCCTGACTGGGACCCAAATTCTGATCGGGGGCGAGAGGCTTTGGACAGGTATCGCCAGTTACTGTTAGGGGGGTTAAGGGCATCAGCGCGGAAACCCACCAATATGTCTAAGGTTAGTGAGATCAGGCAAGGGAAAAGTGAATCTCCAGCTGCTTATTTGGAAAGATTGTATGAGGCCTACCGCACTTACACCCCCATTGACCCTGAGGATCCTAACAACCAGAGAGCAGTGGTGATAGACTTTGTGTCTAATTCGGCTCCTGACATCCGGCGAAAACTGCAAAAATTGGATGGATTCGAGGGTAAGACTCTTACTGAACTCATGGAAGTAGCCAAGCGGGTTTATGACTCCCGGGAGGAACTGCAAGAAAAACAGGCACGCTCCATGACACGGGCAGTCGTGGCAGCTCTGGCACAAATCCCGGGGGACAGGCAAAGCGGGAAAGGGGGAAGACCTGGTCCCCGGCCTCAAGGGAGAAATACGGGCAGGCCCCCCCTAGGCCGAGACCAATGTGCATATTGCAAAGCTACTGGCCACTGGAAGTCCGAATGCCCAAATCGGCAGCAAAAGACTAAACCAGAGCCGGTCCTAACCTTGGACATGGATGATTAGGGGTGCCCTGGCTCCAAGTCTACTATGACCCTGGACCCCCTGGAGCCAAGGGTGACACTCACTGTTGGGGGTCGGCCAATCTCTTTCCTCGTAGACTCAGGGGCAGCTGCATCAGTTCTGAACTCTCCACTAGGTCCCCTGTCCTCCTCTAAAATACAGGTCCAGGGGGCTACAGGCCATATCCAAGCAGTGCCTTTCACCACCGCCCGTGAGGTCCGGCTAGGGGAAGGCTCGGTGTCTCACTCTTTTCTGGTCATGCCCGACTGTCCCTACCCCCTCCTGGGTCGAGACCTCTTGCATAAACTCCAAGCTGTGATTTCTTTTAAGGGACCTACTCCCACCCTGGGGGTCAGCGTGCCCCAGCTCGTCTTGACCTGTCCCCTCTCCGAGGAGTCCTGCCTCCTTTCTCCCAGGCGGCCGTCGGTTGATGCCCCGTCCCCACTGCTGAGTCAGTACAGGAGTTTAGTGCCGGGAGTGTGGGCTGAGTTAAACCCTTTTGGGCTAGCTGCCCACCAGGCCCCTGTGGTGGTCCAACTCCTGTCTACTGCTACTCCTGTGCGGGTCCAACAGTATCAGGTATCCCGACCTGCTCTTCTGGGAATCAAACCCCATATCGACCGACTTCTTCAGGCTGGCATACTACGACCATGTCAAAGTCCTTGGAACACTCCCCTGTTGCCGGTCCGTAAGCCCGGATCCGGAGATTTTCGCCCAGTCCAGGACTTGCGGGAGGTGAATGCCAGGGTGGAGACAGTCCATCCCACTGTGCCTAATCCGTATACCTTGTTGTCCTCTTTGACTCCAACCCGCACATGGTACACTGTCTTGGACTTGAAGGACGCTTTCTTTTCCATCCCGCTGGCCCCTATCAGCCAGCCTATATTCGCTTTCACATGGACCGACCCCTCAACCGGAACGTCCTCCCAACTAACCTGGACTCGATTGCCTCAAGGGTACAAGAACTCTCCTACTCTTTTTGGCTCAGCCCTGGCCTCAGACCTAGCCAGGTTTCGCGTATCCCACCCCGAGGTCACACTCCTCCAGTATGTGGATGACCTGCTGCTGGCCGCTTCATCCGAGACAACCTGCCGAGATGCTACACTGTACCTCCTGCAGCTATTGGACAAGTCAGGCTATCGGGTTTCGGGTAAGAAAGCTCAGCTGTGCTTACAATCTGTTATCTATCTAGGATTCACCCTGCAGTCCGGACAAAGGCTGCTTTCGCGGGAACGTGTGTCAGCTATCCTGGGCATGCCGGCCCCAGCAACCCGCCACGGGCTCCGCGAATTTTTGGGAATGGCCGGGTACTGCCGACTGTGGATCTTAGGATTTGCGGAAATCGCTAAACCACTGTATGAGGCACTGTCAGGTGAGCCTGCCAAGTTCCTGTGGGGACCAAGGCAGGAGGAGGCTTTTAACAAACTGCACGGAGCGTTAGCTAGCACCCCCGCTCTTGCCCTGCCAGACCTGACTAAGCCGTTCCGCCTCTATGTCTCAGAATCTCAGGCAGTGGCCAAGGGAGTGCTAACCCAGCCTTCGGGGCCCTGGAATCGCCCAGTGGCCTATCTCTCCAAGCAGCTTGACTCGGTCGCTGCTGGGTGGCCGACATGTCTTCGAACCGTTGCGGCTGTTGCGACCCTGGTCAGGGAGGCAACAAAGCTGACCTTCGGCCAGCCCCTTGAGATTTCTGCATCTCACCACCTGGAGCAGTTGCTGCACACCCCTCCCACTCGGTGGATCTCTAATTCTCGTCTGACTCACTACCAGTCCCTCCTGTTAGATCCAACCCGCATAACCTTCTCTGCGCCCGTGACCTTGAACCCCGCTACGCTGCTTCCCAACTCCCCGCCGGCATCACCGCTGCATGATTGCCTGGACGTCCTTGACGCCATCCACACCTCCCGGCCCGGCCTTACCGATGTACCTATGACCAGCCCTGACATGATCCTCTTCACAGATGGCAGCAGCTTCGTGGAGGATGGGATTCGGAGGGCCGGGGCCGCAGTGGTGACCCCGACCGAGACCCTCTGGGACGCAGCCCTGCCGCCTGGTTCTTCTGCCCAGCGGGCAGAGCTGGTTGCCTTGACACAGGCACTCCGGCTCGCGAAGGGCAAGAGAGTCAATATCTACACTGACAGCAGGTATGCATTCGCGACTGTCCATGTTCACGGATTCGTGTACCAGCAGCGCGGCCTGCTAACCTCAGCAGGGAAAGAGATCAGGAATAAGAGGCAGATTCAGGATCTCCTGGATGCTGTCTGGCTTCCCAAAGAGGTGGCAGTCATCCATGTCCCAGCTCACACCCGTGGGACGGACCCCCAGTTGCAGGGAAATGCAGCCGCAGACAGAGCCGCCCGTGCGGCCGCAAGAAGGATGCCTCTCCCCGCCTTCGCTGTCCAGACGGAAAATTTGTTGCCCGCATGACCTTCTTACCAGTCCGGCGATCCGGATGGCGTGCCTGAAAAGGGGGGATGGAGAAGACACCCAAACGGTCTGTTAATCCTGCCCAAAGCCCTCCTGCCCCCTCTATTGATGACCCTCCATGACCTCACTCATCTAGGCGGAACCAGGCTCTATGACCTGGTGAGTAGGCATTTCTACAGCCCAGGGATGAAACAGGCAGCTGAGGAGGCGGCCAGGAGATGCAGTACATGTGCAAAGATCAACCCCCGGCCAGCGACGAGGGTGCCGGCTGATAGACCGCGGGGGACCTTCCCCGGGGATCACTGGGAAGTTGATTTCACCGATATGGGACCTGGACAGGGGGGGTACCGATTCCTCCTTGTATTCATAGACACGTTCTCCGGGTGGCCAGAAGCGTTCCCAGTAAAAGCTGAAACCGCCACGGTAGTTGCAAAAAAACTGTTCTTTGAAATCATTCCCAGATTCGGCTTGCCAACTTCAATAGGGTCCGACAATGCGCCGTCATTCGTATCTGCAACAATTCAGAACTTATCCAAGATGCTGGGACTGAAGTGGAAGCTACATTGTGCGTACCGGCCTCAGAGTTCAGGGCAAGTAGAAAGGATGAATAGGACTTTGAAGGAGCACATTGCTAAGCTCAAACTGGAAACTGGCGATAACTGGGTTAGCCTCCTCCCTTTCGCTCTCCTTCGGGCTAGGTGTACTCCTAACTCTTCCACTCTCTCTCTCTCCCCATACGAGATTCTTTATGGGGCACCCCCACCTGTCCTACCAAAGGTAACGGGGGCGACCCCAGCCCCGGATTTTACTAACCCCACTCTTCTTAAGTCCTTTCAGGCACTCCGGGAGGTCCAAGACGCGGTACGATCGGTCCTGAAGGCTGCGGGGAGAAGTTCGAATCCTGCCGCTACCTCGGAGGCCTTGACACCTGGAGACTGGGTCCTCACCCGCAAACTGCCTGCCGGATCGGCTCTGGAACCGCGGTGGACTGGGCCCTACCAAGTGATCCTCTGCAACCCATCGGCCGTGAAAGTCGCAGGTCGAAAGGCTTGGATACATCAGTCACACGTCAAGAAGACTCCGGCGCCTGAGCCCGCGAAATGGAAAGCAGAGGCGGTGTCGGATCTAAGGCTCCGGCTCTCCAAAACTTGATTCTTTCGCTTCTCCTGTTTGCTTATAAGGAATATCCCGCAGTCTGTAACCCCTACCGCCCCACGCCACATAGGTGGATTCTATCCCGCACCAATGATGGCACCATCATACAGACCTTAACTTGCTATGGCCCGCCTACCTTCAGGTTTGACCTCTGTGCCCTCTTAGGATCGGGATGGAATAGAGATAGGCACCTGCAGGACCCTGTGACGGGAGGGGGCAGGCACTGCCCTACTATTCCCATACCAGCCACCCAACATGGAGCAGGACAAGGTGAATATAATATCAGGGGCATCCAGTTCTATGCCTGTCCTGCTACCGGAAGCCCCTCTTGCCGTGGAGACGGCAGTTTCCACTGCGCAGAATGGGGGTGTGAGACAGTGGCAGACTGGATTCCTGGGGGTGGAAAAGACCCGCTCATCACTTTGGAAAGACAGTCACCTCTCCCGTATTCCTGCTGGCCTGGAAAATGCAACCCCATGATCTTAACGGTCAAACAGTACACGGATGATTCATGGAATCTTGGGCATTCATGGGGGTTGAGGTTGTATATGACTGGATGGGACAACGGTGTCCTTTTTACAATACAAAAGGTCGCCCTACCCGTTCAGCCCCTTCCCATAGGCCCCAACCCTGTCCTCAACCCACGGGCCAAGATAGATCTGATTCCGTCTGCTGAGCCCTCTGCTACACCAGGGTCGGCGACTCTGAAAACACCCGGTGCCCCTGGGGCCTCCATACTTGACACCCTTACTGCGGTCCATGCATTCTTGAATTCCTCTGACCCCAATGTCACTACCGCCTGCTGGCTGTGTCTAAACCCGGCTCCCCCATACTTTGTGGGGGTTGCTTTGGAGTTAAACAGTTCATTTCTGGGGAACTTGTCCATGCAGAACCCCTCCTCCACAGCAATCCCCGCCCGCTGTAACCCAAATAGGCCTAAATTGACGTTGGATGACGTCCAGGGCACAGGGACGTGCTTGCTTGGACCTGACTACCCGTTGAGAGCTTCCCCATTTAATTCAACCTGCACTTCTGTTATCTTAGTCACACCCTCGTCCAATAGGCCGGGCTTCCTGATAACCACCCCACCCGAGACTTGGTTCGCCTGCACTCTGGGCCTCACCACCTGTATACAAGATCGCCACTTCCTCAGCCCCACTGAGATCTGTGTGATAGTTAGGGTGTTCCCACAAGTGTATGTGTATTCCGAGGAGGGGGCCACTGAACACTTCGGCCTACCCCGCTCCAGAAAGGCAGCCCCTATCTTAGTGCCCTTGCTGGTGGGGCTCGGGGTGGCCGGGTCTGCAGCCGTGGGAGCAACCGCCCTAGTGCAGGGAAAGACAGATTATGCGGCCCTCAGTACCCAGGTGGATAAGGACCTACGAGCTCTGGAGGGACTAGTCTCCCACCTGGAGACTTCCCTGGATTCCCTAGCGGAGGTGGTACTTCAGAACCGCCGCGCCCTTGACCTGTTATTCCTGAAACAGGGGGGGGTTGTGTATGGCCCTGGGAGAGACCTGTTGTTTCTATACCAATCGTTCAGGTGTCATCCGGGAATCCCTGCAGGCATTAAGGCAGCGGTTAGATGATAGGGACTGAGCCCGAGCCTGCAGCTCCTCCTGGTACCAGGACTTGTATAACTGGTCCCCCTGGCTCACCACTCTGCTCTCTGCTATAATGGGCCCCTTGGTTCTTCTCCTCCTAGGATTATTGGTCGCCCCTTGCATCACGAATTGTCTCTCCCGCTACATCCAGCAGCGTATACAGTCTCTGAAACTGTTTGTCTTACGCAAATCCTATACACCCCTGGATTTGGAAGAGTCAGCGCCCCTGGACTCTGTTCAGTCCTCTGTATAACTTGCTCTTGAAAAGGGGGGAATGTGATAGACCCTCCGTTAGGGACCCAGGGGCACCACGCTCCGGGGCCTCTGGCTCAGCTTCCCCTAACGGCTGTTACAACACCCTGGGTGAAATCCTCAAGGGTGGGGTGCAACATCCTGTTCTGTAAATAACCTGATCTGTCTTCCCGGCACCCCACCGGACCCTGCTCCCTTCCCGGCACCCCACCGGACCCTGTTCCCTTCCCGGCACCCCACCGGACCCTGTT
>NW_020949681.1:0-7840 GCF_900497805.2 Vombatus ursinus
ACCAAAGGTATAGGGGTATTCCAGGAAGAGGTAGTAATTTGTTCTTACCACAAGGAGGCCTTGACAACTGCAACCTAGTAATTTTCCAGAGGTCATACTGGGCCTGTGGTCCCTTACATGTCCCCCTTTTCTTTCCTTAAGAGGGAAGGTTTAGCAGAGGGGTTTGTGCCTGTCTTAGGTTGTCCCGAGGAGTGGGAGACTGTTGCCCGTCATGGGGGCAATATGCAAGGCAACGCCCCTGGCTTAGGTCAGACTCCCCTCAGGGGGATCTTACCCGTCATTGGCTAACCAAACCAGTGCTCAGACTAATCCTTGGGACCGGCCAATGTCAGTATAAAGATCAGGGTCGCCAGTATCCAGCCGACAATAATGGACCTGAATAGGTTTGGACAAGGCCTTGTCCAGCTGTTGTTTGACATAGGAGGTGATCTTCTGGAACACCCAAGGACCGAAGGTTAGAGCTAATAAAAACACAAATATAGGCCCTACAAGAGGTAAAATATAAGGAAGAAAGCCATGAAGATTACTTAAAAAAGGATTTTCAAACAGTTCTCTCCGACGCTTGACCAGATCATCCTGTAATTTCTTTATCTTGTCCCGGACTACACCGGACTTATTAGCATAGAAGCAACATTTCTCCTGTAAGGCCAAGCATATACCCCCTTGTTCGGCTGTCAAGAGATCCAACCCCCTTCTGTTCTGCAAGACCACCTCGGCTAGAGAGTTGATCTGGTCCTGGAGATCACTAATAGTTCCTGATAAGGTTTGGATATCATCAATGAGCTGTGCAGAGAGTTTATTATAGGAGTGTATGGCGACTCCCAAGCCCCCAGACCCTGTCGCAAGGGCTCCCGTAATGCCCAAGCCAACAAGCAAGGGAATAGCAAATATGGCCCTTTTATGTCTTCCAGCCATAAAGTCGAGGCTGGGAACCGGAACAGGCTCATTCCCTGGAACAATATCCATCTCAGGTAGAACGGAGGCAATGGAGCAATAACCAGTCCAATTTACGGGCAACGCTGGGAATGCCATATTCCCTCCGCAGAGAAAAACATGGCCTAGAGGGGGACACAGGAAACTGCTAGTACGAAGGACAGAGGAACAATTCACATGAGGGAGAAAACCCACATCAATGGAGACAGAGGCATTGGGAGTGGTACCCTCAAAGCAGGGGGCTACAAAGAGTGACTGATTCAAAGGGATCGGTTGAATCCTAAAAGGGGGGCCTAGGGAACAATTTACCGGAAGGGAAGGATTTTCAGCAGGAGCAAGGTTACCAAGGGGGGGTAACGCCATAGGAATGGGAGAACTGAGGGGCAAGCAAAGCCAGCAGTCCGCAGCCAACACAGGATTGGTCTTATTTAGCATAAGGTGAGTGGATTCCAAAATGACAGACGTCTGACTATCGAGACTCAATCTGTGAGGCCGGGACGCGCAAGAGGATGATAATGGAGGGAGGGGAATTGGGCCCGAATGAGTTCCTCAATGTGCTGCTGGACCTCATGTTCTCTGGCTCTGTCAGAAGGGCCCCCTCCGTCTGATACATGTAGGGGTGCACGTTCGGGCCAACAGACATCGTGGCCAACATCGGCAGACGAACAAGACGCCTGGGCATATTTGTTAGTATGTCCCTGGAGAGTGGCGGAGGTTTCCCCACCAAAGGTTCCTGCATAGGCTTGCTGTAGAACTGCCGTCAAATAAACCTTATTATTAGAAGAACACTGCTGGACGCTGTTATAGCAAAGGGAATGAATAGCTTGATAGTAGCGACAGGGGGAGGGGCAGCGACCAGGGGACCCAGGCAGAGAGGGAATGACTCGGGGTTTGGCAACACACTCCCACCGTTGCTTAAATCCCCCACCGGTGGATGGTCGATAGGTGAGATAGGCGGTGTATTCATTGCAGTCGTTGGAGTAAGAGAACCACTGCGGTGTTACCCGTGTATACCCTCCACGGCAGTCACAGGGTGGCCCAAAAAGGGAGGCGAGGAGATCGTTGCCGGCCGGGGCGTCAAAACCAGCAAGGCAGACCCTCAGGACAGCCAGGAGGTACCAGCGTAGGGGTGATCATTTTCCAAGCATTTCCTGTAGATAAAGAAAAGAAATATTTCTCAGAGAGGTTTGTCCTCCCTGGAAGGAAGGTTAACTGGAGGCGGAGAAGCCATTTCACAGGAATCAACTTGCTTTACAAGCCTCTCAGGAAGCCAGCGAGCAGATTGTTTTTCTTTAATATATATACAGACCGAACCCCGACCCCAAATAAGAACAGGGTCGGGACCCTGCCACTGGTTAGTAAGGGGATCTTTCCACAGTACTTTGGCATAATTGTGCTGGGATTCGGGGTGCCAAAACCTATCAGCCGCTGATTTGCCAGTATTGTCCAATTGAAGAAAATTTAATATGAAAAGAGCATGGCTGACCAGGTTCCGAGGGGATCCTTTGACCGGGTAGAATGCCCCTCTTCGAAGTTTGGTAATAGTGTTTTTTAAGGTTTGATGGGCCCGTTCCACAATACCTTGCCCTTGAGGATTATAAGGAATGCCTGTGACATGAGAGATACCAAGGGTGGCACAGAAGGAGCGAAAAGCTGTGCCAGCGTAGCCAGGCCCATTATCGGTTTTAATAGACTCGGGCTTGCCCATAACAGTGAGGCAAGAGAGGACATGAGCTATCACGTGGCGGCAGGCCTCACCGCTCTGCAATGTGGCAGAGAGAAAGCCGCTGTGAGTATCGATGGAGACATGCATATATTTTAAATGACCAAAATCAGAAACATGAGTCACATCCATTTGCCATAGGGCGTTAGGAATTAAGCCACGGGGGTTCACTCCTAAATGGGGGGTGGGGAGAAGGGTCACACATGAGGAACATTGCTTAACAATCTGTCGAGCTTGTTCACTAGTGATTTTGAACAAAAGTCTAAGGGTGGTAGACTTAAGATGATGAAGGGAGTGGGCATGAGTGGCCCTATCCACAGGGCACAGATAAAAAGCCGCAATAGGCATACGGGTGGCGTGGTCAGCGAGGTCATTACCTTCTGACAAGGGACCAGGGAGACCTGAATGTGCCCGCAGATGGCCAAGAAAAAAAGGGGCAGCCCTAGCACGGATGGCAGACTGTACTGAGAGAAATAGCTGAATTGCAGAGGAGTTAGGTTTTAGATGGGAGGCTGTTTCTAATAAGGGGACAGAGTGGGCCACATATGCACTATCTGTATAAATGTTCAAAGGAGTGGAAGGAAAAGTTCGGAGGACTACAGAAACAGCAAACAATTCCACTAACTGGGCAGAGCGATAGGGTGTGGACAGAGGGGTAGCCATGCCATTGCATGAATGTGCAGCGGTCCCAGATGAGGAGCCATCAGTAAAAACTGTAAGGGCCCCTACTAAAGGCTCCGTAAAAGTTAATTTAGGGAAGACAAAGGGGTGTGAGTGAATAAAATGTAACATTTTATGAGCAGGATAATGATTATCTATATTTCCGGGAAATGAGGAAAGCGCTATAGGCCAAAGGTCAGAGGTACGAAAAAGCCAATCAACCTCCGCCTTTGCATAAGGTAGAATGATAGAGTGAGGCTCCTGACCAAAGATCTTAACACTGGTATCTCGGGCTTGAATAATGAGTTCTGCTACTAGATTATAATAAGGAACAACAACCTCGGACGAGGAGGAGGGAAGATGAACCCAGAGAAGGGGAGAGGCCACCTGCCAAAAGACTCCCGTGGGTGTGTGTGAAGTGGCACAGACAATAAAAAGGAATGGAAGGGAATAATTCAGGGCTGACACAAATTGGCCTTGAATGGCTTGTGTGATTAAGTCTAAAGCCTTTTTGCCTTCAGGAGCTAACTGTCTAGGTGATCGGGGGTCTGGGTCCCCCCTTAAAATATCAAACAGAGGTTTCAAATCACCTGTAGTAAGACGGAGATAGGGGCGGATCCAATTAACATCCCCTAACAACTTTTGGAAATCATTAAGAGTTCTTAAATGACTAGTTCTCAATTTCAGGTTAGAAGGCCTAACTAGGGAACCACAGAGCTCAAAACCGAGGTATGTATAAGGGTCCGTGACTTGGATTTTCTCGGGGGAGACCTGCAGACCCCATTCAGCAAGGTTTTGCGAGAGAAAAGCAAAGCAATGGGAGAGGGATTGTGACTCGGGGCTAGCGATTAATATATCGTCCATATAGTGGAGGATATAAAGGGAGGGCCAACGATCACGAGCGGGCTGAATAGCCGCAGCCACAAACTTTTGGCAGAGTGTAGGGCTATTAGCCATTCCTTGGGGGAGCACTTTCCACTGAAAGCGTTTCATTGGGCTCTGAAAATTCACAGAAGGCAAACTAAAAGCAAAACGAGCACGGTCAGCAGGGTGCAAAGGAATAGAGAAAAAGGCATCCTTAAGGTCAATAATGATTTTAAAAAATGAGCTGGGGATTGCCACAGGGGAGGGCAGACCAGGTTGAAGGGAGCCTTTGATGATCATGGTTCGGTTAACAGCGCGAAGGTCCTGCAAGAGACTCCATTTTCCCGATTTCTTTTTGTTAACGAAAATAGGGGTATTCCAAGGGGAATCGCTATATTCAATCCGGCCAGCGAGGAATTGCTCCCGCACTAGCTCCTCGGCAGCCTCAAGCTTCTCCCTTGGAAGTGGCCACTGATCAACCCACACGGGCACGTCATCCTTCCATAGGATACGGTCTGCGTGGGGTGCAGGAATATCAGAGGCCATCAGAATAAATTTCCCAGACCTAATCTTTCAGGGCGAGGAGAGGCCTCAATGGGAGAACGAATGCCCTGTGAGTTTTTTCCAAGACCTTGGCCAGGTAGGAAACCCTGCCTCAGCATCTGGGAGGTAACAAGATCACTCGGACTGCACATAACCATTCCCATCTGTGAGAGAATATCCTGGCCCCAGAGGTTAAAGGGAAGGCCAGGAATAACATAAGGTTTCACAAGACCAGTGTTATTCTCAGCATCCAACCAGGTCAAAAATTTGGCACTCTGCTCAGGATCTACTGCCTGGCCTATGCCTTTAAGGTTAGTAAGGGCAGAAACTAAAGGCCAGGAAGCAGGCCAGGACTTCTTCCTAAGAACGGTGGCATCAGCACCAGTATCCACAATCCCTTCAAACTGTTTGCCCTCAATCTTTAGGAGAAGCAGGGCCTTTTGGGGGAGAACAGGCTGAACCCAAAAGGCATCGGAGGAGCCGAAGCCGCGCAGGCCACAAGGGGAAGGCCTCTGGGAAGAACCCACGGAATTATCAAGAGGAAGCAAAAGAAGCTGCGCCAGGCGCGTACCTGCCAGAATGGTTTTTGGAACAACAGAGGCGGTAGAAACTATCACCTTGATCTCACCAGTACAGTCATTATCAATTACTCCTGGATGTACAAAAAGATCAGAGATCGTAGAGGAGGCTCTCCCAAGGAGAAGGGCAAAGAGCCCCGGAGGGCAGGGACCGAATACCCCAGTACCAAGGACCTGAGGTCCCTGGTCTGCACTTAATACTGTGGTGGAGGAGGAACGGAGGTCCAGTCCGGCGCTGCCAGGGGTTGCTCGGGAGAGATCAGAGATTGAGACACGGCCAGCCGAGCGGCCCCAGGGCCGGCCTGTGAGGGGATGAGAGGGGCCTGGGGCTGGCCCCGGAGGAAGTTTCCCTGCGGCGGCAACGGGAGGCCCTCAGCGGAAGTTTTAGAGCGGCACTGAGAGGCCCAGTGACGACCCTTCTTACATCGGGGACAGAGGCCAGGGTGACCAACACGGCCTTGCCTGGCGTTTGGGCAATTTCTAGCAAAATGACCAGGAGTGCCGCAATTAAAACATTTAGGAGAGGCGTTGGGGGGGGGCAGCAGCAACAGCCCCGGCAAAGGCATCCTGTAACGCGGCACCTATAGCGGCGCCAATTTGGCGACTGGAGCCAATATCCTGGCAGAGACAGATATAATCAGAAAGAGACCCCTGACGTTTTTGCGGGCGAATGGCGGCCTGACAGGCAGAATTGGCATTTTCAAAAGCAAGCTGCTTGACAAAATCACTGTCGCCCTCAGATGGCCCCAACAGTCTTTCCGCAGCTTCAGTTAGACGACTAACAAAATCAGCGTAAGGCTCCTCAGGCTTCTGGCGGATGGAGGCGATAGAGGTCGTGGCGGGTCCTTTAAGAGGTAACAGCCGCCACGCCTTTCGTGCAGCAGCCTGAATTTGAGCAAAAATTCCGGAAGCAAACTTAGATTGGGCCTCATTAGTATTAAAAGGAGGAAGGCCAACAAGCATTTCATAAGTCCATTCCGCACTTTCCCCTCCAGCCTCACGATTACGGCGGGCCGCTTCCTTACATAATTCTTTAAATTCAGATTTCCAAAGCACAAAATTTCCTCCACTCAGGGTGGCGCAGGCAAGGTGAAGCCAATCATGAGAAGTGAGCCATAAATGATCAAGGGCATCAAGGATGGAGAGGGTGAATGGGGCAACAGGGCCATACTGAGAGACTGCCTCTTTTAGTGTTTTTAGCGTCTTATACCCGAGGCGTCTATATTGCCGGGGGGCAGCCTCCTCTCCCTCCTCGTCAGTGTCACTTGACGCAGTTTTGTCCTCAATAATGGGAAAAAGAAAAGCAGGGGAGGAAGAGAAAAGACTCCTTTTCTTAGGGAGTAAAGACCCTGCATCTTTAGGGTAAGGGAGGGGGTCCAAAACAGGGGATTCGGATTTGGGTTTGGAGGTTACTGTAGGGGCAGTGAGAGCAACAGCCAGGCCAGGGATGCAATCAGCGAGTTCCAAATCAAGGAGCCGTAGTTCCTTAGGCAGCTGTGCTTTCTCTTTCTTAAACATCAACGTCTGTCGGAGGGACTGAATCTGAGAGGGGAGCGAGGTCAAGGGAGTGTCAACAGGCGGAAAAGGGGGAAGAGTATGATAAGAAGGGGGAGCAGAAGGGGGCAGAGAAGCAGGAAGATGAGGGGTTGGGAGTGGAGAAGCAGGAGCAGCAGGCGCGGAAGCAGAGTGCTGTATAGTAGGAAGACATGCAGGAGCGGCACTGAATTTACAGGGGTCATTATAAGAAGCAGCCTCCTGCTCAAGGTCAGCTGCGTCAGTAGGATCTAAGGTATCATTTGACCTCTTGACCAAAGCCTCTTGTAAAACAGGATAAATGCGCTCAACTCTCCTACTTTGGGAGGAAAAATCATCTAAGGGCATGTCGATGGACACAGAATCACAATCCTTCCTAGACTCATCCTCTGTTGCGGGTGGGGCTGGTAATGGACAAGGAGGCTCCGGGGGGCCTCCGTCTTTTTCACTGACAATCTTACAAACCTCACTCTCAAAAGGACGTATTTTCAAAATATCATAAATACAATTCCAGTAATTGAACGCAGTAATAGGGACCTTCTCGGGCCCAAAAGTTCTAAAATAATCATTAAGACAATCTCCCACCCGTTTCCATCTTTTCTCATCTATAGTTCCTTCCTGGGGGAACCAAGGACAAACATCCTTTTTTTAAAAAAAACAAAAAATTGTATAAGATCCTGTTTCTTAACCTTTACTCCCCATGTCTTTAATGAGGCCTTAAGCCCTTCTACAAATTTTTCATGACTACTAGCATCCTGCCCCATTTTGAAAGTGTCTCCTTACCTCAGGTCTCTATTCCGCAGATCAGGCAAATCCACGGCGACCAATTCTCATGTATCGTGACTGCAGTCGTCTTTTTCACAGGAGAACACACCAAAAACCTTTACTCCTTTTAAGGGGGTCTCGGGCCCCACGTTGGGCGCCAAATGTCCCGTCCCGCGGGACATCAACGGAGGTCTGGACCTGTAAAAGAAGGAGGGGAGCAGGGGACACAGGAAATGGAGAC
>NW_020949682.1:0-2078 GCF_900497805.2 Vombatus ursinus
TTTTTTTAATCCACCAAATATGCATATTTCAGAAGGAAATTTTGTTATAAAATGAATTTAATTCATCTTTATTATTACCGCTTAATGAAATGGCAATTTTTTTCAGTTGAAATATCTTTCATCATGAGAAAATCAATAAGTCTCACAATAATATAAAAGAATGCTAAGCCCTGCCCCTGTATCATCACCCAATTTTGCATAGCCTTCCTTTTAATGGACTGCTTTTTAAAAAGTTGATTCTCCCTATAAAAACTTGGAAGAACTACATGTAAAACATCGGTGTCAAACTCAAACAAAAACAGATCCCTTTTGGCCATATGTCTTTTGCCTTTGACTCCTACATAAATTGGTTTTAAATGTGTCAGAATTGCATGAAGTCCTTGGGCTTTATTCTGTCTTCCAGAGTCCTCACAGTTCAGTGGCAGGGCAGAGTCAAGATGACTGGTGATGGCTTGAGATGTAGTGGACGACCTTGGTGTCTTCCATGTCTAACCAAGTTCTAAGTATTCCATAGCACCTACTTCAGCTGCCTTCATGGCCATTGGAACAAATTGCTCTCATCCATCCATTCTGCTGGGGGAAGTCATATATATGGCCATAAATAAAAATTAACATTATCCATATTTTATTGGATTGTTATTTATTTTGTGAAACATTTCCCAATTATATTTTAATTTGGTTCAATGAAAGAGATTATATGCTTATATTCTAATTGCATACTTAATCCAATGAACATTTTATAGGATTGCAGATTGAACTTGGAAAGAAACATATAGACCATATAGTCTTGTGTCCTCATTTTACAGATGAAGAAATTGAACTAAAGAGAAACTGAGAAGTTAAATGATTTTCTTAGGGTCGCACAGCATGCAGGTGTATCAGGAGATATTTGAACCTAGGTCAGGGGTGGGGAACCTGTAGCCTCAAGTCCACATGTGGCCCTCTAGGTCCTCAAGTGTGGCCCTTTGACTTAATTCAAGCTTCACAGAACAAATCCCCTTAATAAAAGGAATTGTTCTGTAGAACTTGGGCTAGGTCAAAAGGCCAAACCCAAGGATTTAGAAGACCACACCTGGCCTTGGGGTCACAGGATCTCCACCCCTAACCAAACCATACTGACTCCCAGTGCCCTATGCACTATGCCATGCTGGATCTCATTCGTCTCTAACTATATCTATTGTTTTATTCACTTGCAATGCAAAAGAAGAAGACTTTAGTTTCTTCACTGATAGATAAAAAATATCTTCAGACAAATGGACCTTCTCAATGTATTATCTGCAAACAGAACTATTTAAAGATGTTTTGCATTTGATTTGTACCTTAGACTTCTAAAAACAATCATATTCAATGCAAGTATAATGTGGGTCTGGCTCATGCCCAGACCATCTAACACCCACATGGAAGATGGTAGAAAAAAGTTTCCTCAAGACTGGAAGACTTGAGTCCAAGTACCCTTGGAGTTTTTGTATTGTCCTTCCTCATAATTGGGTGGAGCCTTTGTCCTATTGGCTATGTAGCCAGAACTGGTCAGTATTTTCAAAGGGCCTGAGTAGTCACTGGTCATGGCTGCTTCAGTATTTAGAGTTGAAGGAAGAGATGACTCCCTCACTTAGAGCCAATGAGACCATGAAGTAAGGGGGAAGACCTCCAAACCCACTCCCCAAATAGGTCATGTGGCCCTTGAGAAATGACCCTGAGTCTTTGACCTTTTGGTTTTGTTCTTTTTCATGCTAGGTGCAGGGTGTGGAGTCTCCAATCTGGCCCAAGAGCACAAACCCCAGGGATCCAGGAGTCCAAAAATCTAGGCCAAGGGTTACAGCTAACCCAGCATCAACATCCTAAGAACCTCCAGGGCTCCAGCCCAGAAGACAAAACCAATGCTATGTAGGCATTAAGAAAAATTTTGACCCCAATCCATCCACCACCCCAGACTGGCTGCATATTTCTAACATTTTTATAAAGGCAGTCACTTACTTCTCTAGATTAGAATATGACGGCTACTTTGTAATGATTTATATGTAAAGGTCTCAATTTTTTTAATCCACCAAATATGCATATTTCAGAAGGAAATTTTGTTA
>NW_020949683.1:0-13557 GCF_900497805.2 Vombatus ursinus
CCAAATTTCCAGTCTGAAGGCTCGGCTGAAGTAACTTGTATAGGAGGCTCCTGGAAAGGGGATCCACGATGCAGAGGTATTTACTAATTTGTTCAGATTCTTTTACCTTCCCAGTGATTTTATGGGTCTAGAGAATTACAAGGAAACTTATTAGTGTAGATCCATGTTGCTTTGCAATTCAATCTTTGAGTCTTGCCTAGGACAAGGAGGGGTTGTTACATAACCAGGCACACAGTGTACGTCAGAGATGGGAATTTAAGCTAAGTCATGTTGATTCCAAGACAGACTCTGTATATACATGCCTTACTAATAAAAATGGTTAAGCTAATTACTTTAACTAAAAGTGATTAAATTAATTAGAAGTAATTACTTTTAAAAATTACTTCATAAGATCATGAACTCCATGAGGGTAACAACTATCTTAAATTTTGTAGCTCCTTCAGGATCTAGCACAAGGTCCTGTATGTATGAAGTGTGGTTTTGTTTTTAATGTTTGTTGAATTGAAGTGATTTGAGTTATGGAGTGCAATACTATTTATTTCAATAGAGATACTTAAATAATGTTTCTATTGTAATCTCTCAGAAAGATTTTTGAGGTACAGCCTTCAAGCAGACGGATGGAACAAATGCTTTAATGACACTCCCATTGTTACCAATCAAATATCACAGACTCTATTTTGTTTTCATCTTTTTGGATATTTCTGATGTTTTTGAAGCTATTGATTAAATTCAGTGGCATTCTCTTTAAATTTGACTTCCATGACACTGCACTTCCCTGGCTTTCTTCTTCCTTCTCTCTTTTGCTTCCCTACTTTCTTTTGTTTCTTTTAATCATCAGTGTTTCCTATAGCTCTGAACCAGTTTTTTTTTCCTCAAATTTCTTCCCCTATACTCTTAGGAAGCTCTTCCCTCTCTCTATGATTATAGTGACCCCTTGTACACATGTGACTTTCTATTTTATATCTTCAACCTTAACTTACCAACCTCTTTCTAGTTGCACATTTCTGCCTATTTGTAATGTGTCCCTTTTTGAATTACTTGCAAAACTTGAAATTTTACCTCAGGGGATCTGTCATTTCACTGATATGGATACTCCTATGAGTGGAACATTTCAGTCCATGCATACATACCCACATTATGTGACTTTTGAGAAGCCTTTTTGTCCATATTTCAAGTTCAGGTAGATATAATCTCATTATTGTAGGTATTCCCTCCAAAAACTAGTCATGTCTGCCCATCTTGTATGACTCTGGTACATTTATTTCCATAGAATTGTGATGGGAGATTCACCTTGTACGAGAGGAGCCTTCCTTATGTTCTGTTAATGTGGTGAAAGTATCATCAGAACACACAGCATTTACATTGCTTACTCCTTGTTCACACAGTATGGACAATTCTAGTTTTCTTTCAGTCAGACATTTCTTTGATGATAATTTTTGCTCCTTTCCTGCTTGATTCCTTGTTTGAAATGTTTTGTGGCCTGTCTTTGACCAGTGCACATTTTTTCATCATCCTTCAGGTGATCTTCAAATTCATTTCTTTAGACATTTGTATTCTGTGACTCACCATATGAATATTGTTTTAAAATTGACCTTTATTTAGGGTAAATCTTAGAATTATTAAAAGAATTTTCTAATGTTCCACAGGAAAAATCAATCCAGCCTGTTGTCTTCCTGTTCAATTTTGTCTCAGGCCATCGTCCATTTGTAATGACTATCCAAGATGTATACACACATGAAATGGAGTCTAGATGGCTTAACAGCAAAAAGAATTATATCCTAATACCCCCACCAAACTTCCTCCATAAAGATCTAGAAAATATCTGAATTCTTATAGCAAAATCTAAGAAAAAGCTAAGGTGAGTCATTTTTTCAGCCCAGAACAGCTTGGAGAGACAGAAAAGTCTGCAGACACTGGGGCCAGGGTATGGCCAGGAATACATTATGTGCAGAACATTACAGCACCAAGGTAGTAAAAGAACTGAGATCAGCAAGTAAAAGAACAGATCAACTAGCACCAGGGTAGGAGGAAATTTCAGATGATCCTTGAACTAGCTCAAGGTATAGGAACAGATGCCAACTGGCATCTCTGTTACTAAACATTTGGACCCCAGAAAAAGGGTAGGGATTTGGGCCTAGGCTCTACCTTGTGTAGAAGCCTGTAGTGGCCATCACCAGTGAAGGAGTGTCAGATCAAAGGGAAACCTGCAGTTAATAACTCTGAACCCACTCCCAAAGGGAGTGGCTGAGTTGAGCAACAGTCTATTGAAACTCCCAACTAGAGACAAATTACTAGACCCTGGGCCTAGGGCCTATTCTGGTTCAGCAACTTGCAGTTCTCAGACAAGGGGAGCAGTGAGCAGACTTCTCCTTGGATCATATCATTTTGGAAACACTGAAAGTTCACAAGCCACAACCTTAGCTCTGAGAGCATCAGAAGGTTATAAGAGGACTGAAACTCAGTTCAAACATTCCTCCCAAAGAGGGCACAGAGATCAGCACTCATGTAAACTCCAAAGTTAAAAAGTAGGGCGAAAAAAGGCAAAAAAAAAAAAAAATAAGAATCCTACTATAAAGATCTATTATGGCAACAGGGGCTAAGCTCAAACATAAATGCAGAAGACAATGACTCAAAAACATTCATAATCAAAGTCTCAAAGAAAGATGCGATTTGCACCAAAGTCAAATAAGAATTCCTAGAAGACATAAAGGAAGAGGTTTTTGTTTTCCTTTTAAGAGGTAAAAATGATGTTCAAAGCTAAATGAGAGCAGTAAAGTATGAACAAAAGGGAAATATGATGATCTGTGGAAGAAAAATATGAAAAGAAAATTGAGCTTGGAAGAAATATAAAAGTTTATCAAAGAAAATAACTGCATGAAAGTTCAAAATGACCTAAAAGTAGCTTATGACTCCATGAGCATCAGGAAGTAATAACAGAAATTATGAAAAGATATAAAAACTACAAGTTATTTCATAACAAACACAATGGACCTGGAAAACAGATTTCAGAGAGATAATTTAAAAATCATTAAACTACTTGAAAGCCAATACCGAGAAACCTAGACATAGTATAGGAAAAAAATCATAAAACTGCCCAGATCTCTCAGAATAAGAGTACAACATAGAAATTAAAAAGAATTTACTTGTCCCATCATGAAAGAAACCTAATATGAAAATTCCTGAGAATATTATTGCAAAAATCTAGAGATGCCTAACAAACAACAACAAACAAACAAACCTATAAACAGCCAGAGAGAAGTGATTCAAGTTATGAGGAGTCAAAGTCAAGATTACATGATTTATCAAGCACCCTTATAAAGGAGCAGAGAACTTTAATATTTTTCAGAAGACAAAAGATCTAGGCTTATAACCAAGAATAACTTATCTAGAAAAACTGAGTATAATCTTACATGGGAAAAATTGACCCGTAGTGAAACAAAGGACTCCCAAGCAGTCTTGATGAAAAGTCAAGCACTAAATAGAAAATTTGACAAGCAATCATAAGGAGCTAAACAAAATTAAACTGCTTCCATTCTTATATGAGGAGATATTACAGATAGCTCCTCAGAAACCTCATAATCATCAGAGGTCATAGAGGGAGCTTAATTAGTCCAAGGACCTAGGAGTAATTCTGTGATGTTTTGATTATCTTAAAAGAAGAATAGAAGGGGTACAAAAGAGGAATGCAGTGGGAAAGGAAAGAAAAGAAAGGAAAAATGAGAAAAATATCTCACAAAATGGGGTATGAAAGTAGAAGTCTATACCACAGGAGAAAGTAAGTGGTGGGGACAGTGGGTGACACTTGAATGTCACTCTCATCTGAACTGGTTAATGGAAGGAAGTATACACACACAGAGTTGAGTACAGACATACATTTCACTGACAGGAAAACAGGAGGTAAAGGAGTAAAGGAAACGAATTCTTAAAAAAGGGTTGGGAAGCAAAGAGAAGAAAATTTATAAGAGAACAAGATAAAGAGAAGTACACAATTAGCAAGCACAACTGTGAATGGAATGAAATGAACTTATGCATAAAACAGAAGAGATTGTAGAATGACTCAGAAACAAAATCCATCAATAAGAAGTTTAAAGGAAATTTACTTGAAATAGAAAGATACACCCAGAATTAAGACAAAGGTCTAAAAGACAATTTGTTATGCTTTAGCTGAAGTAAAAAACAAGCAGAGATATCAATCATAATCTCAGAAAAAGTAACAGCATTAATGAAAAGAACTAAGCAGGGAAACTAAATTTTGCTGAATGAATTAATATCAATAATAAAAAAACCATGTATTAAATCCTGAAAGGAAAATTTTAAATAGTTACATGCAGAAATAGACAGTAAAACTATAATAGCAGGAACTTTAATTTATCCCTCTCAGACCTATATAACTATAAAATAAATAAGAAAGAAGATAATGAGAAGAATAAAAATTTTAGAAAAGTTAGATATTATAGACCTCTGGATAAAATTGAATGGGAATAGAAATGAGTATGCCTTTTCCTCAGCTATAAATGGCACCTTCATAAAAACAGATCATATATCAGGGCATAAAAGCTTCATAAACAAATGAAGCAGAAAACATAAACATTAAATGCATCCTTTTCTGACCATGATGCAAGAAAAAGTTACATTGAACAAAGGGCCTTTGAAGCAAACACTAAAAGATTAAGTAGAAACTAAATAGCTTCATCCTAAAAATGGATGAGTTAAAGAACAAACCATACAAATAATCAATAATTTCATTAAAGACAATGACAACAATGAAACACATACCAAAACTTTAGGAAATCAACCTAAGCAGATCTTAGGGGAAAATTTAAATCTCTAAATACTTTTATCAATAAAAAAGAGGAAGAACAATTCAAACAGTGTAGCATCCAACAACAACAAAAACTACCTAGAAAACAAACAAGTAAAAAATTCCTAATTAAAACTAAAATAGAAATGCTGACAATCAAAGATGAGATTAATAAAATTTAGAGAAAAAATGAATTAACAAAACTGGGAGCTGGTTTTAAAATACATTAAGATAAGCCATTAGCTAACTTGTTTAAAAAAAAAGAAAACTAAATTACCAGTATCAAAAATGAAAAAGATGGATCTGCAATCAATGAAGAAAATGTAAAATAAATTACTAGATGTTTTGCCCAATTATATGCCCAGAAACTGACAATCTAAATGAAATTGATATTTACAAAAACATGAAATGCCCAAATTGACAGAATGGGAAATGGATGACTTGAACAAGTCACAGATATATTTAAAAAAGAAAAAGAAATAAGACCAGATGAATTTACAAGTGAAATAGTTAAAGAAAAACTAATTCCAGTACCATATAAACTGTTTCAAAAAATATAACACAAATATGGTCTTGATACCTAAATCTGTACACTATGATCATGCTGGATTCCTACCAGGAATACAGAGCAGGTTTAACATTAGGAATCCTATAAACATACTTGATCTTATTAATAATAAAAACAACAAAAATTAAATGATGATACCAGTAGATGCAGAAAAAGATACTGACAAGATATACCACCTGTTCCTATTAAAACATTGGAAAGCACAGGAAAGAATAGAGCTTCTCTTAGATTGATGAGTATCTTTCTAAAACTAAGAGCCAACACTATCTGTAACAGGGATAAGCTAGAAGTCTTTCCAGTCAGATCAGGTATAAAGTAAAGATGTCAATTATCACCTTTACTATTCTGTACAGTGCCAGAAATGCTAACTATAGCAATAACATAAGAAAAAGTAGTTGAAAGAATAAGAACAGACAAAAAGGAAATAAAATTATCATGTTTTTGCAGATGATATGATGGTTTATTTACAGAACAGTAGTCAACTGAAACACATAATTGAAATGATTAACAAATTTAGCAGAGTTTCAGGATATAAAATAAACATGAAGATCATTATTTCTGTGTATTACCAATAAAATCCAGCAAGAAGATATAGAAAGAGAAATCCCATTTAAAATAACTACAGAAAGTATAGAACAATTGGAAGTCAACCTGCCAAGACACACAAAATTACAAAATACCCAACATTTAAAGATGAATCTAAAAATTTCATAAATATTCATTGATTGTGTGTACATAAAGCCAATATAGTAAAAATAAATAATAATAATAATAATAATAGTATTGCCTAAGTTAATTTACTTATTCAATGCCATGGCAATCAAACTATCAAAGGATTACTCTACAGAGCTACAAAAATAACAAAATTTGCCTTGAGAAACAAAGGTCAAGAACATAAAGGGAAAAAGAGGGAATGAAAAGAAATGGAGCCTACCAATACCAGATCTCAAGCTACACTGCAAAGCTGTAATCATCTAAATAATTTGGTACTAGGTAAGAAATAGTAAGGTTGATCAGAGGAATTGATTAGGTATATAATAAAAAGCAAACAAGTACAGTAGTCAAGTGTTTGATAAACCTAAAGATCATAGCCATTGGGGCAAAAATTCACTATTCAGCAAAAATTTTTAAGAAAACAGGAAAGGAGTATGCCAGAAACTAGGTGTAGACAAACATCTGACATGTTATACTAAGACAATATCATGATGAATACATGATTTAGACATAAAGGATCACATCATAAGCAAAGTAGAGGAGCATGGAAGAAATAACTTGTCAGATGTATGGAAAGGTGAGGAGTTTATGACCAAACAAGAGATAGAAAGGTTCACAGGAGGTAAAATAGACAGTTTTATTACAGAAAATTCAAAAGTATTTTTTTAGAAATAAAACTAATGCAGCTAAAATGAGAAAAGAAATAGGAAATTAAGGAGATTATCTAGAGAACCAAGTCAAATTTATTTTTAATAATATTTTATTTTTCCCATTGCATGTGAAAACAATTTTTAACATTCTTTTAAAAGAATTTTGTGCTCCAAATTCTCTCCCTTTCCTTTCCTCTCTCTGAGAAGGTAAGCAATTTGATATGTTATACATGTACAATCCTGTAAAACATATTTCCATATTAGTCATGTTGTGAAAGAAAACACAGAACAAAAGAAAAAACATGAAAAAAATAAAGTGAGAAAAAACATGCTTTGATCTGCATTGAGACTCCATAAGTTCCTTCTCTGCAGATGGTTAGCATTTTTCATCATGAGTGCTTTGAAATTGTCTTGGATCATTGTATTGCTGAGAATAGCTAAGTCATTCACAGTTGTTCACTGTGCATTACTGTACAACATTGCAGTTACTGTATACAATGTTCTGGTTCTGCTCACTTCACTTTGCATCAGTTCATGTAAGTTCTTCCAGGTTTTTTGAAATCATCTGGCTTATCATTTCTTATAGCACAATAGTATTCCGTTACAATCACATGTAACAATTTTTTCAGCTGATTCCCCAATTGATGGGCATGCCCTAAATTTCCAATTCTTTGCCACCACAAAAAAAAAGCTGCTATAAATACTTTTGTTCAAATAGGTCCTTTTCCACTTTTTTTTATCAGTTTGTGATATAGTAGTATTGCTGCATCATAGGGTATGCACAGTTTTATTTTTATTTTGGTATAGTTAAAATTGTTCTCCAGAATCATTAGATCAGTTCACAACTCCACCAACAGTGCATTAGTGTATCCCAATTTTCCCACATATCCTTCAAAACTTATCATTTTTGTTATAAAATGTAATTATATAGAATCTGAAGATTCAACTCATGCTCCTCAAATTAGTGAAGATTTTTTATAAATCTGAAAGAATCAGTTTTGGAGAAACTGCATTGGTGAAGGTATGCTAACTCTTTGTGAGTGATATTGTGAATTGATGCAAATATTTTGGGAAACAATTTGAAATTATACAAGGATAGTCACTAAATTTTAATATGCAAAAATGAACCATAGCACCATTTTTTGTGGCAACAAAAAAAAAACAAAATGAAAATCTGGATACAAAAAATCCTCTAAAATCAAAATTTCTTTTTCTTCCTTTCCTTAACCAAACTGGTAAGAAGAGCTATGTATATTTGTTTTGATTTTATCTCCTCTCATCCATTCCTCAATGCTTTGCAATCTGACTTCCAATCTTATCACTCCACGGATACTCCTCTCTCCACAGTTATCAATATTTCTTAACTGCCAAATTAGATTCTTTTTCCCCGAAGCCCCAGTCCTTAACCTATCTGCTTCATTTGACACTGTTAACCACCATCTCCTCCTAGGTAGTCTCCTTTGTTCTTAGATTTTATGAAACTGCTCTCACCTGGAATGTCTCTTATCTGTCCAACCTACTCTTTCTCATTCTCTTTCATTCATTGTATTTCTTATGTACCTTCTTTTTTTTCTCCACTCACACAGCTGCCATACTGTTGGATCTTCATTACTTCATGCTTGGATTATTTCAACAGCTTTCAAATTAGTTGCTCTGATTCAAGTCTCTTGCAACTCCAATCAGTACTTCCCCCTTCCACCAAAGTGATTTTCCCCTGAAATTGACTTCCATTTACACTGTACAGATGCAATATGATATAAATCAGATATGTACCTATATATCTATGGATATCAATAAAAAATTCAAGCATATATACATATATGTGATATGTATATATACTTATATATCTTTTAATATATGTTCCTTAGAGTATGGGTAAGAAACAATATCTATCTATCTATCTATCTATCCATCTATCTATATCTATCCATCTTGGATAAGATAGATAAGAAATATTTTTCTGCTTGCTGTAGTGAGCAGTTTGTTTAGCCCTAGTGGATTCTATTCTCTAGATATCTAAACATAAGTTTTGGGGTGCATCTTCTTGCTCTATTTAATGATATTTGAATAAGTCTGCTTTATTGGTAATTAGTAGATTCTTGCCTGTACTCTAAAAATAATTTTAAATAGCTTTGATCTGCAAAGAGAGCTTCTGATGAAATGAGGAATTCTATCCTCTTCCTATGTTTCCTTCCTCTCCTTTCTCTACTTCTCAGATATTGGCAGTTTGCAACAGTGTCTGTGCTTTTCTGTCTTCTAATCAAAGGTAGGTGTGTGAGGGACTGTCTGATGTTGGCAGATACCAGGTTGGGCGCTGTGGCAAGGGTAGGGTAAGATCTGGGCATTTTGGAAGTTGAGGCAGGGGCTGTGGTAGGCAGAGTCGTGGTGAACTGGGATGGGCTGGATACGGAGAAGCTTGAGGCAGTGGGCAGTACTGTGAGATAAGCTGGGTACAAGGAAGTAGCCGGAGCTTGAGCTCCTGAGGCAAGGGGCGGTGCCATGTGGGAGTGGGACGGCATAGGACTGAGTTCCCTTTGCTTAGTCCCCTCCCTATATGCAACGTCATCCCCAGACGCCTCTTGTGACCTTCCTGACTTCCTGGGTCCCTTTGTGCAGCACTGACCCAGACCCCTCCTGAGTCTGACTTCCTAGGTCACGTACTCTTGTCTATGCGCCAATCCCAGATGCCTCCTCCCTGTATCCGGTCCTAGCCTCCTACGTCACTTCCTCCCCCTTGGTGTGCTAAATTCAGACAGCCCCTTCTGGTATCTGACCCTACAATCATTGGCTAGTAAGCGGGCTGGGGAGGAGGGGCTAGGTAGGTATTTAGGAACAAGCGTGGTCAGAACACGCGCGCTCTCTCCTGGCTCCTGCCCTGTTGCTCTGGCCTTGCTGCTTGGGCTTGCTATGATGGCTTGCTGTGTTGGCCTCTGAATAAAGCTCTGGTGTTGGCACCTCCCGATGGCTCGTCTCTGTGTGGTTATCTGGCAGAGTACCGAAGACTCGAGTGTGAGTAAGACTCTGGTAGTGTGCTCCTTATAGGAGGAGTGGGTACCGGCGTGCGGCCGGCAGAAGGTCGGCGTGCGGCCAGTATGTAGGTGAAATGTCCATCATTTGGAGATGACCCTAAAAAGTTGAATGACTTCTTTAAAATCACTACTTTGGGAGTAACAAACTGTGCTAACCACTAGATTCCTGATACCTAAGACTCCCAGCTCAATATCTTTTCCATTAAAAAAAAAGGTCTGAATGTAAAAGCTTATTTTTAAAATGCCAGATTCAATTGGACATTTTGGAGTAATTATAAGTATTTAATAAACACTTTGTGGTTAATTATTGAAAATTTTTAATGTATTAATAATTATATGGAAATACATAGAAAATTTCACAAATTCACTGTTCATGGAAAATAAGATAGAACTTTTGCTTCATAAAAAGAAGAAGTATGATGGAGGAAAGATAAAGTGCTATAGGTTTGATTCTGGTCAACACATTGGTACAGTGCTGGAGAGTGACTTTGAATCTCTAAATTCAAAAACAGGTCTCTTTTGATGATGATGTCAACTTTTCCTTAATACATTCCATACTCTATCTCTAGTATTTCATTGGACCTAAAATCAATAAATGCATATTGTAATCATTCCTAGATTTCTCACATTTTATATGATTCTTATCTATATCTTTCTATAAACCTTCTATAAAGGATACACCTACTATACAGATACCTTCTAGTTCATTGTTCATTTATTTTGCTTAATATTTTATAGGTTTTAATTGCAGCTCCAGGGTTTTCTCTTTGCCTTCAAAACTCTCCATCTATTTCAATAATATGGGAAACTTCATTCCCTCATCCAAAGAATTTCATGACTAATAATCCATTTCAAAACTGACTAGAGATGTATTTGTTTGATTCTTTTTAGATAACTCTTGTGGATATGCACCTCAAATTCAAAATGCTGAAATTATTAGTTTTACAAAGTCACGATATCAGCCTGGTGACACAGTGAGTTACAAGTGTGTTCGACCTCTTAAAATGTATGGAAAACCAGATGTAATTTGTATAAATAAGACATGGTCAGAACTTCCTCAATGCAAAGGTATAGTAACAAATTTTGCTATGAATAAATGAAGAAAAGTACCAGGGGGATAAAAAAGTACACAATTTGTAACAACAATTTCAAAGAGTTTACAGGTTCCTTGTAAATATTGGTTTAAAAACAGCAATTAAAAGTCAAAACTAGATCCTTTTGTGAGAATGGACCCACAATTGAGGGATATTTAACTAAACAACCTTCAACGCATAAGTATTGAGTGACTTTTTGGTATGAGAATACAAAGAATAAGTTAATTGTCACTATTTTTAAAGCGCTTAGTAATAAGATAGCGATGAAAAGGCAGTAGGAGCAGTTATTTTGTGCCCAGAAATGGACGAAGCAGTAGTAGTACAAATCCAATAAAAAAGAAAGACAATCCCTGCCTTCAAGGAGACTGCATTCTAATGGGGGAACACTAACACATGAAAGGAAGAGGAAAAATAGAGATTGAAATGGGGAATGGAAAAAAGGGAATGGAAAAAGGATAGAGAATCAGGAATTGAGCTCCAAGAGGAATAAAGGAATAAATATGACTGGTCTGGGTACTTGCTTTAAAATGGAGGTTCTGAGAGGAACTGACCAATCAGAGAAAAAAAATGCAGAGCGGTCTTGAAAATGAAAAGGCCATAGGGAAGAATGAAAGTCCAGGGTGAGAAGGCTGCTGTGGCATGGTGGACTTTTGTTTGGATCTACCATGGACTTTGTTTCTTTGGGAACTCACTTCACCTCTTTGGTCCTCAATTTCTTCATTTTTTATATAATGAGAAGGTTAGACTTGATTCCTTTAAAGTCTTTTTGAGTTCAAATGGTCTAGACATCCCTAATTATAATACATGGTAAAATATTAAAGAATAATGATGGAGATAAAGTTTTCTGTTTCTCAAGAGCAGGAAGAAATTACTCATAGAGAAGAGAATTAGGTGAGCATTTATTAGAGAAGGTGGCATTTATTGTGGGCCTTGATGGAAAAGGACAAAGGAGTTGGACAGGTGGAGCTGAGAGAAGGGGCCAAGGATTAGGGTGATATCACATCAGTACGAAAGAATACCAACAAATATATTTTTAAAAAAGCTTAGTAACATTTGAAAAACAGAAATAGAAGTATCCTGACAAAGGCCCTTCAGTGAGAGGGCCCTGAGTGGCCTTACGCGAGATAAATATTTAAAAAGGTTTAGTCAGAGAATATAAACTTTCTTTTTGCAAGACGACATCTTATAAATTTATTAGGACAGAGCTGTATTTGGGCTCTTTGGGAGCAAGAAATATTTTTTTATCACAGTGACCATGGAATTCTTTAGCAGCTTCATTTTATACTGAGGGCCATAGTTAACAATCACCAGTCTAGAGGTTTAGTGTGCTCCCCTAAAAGTCACTAATTTGCTATCCTACCAAGTAGAGATATATGAAAAAACTTTTTTCCAATTGTAGGTTATAAAGGAAGGTCATGACTCTCTCATTCTCATCTCTCTTGCTAACAAGTCATGACTATGGAGACTATGGAGAAATGAGACTGATTAATGATTTTTTTAAATTAATCATTTATCATTTTTGAAAATCACTTTTCCTACCCGAGCCATACCTTTTCTTTTCATACTTTTAATTCTCTATCTCATATTGCAGAAGCCAGTAGCTTCTACTTTTTTTTTATTACCTCTTTTACTTTGCACAGGTTACCTTCCCCATAGCTTTTGTTCTCTTCATAACACTTTGAGATATATTCTCTCATTCAACCCCCATGATACCTATGGAGCAAGCAGAACCTGTATTCTCAATTCACAGATAACAAATGAAAACAGAGAAAGGCTACAGATGTTATTGATAAATATAATAGATAAATGAAGAATAATCCACTTATACATCTTTGAACTTTGACTCATATGCACTTTTTATCTCCCCATGGAATCTGTTAAATATTTTGTAATCATTAATCATGTTTTGGGTTCCTTTCCCAAATTTCTAAAAGACTTTAAAACCTGAACATAAGAAAGGCAACAGCTGATGAGCAGTCAATCAGTCAATCAACATTTATTAAGTGCCTATGATGTGCCAGGCACTATTCTAAGCATTACAAAGAAAGGCAAAAGATAGTCCCTGCTATCAAGGAGCTCACAGCCTAATGGGGGACACAAGATGTAAACAACTATGTAAAAACAAGATCTATACAGGATAAATTGACAATGGCAAAAGGAAGGAAAGGCTGCTTATTGAAGGTGAGAGTTTAAAGAACTCAAGTGAAGGAAGCAGTGAAGTAATTGCTATCTAAAACCATCAGTGCAAATTATCTGTAATAGGAATAAACTAGAAGACAACATGATGGTATCCTTAGGGAACACTAGAGAATCGATGAAAAATCTCATTGAAACAGCACCTTCAGTAAAGTTGTAGGATATAAAATAAGCCCAAATAAATCATCAGCATTTCTATATATTACCAACAAAGGCCAGTGGCAAGAGATAGAAAGAGAAACTTCATTTAAAATAACTGCAAGGGAGGAAGGGAGGCAAATAATTTGGAACTCAAAATTTTAAAAAATGAATGTTAAAAAAATTACATATAACTGAGAAATATTTGGTAAGATAAAAATTTATTATTAAAAAAACAGTAAGGAAATCAGTGTCACTGAACCAGAGAGTGTATGGGGGTAAAGCAAAAAGCCTGTAAAGGTGTTTGGGGAGAGAGAGAATGTTATGAATGTCTTGAACACCAAAAAGATTTTATATTTGATCCTGT
>NW_020949684.1:0-5923 GCF_900497805.2 Vombatus ursinus
ACTTGACCAATTTCCTAATTCATATTACCTTAGCATCACCCTTTTTTTCAAATTCAGAAGACAGGTGACCTGATGGATATAGTTTCTGGAATCAGGAAAATCTGAATTCAAATCTGGCTTCAGACACTTATTAGTTGTGTGACCCTGAGCCAGGCTGTTTGCCTCAGTTTCCTCAGCTGTGAAATGAGCCGGAGAAGGAAAAGGTAACTCATTTGTGTCTTTGCAAAAAACAACAACAACGACAAACAACCCAAATGAGGTCACAGAGAATTAGACACAATTCAATAACAACAACAAAAAAAAAAACCTGGGAAAGTCACTTAACCTCTGTTTGCCTCAGTTTCTTCAGCTGTAAAATGGGGATAATAACATCACCTACCTTACAGGGTTGTTGTGATGCTTGAATGAGATATTTGTAAAGTTGGTGGCACATAGTAGTGATGAGTCCACACGATGGCCTTGTTTACCAGAAGATAAAGACATTTGAGGAAGTTGTTTGTATAGTAAAAAGCTGAGGTAAAGGAAAAATTTCTCTTTAAAATATTTCATATTTTAATTTTTTGAGTATTAACTTCCTGAGATAGTCAAATATGACCTATGGGCTACCATATCATTTAAGTCTTTGTCAATGTGTACCTATGAGTCTTATGTGTTTTAAGCATTTTGTGTATATGTGTGTGTGTGTGTGAGAGAGAGAGAGAGAGAGAGAAAGAGAGAGAGAGAATTATCTTTTCAATACTTGATGTACATTGAACACACTAGACTTGAGATTTTTTTCTAAACCTAAGAGATTTTTTTCCCAGGTTACCCAAGTACTGAATATAAATCAAGGTCTAGGGCTCCTTTGGGGTAAAGGGCACCCCCACCTTCCTGGGCTAGTACAGGTCTGTTAGTTACTATATCAGATGGTGATTTTTTCATTTTCCTGTGAAGAAGGTGTTTTTTTTCCTCTCAGATTCTTTCACAAGAAATTTGCATTTTACTATATTGTCTAATCTCTGTATTCATAAACTGAGCAAAAATATATGTAGGCAATAAATTAAAAAAGTAAAAGAGAGAATTTATAATATAATCTGATAACCTAAAATAAAAACTATTACTGTTCTATTATTCCTGAAACTTTAAAAGAAATTAAGTTTGCAATGTGGGATCATTTGTGTTGAAAAACTCTCAGAAGATTAAGTTTACATTATTATTGCCCTATTGTAACCTATGGCTTTCTATAAAGATGTACTGAACTTGCTAATTTGAAATCAGCAGGTGCCTTTTGTGGCTGGAATGTGAAATATCTAAGTTATTATCTTTAAAGCATAGCATTCTTAAGGAATGGCTCTGACTTTTTATTTTTTTTATATTTTTATATGTTTATATAAAAATTTATATTTTTTATATTTTAAAATATTTTAATTTAATATTTATTTTATTAATTTTAATTTTAATTAATTAATTAATTTATTTTTATTATACTATTGAAAAAAACCTTTTATACCCTTTAACTTTTAATTTTATGAAAAAGAAAACGAGTCACATTCATGTTAATAATGTTAAAATTCTATATTTCTATCACTTGCCAATGGAATATTCCTATACAGCAAAAAATAAAAGTTAAGCAAAAATAAAGCAACACTTTGGCAAAGTCTGAAAAGATATGCCTTGTTCCATGCTTGTGGATGCCACCATTCTCTACCTAAAGGAGGGAAACATGCTTCACTATCAGTCATAAAAAATCATGACTGGTCACTGCATTGATTGATTAGAAGAATCCAGATGTGTTTTAATGTTGATTTCTCTTACATTATTGAGGACATTGTATAAATTATCCTTCCTGATTCTGCTTCCTTTACTTTGCATCAGTTTATACTAATACTCTCAAACTTCTCTAAACTCCTGATATGCACTGATTCATATACAGCAATACTATTCCATTATACTCACATTTTATTCTATCAGTGGTCACCTGACTTCCTTCCAGTTCTTTGCCACTACAGAAACAAAACAAAAGTAAACAAACAAACAAACAAACAAACAAACGAACAAACAAAAAACACCTTCAAGAAAGACAAGTAGGTGGATGGAGTGCTGGCCTTGGAGTCAAGAAGACTTGAATTTGATTTCTGAATCAGACTTTTACCAACAGTAATCCTGAGCAAGTAAGTTACTTAACCTATCTCAGCCTCAGTTTCTTCATTTGTAAAATGAGAGTAATAATAACACTTGTCCCACAGTGTTGTTGTGAGAATGAAATGAAATAACATCTGTAAATCACTTTGAAAACCTGAAACACTATCTAAATCTTAGCTTATGACTAAGAAATATTTTTGCATATGCGCTACCCCAGGGCCTGCTCCCCAGACCGATGAGTCTTAGGCCAGGGTCACAAGTTTTTGAGGTTCTTTGGTCATGTTCACTTCATTCCTGCTCATGCACTTTCCAGACTGACCCACCCTCTCCACTACCTCCTCCCTCCCCCACCTTCTTTCAGTTCCTCTTTATGTGTTGTCTTCCCTTATTAGAGTGTAAGCTCCTTGAGAGTAGAGACCTTTTTGTTTTCTTGTATTTGTATCTCTAACACTTAGTGAGCATTTAATAAATTATCTACCTATCTACCTATCCATCTATCTATCTATCTAGCAGTTTCCCATCCATCTTTGACTCCGAGTGTTTGTCTGCCCTTTTATATACTTTGAATATTGCGACAAGAACGAAAAACAATGAGACTGGCTAAGCAAGCAAATTAGCTACTCTAATGGCAGATTTAAATGGCTGGGCTCTGGACAAGTTTGAAAGTTTGAAAGTTGTAATCAGTTGTAAAGGAGACCCCTGTACCTATATCAGAAAGCAGGAAGGGGAGAATTTATTTCCTACTCCCTCCCCATTGACCATGTCACATGCCACTGAAGACACTGGATGAGTAGGAAACACTGCATACTCCAGACAGAGACAGATGCATAGAGATAGTCATCTGTGAGGGGAAGCCAATTCCTGGAGTGAGACCTCTGGCAATTGAGTGTAAAACAGGAGAGAAGCAGTCCCTCGAAACTCACTGTTAAAGACTTTATAAAGAACAAATGAACTTACAGACCCTGTGGTATCAGGAGTCATGAATTGCTTTTGCCATTAGTACTGCCTACATTTCACCTGAGCTTGGCACTGTCTTCCTCAAAGTCCAAGTTCATGCTTTCAGGCCATTCTCCCACTAATGCTCATCTTCTCTTACAGTACAGGAACAGTTGCCAAGGACACTTTACTCTTGTTGCTAAGTCAGCTTTTACCAGAAGGACCCAGGACGGTTGGACCTCTTGAACTCACAAAGTTTTCTAGACATGTCCAACTTAAGATAAGTACTCATTTACCTAAGATGAGGAAGGAACAAACGCAAAAGAGGCAGACTGACTCAGTCTTGGGATTGCCTAGGTAGGATATGCGCTTGAAATGCCAGGTGCTTATGACTGTATGTAGGCCTAATGTGGAGGATAAGGCAAGTTCTTACTCCTCATTCGCACAATGGGAACAGCAGGAAATCATCCTGACAAAATCCACAGCCAAAAGAGACAATTACATTGAGACTGTGGTCACCCACTTTTAAATATTCACTGAATAATAAGCTCTTCAGCTCATCAGCCAATGATGACCTATCTCACCTCAAAGCATCAAGCTTATTCAGGGCTCAGTCAGGCAAAAACAATTATCAAGAAGCAGAAAGGTCAGCTTTGGAGCTGTCTGTCTGTTCAACTCCTATGATGATCAGTTCAAAGAATTTCTGTTTTTTTAATTGGGATTTTTTTCTAGTTATTTTACATGTATACTCAATTCATTGACCTCTTTTCTTCCTTGTTTATGTAAGGGTTTAGAGATACAAATTTCATCTTACAGATTGCTATAATAGCACCTTATAAGTTTTAGCATTTTATCTCATTGTTATAATTCCTTCGATAATTTATTATTTCTGAAATTTGTTCTTTAACCCAATCATTTTTAGGATATTATTTAACCTCCATTTAATTCTGAAATATTTCATCCAAATTCCCTTATTAATATCTATACTTTTCTACATTTGCTAGCTGTAAAAGGATTCCAAGCAAAAAGTTTATTCATAAAAACTGCCAAAATTTTGAAGGCAATCTAATTCAGGCTAGGCACCTGACTCAGTAAAGTATTCTTTTAGACTTAAGATAGACTTATGAGTTCCTTGCTGCCAGACATATGGCTATATAGGTTCCATTGAGAGCTGAAATTATATACATACATACATGTCATATACACATGTACATATAAATGCATATACATATATATCCCTAAGTATATATGATATATCTATGTATATAAAAATATGGACAGATAGAGAAAGAGATAAAAATAGAGATAAAGATACTTATTTGTCTTCTCATTGAGTAACTGATAAATGTCTACTGTATTCTAAACGAGGTAGCTAGGTATTAAAATGGATAGAGCAGTGGATCTGGATTCAGGAAGACCTGAGTCCAAATCCCGTCTCAAGACATTTACTTAACTGTGGAACTCCAGGCATATCACAACCTGTCTTAGTTTCAGTTTTCTTGTCTGTTATTATTTTTTTTCCCCTGCAAGAAACTGGTTTTTAGTCAACAAAAAATTTTGCTTAAAATCAGAAAAATCTCATTGGTGAAAGGTACAAGCAGTTGCTTCAGTGCTAATCTACAGCAGTTCTATTTAAGGAAACATCACAACACATTTACAAGAGTCCAAATCAAGGATTCAACAAACAGGAGACTAAAAATTTAAAGTTAAGTTTCCTTATCCAGGTCAAGCACACTTCCAAAATCTGTAAAAGCAGGATGATAATATCATCTACCTCCAAGGGTGTTATGAGGATAAAATGAAATAATATTTGCAAAGAACTTTCCAAGCCTCAAAGTGCTGTCTAAATGCTAGCTTATTGTTAAATATTATATTCAGATTCTTAATTTTCTATCTTTTTTCCTTGTATTTTTCTATGTTTGAAAAGGATACATTTATATCATCAACGATTTTCCAACTTATTTATAGCTCTTTCTATTGTTCAGTTATATTTTCCTATAAGTATTTAGGTGTTACACAATTTATTACATAAATATTTAATATTGATGTTTCATTATCTATGATGTCTTTAAGCATAATGTACTTTCCACGATTCTCTCTCTCTGCGTCTGTCTGTCTCTCTCTCTTTGCCTGTCCCTCTCTCTTTCCTGTAGTCCAGGGGTTGGCAAACTATGGTTAGCAAGTCAAATCTGGTTTGCTGCCTGTTTTTTTGTACCACCCAGAAGCTAAGAATGATTTTTTACATTTTAAAATACAACAAAACTTTATTTAAAACATTAAAAAATATTCTTAGCTCACTGGTGGTACAAAAACAGTTTCTGGGACATGGGATATAATTTGCCATTTCTTGCCCTAACCTTTTCTGCAATCACAACTGTCACACTGACTTTTTTATATCCAGCTGAGGCATGATAGTTTCAACTCTAACCTCTTTAACGACATTAAAACACTCTTTGTTTCCACTGCCCTCTTTAAAAGGAAAAGGCAAACAGCGAAAGGGAGAAAGAAATCAGCACTAGTTGTTTATATTTGAAACAGTCTTCTTTTCCCTCCTCTCTTCTGCGGACCAATGCAGATCACTAGGGATAGGCGTAGGGGTTGTGTGTGTCTGTCTGCTATCTGTATAGTTTTACCTACCGTTTGCAACAAGCTTCTCCTAGTCAGAGGTTTTTTTTGTTTTTTGTTCCCCCCTCCCCCTGCTTTTGACTAACTCTGCCTTTCCTCTACATACGTAGATCTCTTTCCTTCTTCACATTTCTTTTCAGCCTCATTCATTGCTTATTTTTTGGGAGTATTTTAAACTATACATTTTCCTAACTTTTCCTTGTCTGACTCAGATCAGTAAAATTAATGGGATACTTCCTTC
>NW_020949685.1:0-5920 GCF_900497805.2 Vombatus ursinus
ACTTGACCAATTTCCTAATTCATATTACCTTAGCATCACCCTTTTTTCAAATTCAGAAGACAGGTGACCTGATGGATATAGTTTCTGGAATCAGGAAAATCTGAATTCAAATCTGGCTTCAGACACTTATTAGTTGTGTGACCCTGAGCCAGGCTGTTTGCCTCAGTTTCCTCAGCTGTGAAATGAGCCGGAGAAGGAAAAGGTAACTCATTTGTGTCTTTGCAAAAAACAACAACAACGACAAACAACCCAAATGAGGTCACAGAGAATTAGACACAATTCAATAACAACAACAAAAAAAAAACCTGGGAAAGTCACTTAACCTCTGTTTGCCTCAGTTTCTTCAGCTGTAAAATGGGGATAATAACATCACCTACCTTACAGGGTTGTTGTGATGCTTGAATGAGATATTTGTAAAGTTGGTGGCACATAGTAGTGATGAGTCCACACGATGGCCTTGTTTACCAGAAGATAAAGACATTTGAGGAAGTTGTTTGTATAGTAAAAAGCTGAGGTAAAGGAAAAATTTCTCTTTAAAATATTTCATATTTTAATTTTTTGAGTATTAACTTCCTGAGATAGTCAAATATGACCTATGGGCTACCATATCATTTAAGTCTTTGTCAATGTGTACCTATGAGTCTTATGTGTTTTAAGCATTTTGTGTATATGTGTGTGTGTGTGTGAGAGAGAGAGAGAGAGAGAGAAAGAGAGAGAGAGAATTATCTTTTCAATACTTGATGTACATTGAACACACTAGACTTGAGATTTTTTTCTAAACCTAAGAGATTTTTTTCCCAGGTTACCCAAGTACTGAATATAAATCAAGGTCTAGGGCTCCTTTGGGGTAAAGGGCACCCCCACCTTCCTGGGCTAGTACAGGTCTGTTAGTTACTATATCAGATGGTGATTTTTTCATTTTCCTGTGAAGAAGGTGTTTTTTTTCCTCTCAGATTCTTTCACAAGAAATTTGCATTTTACTATATTGTCTAATCTCTGTATTCATAAACTGAGCAAAAATATATGTAGGCAATAAATTAAAAAAGTAAAAGAGAGAATTTATAATATAATCTGATAACCTAAAATAAAAACTATTACTGTTCTATTATTCCTGAAACTTTAAAAGAAATTAAGTTTGCAATGTGGGATCATTTGTGTTGAAAAACTCTCAGAAGATTAAGTTTACATTATTATTGCCCTATTGTAACCTATGGCTTTCTATAAAGATGTACTGAACTTGCTAATTTGAAATCAGCAGGTGCCTTTTGTGGCTGGAATGTGAAATATCTAAGTTATTATCTTTAAAGCATAGCATTCTTAAGGAATGGCTCTGACTTTTTATTTTTTTTATATTTTTATATGTTTATATAAAAATTTATATTTTTTATATTTTAAAATATTTTAATTTAATATTTATTTTATTAATTTTAATTTTAATTAATTAATTAATTTATTTTTATTATACTATTGAAAAAAACCTTTTATACCCTTTAACTTTTAATTTTATGAAAAAGAAAACGAGTCACATTCATGTTAATAATGTTAAAATTCTATATTTCTATCACTTGCCAATGGAATATTCCTATACAGCAAAAAATAAAAGTTAAGCAAAAATAAAGCAACACTTTGGCAAAGTCTGAAAAGATATGCCTTGTTCCATGCTTGTGGATGCCACCATTCTCTACCTAAAGGAGGGAAACATGCTTCACTATCAGTCATAAAAAATCATGACTGGTCACTGCATTGATTGATTAGAAGAATCCAGATGTGTTTTAATGTTGATTTCTCTTACATTATTGAGGACATTGTATAAATTATCCTTCCTGATTCTGCTTCCTTTACTTTGCATCAGTTTATACTAATACTCTCAAACTTCTCTAAACTCCTGATATGCACTGATTCATATACAGCAATACTATTCCATTATACTCACATTTTATTCTATCAGTGGTCACCTGACTTCCTTCCAGTTCTTTGCCACTACAGAAACAAAACAAAAGTAAACAAACAAACAAACAAACAAACAAACGAACAAACAAAAAACACCTTCAAGAAAGACAAGTAGGTGGATGGAGTGCTGGCCTTGGAGTCAAGAAGACTTGAATTTGATTTCTGAATCAGACTTTTACCAACAGTAATCCTGAGCAAGTAAGTTACTTAACCTATCTCAGCCTCAGTTTCTTCATTTGTAAAATGAGAGTAATAATAACACTTGTCCCACAGTGTTGTTGTGAGAATGAAATGAAATAACATCTGTAAATCACTTTGAAAACCTGAAACACTATCTAAATCTTAGCTTATGACTAAGAAATATTTTTGCATATGCGCTACCCCAGGGCCTGCTCCCCAGACCGATGAGTCTTAGGCCAGGGTCACAAGTTTTTGAGGTTCTTTGGTCATGTTCACTTCATTCCTGCTCATGCACTTTCCAGACTGACCCACCCTCTCCACTACCTCCTCCCTCCCCCACCTTCTTTCAGTTCCTCTTTATGTGTTGTCTTCCCTTATTAGAGTGTAAGCTCCTTGAGAGTAGAGACCTTTTTGTTTTCTTGTATTTGTATCTCTAACACTTAGTGAGCATTTAATAAATTATCTACCTATCTACCTATCCATCTATCTATCTATCTAGCAGTTTCCCATCCATCTTTGACTCCGAGTGTTTGTCTGCCCTTTTATATACTTTGAATATTGCGACAAGAACGAAAAACAATGAGACTGGCTAAGCAAGCAAATTAGCTACTCTAATGGCAGATTTAAATGGCTGGGCTCTGGACAAGTTTGAAAGTTTGAAAGTTGTAATCAGTTGTAAAGGAGACCCCTGTACCTATATCAGAAAGCAGGAAGGGGAGAATTTATTTCCTACTCCCTCCCCATTGACCATGTCACATGCCACTGAAGACACTGGATGAGTAGGAAACACTGCATACTCCAGACAGAGACAGATGCATAGAGATAGTCATCTGTGAGGGGAAGCCAATTCCTGGAGTGAGACCTCTGGCAATTGAGTGTAAAACAGGAGAGAAGCAGTCCCTCGAAACTCACTGTTAAAGACTTTATAAAGAACAAATGAACTTACAGACCCTGTGGTATCAGGAGTCATGAATTGCTTTTGCCATTAGTACTGCCTACATTTCACCTGAGCTTGGCACTGTCTTCCTCAAAGTCCAAGTTCATGCTTTCAGGCCATTCTCCCACTAATGCTCATCTTCTCTTACAGTACAGGAACAGTTGCCAAGGACACTTTACTCTTGTTGCTAAGTCAGCTTTTACCAGAAGGACCCAGGACGGTTGGACCTCTTGAACTCACAAAGTTTTCTAGACATGTCCAACTTAAGATAAGTACTCATTTACCTAAGATGAGGAAGGAACAAACGCAAAAGAGGCAGACTGACTCAGTCTTGGGATTGCCTAGGTAGGATATGCGCTTGAAATGCCAGGTGCTTATGACTGTATGTAGGCCTAATGTGGAGGATAAGGCAAGTTCTTACTCCTCATTCGCACAATGGGAACAGCAGGAAATCATCCTGACAAAATCCACAGCCAAAAGAGACAATTACATTGAGACTGTGGTCACCCACTTTTAAATATTCACTGAATAATAAGCTCTTCAGCTCATCAGCCAATGATGACCTATCTCACCTCAAAGCATCAAGCTTATTCAGGGCTCAGTCAGGCAAAAACAATTATCAAGAAGCAGAAAGGTCAGCTTTGGAGCTGTCTGTCTGTTCAACTCCTATGATGATCAGTTCAAAGAATTTCTGTTTTTTTAATTGGGATTTTTTTCTAGTTATTTTACATGTATACTCAATTCATTGACCTCTTTTCTTCCTTGTTTATGTAAGGGTTTAGAGATACAAATTTCATCTTACAGATTGCTATAATAGCACCTTATAAGTTTTAGCATTTTATCTCATTGTTATAATTCCTTCGATAATTTATTATTTCTGAAATTTGTTCTTTAACCCAATCATTTTTAGGATATTATTTAACCTCCATTTAATTCTGAAATATTTCATCCAAATTCCCTTATTAATATCTATACTTTTCTACATTTGCTAGCTGTAAAAGGATTCCAAGCAAAAAGTTTATTCATAAAAACTGCCAAAATTTTGAAGGCAATCTAATTCAGGCTAGGCACCTGACTCAGTAAAGTATTCTTTTAGACTTAAGATAGACTTATGAGTTCCTTGCTGCCAGACATATGGCTATATAGGTTCCATTGAGAGCTGAAATTATATACATACATACATGTCATATACACATGTACATATAAATGCATATACATATATATCCCTAAGTATATATGATATATCTATGTATATAAAAATATGGACAGATAGAGAAAGAGATAAAAATAGAGATAAAGATACTTATTTGTCTTCTCATTGAGTAACTGATAAATGTCTACTGTATTCTAAACGAGGTAGCTAGGTATTAAAATGGATAGAGCAGTGGATCTGGATTCAGGAAGACCTGAGTCCAAATCCCGTCTCAAGACATTTACTTAACTGTGGAACTCCAGGCATATCACAACCTGTCTTAGTTTCAGTTTTCTTGTCTGTTATTATTTTTTTTCCCCTGCAAGAAACTGGTTTTTAGTCAACAAAAAATTTTGCTTAAAATCAGAAAAATCTCATTGGTGAAAGGTACAAGCAGTTGCTTCAGTGCTAATCTACAGCAGTTCTATTTAAGGAAACATCACAACACATTTACAAGAGTCCAAATCAAGGATTCAACAAACAGGAGACTAAAAATTTAAAGTTAAGTTTCCTTATCCAGGTCAAGCACACTTCCAAAATCTGTAAAAGCAGGATGATAATATCATCTACCTCCAAGGGTGTTATGAGGATAAAATGAAATAATATTTGCAAAGAACTTTCCAAGCCTCAAAGTGCTGTCTAAATGCTAGCTTATTGTTAAATATTATATTCAGATTCTTAATTTTCTATCTTTTTTCCTTGTATTTTTCTATGTTTGAAAAGGATACATTTATATCATCAACGATTTTCCAACTTATTTATAGCTCTTTCTATTGTTCAGTTATATTTTCCTATAAGTATTTAGGTGTTACACAATTTATTACATAAATATTTAATATTGATGTTTCATTATCTATGATGTCTTTAAGCATAATGTACTTTCCACGATTCTCTCTCTCTGCGTCTGTCTGTCTCTCTCTCTTTGCCTGTCCCTCTCTCTTTCCTGTAGTCCAGGGGTTGGCAAACTATGGTTAGCAAGTCAAATCTGGTTTGCTGCCTGTTTTTTTGTACCACCCAGAAGCTAAGAATGATTTTTTACATTTTAAAATACAACAAAACTTTATTTAAAACATTAAAAAATATTCTTAGCTCACTGGTGGTACAAAAACAGTTTCTGGGACATGGGATATAATTTGCCATTTCTTGCCCTAACCTTTTCTGCAATCACAACTGTCACACTGACTTTTTTATATCCAGCTGAGGCATGATAGTTTCAACTCTAACCTCTTTAACGACATTAAAACACTCTTTGTTTCCACTGCCCTCTTTAAAAGGAAAAGGCAAACAGCGAAAGGGAGAAAGAAATCAGCACTAGTTGTTTATATTTGAAACAGTCTTCTTTTCCCTCCTCTCTTCTGCGGACCAATGCAGATCACTAGGGATAGGCGTAGGGGTTGTGTGTGTCTGTCTGCTATCTGTATAGTTTTACCTACCGTTTGCAACAAGCTTCTCCTAGTCAGAGGTTTTTTTGTTTTTTGTTCCCCCCTCCCCCTGCTTTTGACTAACTCTGCCTTTCCTCTACATACGTAGATCTCTTTCCTTCTTCACATTTCTTTTCAGCCTCATTCATTGCTTATTTTTTGGGAGTATTTTAAACTATACATTTTCCTAACTTTTCCTTGTCTGACTCAGATCAGTAAAATTAATGGGATACTTCCTTC
>NW_020949686.1:0-2178 GCF_900497805.2 Vombatus ursinus
TCAGTCCTTTATTGTTCTGTCTTTTGTGAGTGAATAGGTATGTGGGCGGATTATGGGCTTTATCTTTATTCAGGTATTTTGTTTGTTGATTTTTGTCTTATTTAGTAAAATTTCTCATTTCCTTGAGGTAGTTTTAGAGAAAGCTAGGTTTGGCTGGAACTTTTGTCTCCTATCTTTGCCTTAAGTCTAAAAGAGTACTTTACCGAGTCAGGTGCCTAGCATGAATTAGATTGCAATCAAATTTTTGGCAGTTTTTATGAATAAACTTTTTACTTGGAATCCTTTTACAGCTAGCAATGTTATAATCATGGTTCAAATAAAGCTTGATGTTGTCGTTGGTACTGTATATGGAGAACTACTTAACTGTAGGAATTTAAACAAGGCTTTTGGAGTAATCCTTATATATTCCAGCCTCCTTTCACAAACATTTAGTATAATTACATGTGTTACATTTTACCATAAAAAAAGAAAGAAGCAAAGGAAAAAAGGAAGAACGGGATGGGGGAAGGGAGGGAAGAAGGGAGGGAGGAAGCAAGGAAGGAAGGGAGGAAAAAAGGAAAGAAGGAAAAAGGAAGAAAAGGAAGGAAAAAGAAAGAAAGAAGTGGAAGGAAGAAGAGAGAAAATAGAATTGGAAATGAATGTAAATATGTATATTTAAAATGATGATTTTTTTAAAAATCACAACAACATAAAAGAAAGGGATTTCAAATAGGAATAATGAACATGAAAGCATCTCTTTAGAAATATTTACCCTTCAGGGCTTCATATCTTGTTGTTCGGTTTAGCATGAACAACTTTTGAATGCTGGAGAAAAAATAAATACACTAAAAGAAATGTTTGGTTGATATTCAAATGAAGAATGAAGGAAACTTGATGAGCTTGGACAAATAGTACAAAAGCCGTTTAAAATATTGGCACAAAAAAGAGGAAGAAATTCAGTGTTCACAGACATATTGATACATTAGAGAAGATAAGATTAAAATGTATACAAAACCTGGAAAGCAACACTGTCAAAGACCCAGAGGAGTAACGATTAGAGACATGTTTGAAATTTAGGCTCAAATAGCTTGTACCAGAAAAAACTTCGAAATTAAGAGTTTGGATATTTGTAATTTTGTTGTTTTAACAAGAGAGATGAAATTGGTTCTCAAGTACCTCTGTCCAGTAATACCTAGTTCAGTGTTTAATTCAATTCAGTAACTGCTTAGCAGCCAGGGAAACCAAACGTCAGATTGACTGCATGTGACAGCATATATAGCATTCCATATCCATAGTCATTCACTTCTCCAACTAAGGGAGGGAATTTTTCCTTATGTCTTCTCCTGGAACAAGATCAGTCATCATAATTACACAGGATTCAGCTTTGTTTTATTGTTCTTTTCATTTACATTGTTGCATTCAATTTGTATTATACACAGACACACATATATATGTATGTATGTACATATATTAATATGTATATATATTCTGCTTACTTGACTCTGCCTTAGTTCATACAAGCCTTCTCCTGTTTCTCAAAATTCCTTGAATTCATCGTTTTTTATGGCCCAGTAATACTCATGTGCCACATGTATTTTTGTGTGGCACAATTTGTTTACCTATTCCCCAACTAATGTATTACCTATTTTGTTTCCATTTCTTGTCTAACATATGTATACAAGTACACACATGTTGTAATGAATATTTTGGTATATCTGCAACCTTTCTTTTTATCCTTGACCTTTGGATTTCTGCCCTGGAGTGAGCAGGATCTCTGAGTCAAAGAATATGGGCATTTTAGTTACATTTTTGGTATGATTCCAATTCCTTTCCAAAATTGCTAGATCAATTCTTGTTCCTGTTTTCCCATAGAACTTTTCAGCATTAATTATTTCCATCTTTTGTCATCATTCCAATTAGCTAGATATAAGGTGGAGCCTTAGATTTTTTAAAAATTTGCATTTTTCATATTATTAATGATTTGAAGAACTTTTTCATATGGTTGTCAATAGTTTATAATTTTTTTTAAAGAACTGTTCATATTATTTGACAATTTATCTACTGGGGAATGATTCTTGACTTTATGTACTATGTATTCCCTATGTGTCTTGGATATCAGACCTTTATCAGAGGTAATTAATATGAGACTTTCCCCCCCAGTTGACAGTTTTCTCTCTAATTTCAGCTGAATTTATTTTA
>NW_020949687.1:0-2177 GCF_900497805.2 Vombatus ursinus
TCAGTCCTTTATTGTTCTGTCTTTTGTGAGTGAATAGGTATGTGGGCGGATTATGGGCTTTATCTTTATTCAGGTATTTTGTTTGTTGATTTTTGTCTTATTTAGTAAAATTTCTCATTTCCTTGAGGTAGTTTTAGAGAAAGCTAGGTTTGGCTGGAACTTTTGTCTCCTATCTTTGCCTTAAGTCTAAAAGAGTACTTTACCGAGTCAGGTGCCTAGCATGAATTAGATTGCAATCAAATTTTTGGCAGTTTTTATGAATAAACTTTTTACTTGGAATCCTTTTACAGCTAGCAATGTTATAATCATGGTTCAAATAAAGCTTGATGTTGTCGTTGGTACTGTATATGGAGAACTACTTAACTGTAGGAATTTAAACAAGGCTTTTGGAGTAATCCTTATATATTCCAGCCTCCTTTCACAAACATTTAGTATAATTACATGTGTTACATTTTACCATAAAAAAAGAAAGAAGCAAAGGAAAAAAGGAAGAACGGGATGGGGGAAGGGAGGGAAGAAGGGAGGGAGGAAGCAAGGAAGGAAGGGAGGAAAAAAGGAAAGAAGGAAAAAGGAAGAAAAGGAAGGAAAAAGAAAGAAAGAAGTGGAAGGAAGAAGAGAGAAAATAGAATTGGAAATGAATGTAAATATGTATATTTAAAATGATGATTTTTTTAAAAATCACAACAACATAAAAGAAAGGGATTTCAAATAGGAATAATGAACATGAAAGCATCTCTTTAGAAATATTTACCCTTCAGGGCTTCATATCTTGTTGTTCGGTTTAGCATGAACAACTTTTGAATGCTGGAGAAAAAATAAATACACTAAAAGAAATGTTTGGTTGATATTCAAATGAAGAATGAAGGAAACTTGATGAGCTTGGACAAATAGTACAAAAGCCGTTTAAAATATTGGCACAAAAAAGAGGAAGAAATTCAGTGTTCACAGACATATTGATACATTAGAGAAGATAAGATTAAAATGTATACAAAACCTGGAAAGCAACACTGTCAAAGACCCAGAGGAGTAACGATTAGAGACATGTTTGAAATTTAGGCTCAAATAGCTTGTACCAGAAAAAACTTCGAAATTAAGAGTTTGGATATTTGTAATTTTGTTGTTTTAACAAGAGAGATGAAATTGGTTCTCAAGTACCTCTGTCCAGTAATACCTAGTTCAGTGTTTAATTCAATTCAGTAACTGCTTAGCAGCCAGGGAAACCAAACGTCAGATTGACTGCATGTGACAGCATATATAGCATTCCATATCCATAGTCATTCACTTCTCCAACTAAGGGAGGGAATTTTTCCTTATGTCTTCTCCTGGAACAAGATCAGTCATCATAATTACACAGGATTCAGCTTTGTTTTATTGTTCTTTTCATTTACATTGTTGCATTCAATTTGTATTATACACAGACACACATATATATGTATGTATGTACATATATTAATATGTATATATATTCTGCTTACTTGACTCTGCCTTAGTTCATACAAGCCTTCTCCTGTTTCTCAAAATTCCTTGAATTCATCGTTTTTTATGGCCCAGTAATACTCATGTGCCACATGTATTTTTGTGTGGCACAATTTGTTTACCTATTCCCCAACTAATGTATTACCTATTTTGTTTCCATTTCTTGTCTAACATATGTATACAAGTACACACATGTTGTAATGAATATTTTGGTATATCTGCAACCTTTCTTTTTATCCTTGACCTTTGGATTTCTGCCCTGGAGTGAGCAGGATCTCTGAGTCAAAGAATATGGGCATTTTAGTTACATTTTTGGTATGATTCCAATTCCTTTCCAAAATTGCTAGATCAATTCTTGTTCCTGTTTTCCCATAGAACTTTTCAGCATTAATTATTTCCATCTTTTGTCATCATTCCAATTAGCTAGATATAAGGTGGAGCCTTAGATTTTTTAAAAATTTGCATTTTTCATATTATTAATGATTTGAAGAACTTTTTCATATGGTTGTCAATAGTTTATAATTTTTTTTAAAGAACTGTTCATATTATTTGACAATTTATCTACTGGGGAATGATTCTTGACTTTATGTACTATGTATTCCCTATGTGTCTTGGATATCAGACCTTTATCAGAGGTAATTAATATGAGACTTTCCCCCCAGTTGACAGTTTTCTCTCTAATTTCAGCTGAATTTATTTTA
>NW_020949688.1:0-13924 GCF_900497805.2 Vombatus ursinus
GAGAGGGCAAGGCTAAGATGGCAAAGATGGCAAAGAGAAGCCAGGAAGTTGCCTGAGCTCTCCCCAGTTCCTCTCAGAAACAATGTTACATCAAGTCTCTAAATGGATTCTGGTGTGACAGTACCCACAAAATGACAGAGTGAAACAATTTTCCAGCTTCAGATAACTTAGAAAGACTTCAAGAAAAGTCTGTCTCACTTGGGTAAAAGGGGAGCTCAGCCCGGTCAGACAGTATCTGGGCAATCCCACAGGAGGCCCTTCTCCACACCATAGATCAACAACTGAGGCTCTGCAGTCCTGTCTCCCAGGTCAGTGGCCCAGGAGGCAAGCCGTGAGGCCTCCAGCCCCAGTACAGCAGGTAAATTGCCAGCCCAGAATCCCAGCACAAAAGCCATGACTAGGCCAAGCCACCCCACAACAGTGAGGAAGTAGCCAGCACAAGAGGCCACTGTATGGAAAGCCAATGACCAAGTCCCTGTTCCCCACTATAAGAAGCTTCAGACAGTGTCCCCTGTGCCCCAGAAGCAGAGCTCAACTTTAAAAGTCGTGAAATAGGTTAACTTGAGCAAAAAAAAAAATTGAAGATCCCTGACCATAGAAAAATACTAAGGCAATAGGAAACATCAAAACAAAAACTCAGAAGATGACAACAATGTCAAAATGCCTATATACAAAGCCCTAAAGGGGAATATGAATTGGTTGCAAGCTCAAAAAGTCCTCTTGGAAGTGCCCAAAAGAGGATTTTAAAAATCACATAAGAGAGGTAGAAGAAAAAATTGGGAAAAGAAATGAGAACTATGCAAGAAAGAGCCAACAGCTTGGAAAAGAAAGGACAAAAATTAAATGAAGAAAACACATTTGTAGCAGAGACATACACAAACAGTCAAGGTAAGAGGCTGAAGAAGAATACATTATGTTTCAGCTGAAATTAAAAAAAATTAAAAAGCAAGGGTAGCAATAATGATATTAAATAAAGCAAAAATATATTAAAAGAAATAAGAAAGGAAACTACACCTTGCTAAAAGGTACCAGACAATGAAGTAATATCAGTACTAAATATATATGTGCTAAGCGGCATAGCATCCAAATTCTTAGAGGAGAAGTTAAGGGATTTAAAGGAAAAAATAGACAGAAAAACTATACTGGTATGGTCCCTCAACCTCCACACTCAGAACTAGATCAATCTAACCACAATATAAACAAGAAATAATTATTGAGATGAACAGAATTTTGAGAAGTTAGATATGATACACCTCTGGAGAAAGTTGAGTGGGGATAGAAGGGAAGTACATGGCACCTACACAAAAACTGATCATGTATTAGGGCATATAAACCTCATAAATCAAAGGGAAAAAGGCAGAAATGTTACATGTATCCTTTTCAGACCACGATACAATAAAAATTATGTGTAATAAAAGAACATGGAAAGATAGACTAAACTGGAAACTAAATAATATAATCCTAAAGAATGAGGAGGGCATGGACAATTAGGTGGCACAGTGGATAGAGCACTGACACTGGAGTCAGGAGGACCTGAGTTCAAATCCGTCCTCAGACACATAACACGTACTAGCTGTGTGACCATGTGCAGGTCACTTAGCCCCATTCCTAGCCAAAAAAAAAAAAAAAAAAAAACAAAGAATGAGGGGGGACAAAGAACAAATCATATAAACAATCAATAATTCTATCAAAGAGAATGACAACAATGAGACAACACACCAAAATTTATGGGATGCAGTCAAAGCAGTTTTTAGTGGAAATTTTATGCCTCTAAATGCTTACATGAATATAATAGAGAAAGGGGAAATTGATGAATTGGACACACAACTAAAAAATCTAGAAGAAGAATTAATTAAAAATCCCCAATTAAATAACAAATTAGAAATTCTGAAAAACAAGGGAGAGATTAATAAAACTGAAGTTAAAACTATTGAATGAATAAATAAGATTAAGAGCTAGTTTTATGGAAAAATAATAAAATAAACCTTTGCTTAATTTGATTTTAAAAAGAAAGAAGAAAACCAAATTACCAGTATTAAAAATGAAAAGGGTAAAGTCACCACCAATGAAAAGGAAATTAGGACAGCTAAGTGGCACAGCAGATAGAGCACTGGCCTTGGAGTCAGGAGGACCTGAGTTCAAATCTGGCCTCAGACACACAACACTCACTAGCTGTATGACTCTGGGCAAGTCATTTAACATCAATTGCCTCATTAAAAAGAAGTGAAAACATAGGAACTTATATTTTGAGGCAGCTAGGTGGCTCAGTGGATAGAGCATTGACCCTAGATTCAGGAGGACCTGAGTCTAAATCCAGCCTCACATACATAACACTTATTAGCTGTGTTTCCCTAGGCAAGACACTTAATCCCATTGCCTATCCCCCACCCTCTCCCCCAAAAAAGGAAATTAAAGCAATAATTAGGAGATATTTTACCCAATTGTATGCCAAGAAATCAGACAACTTCAGTGAAATGAATGAATATTTACAAAGGTATAAATTGCCCAGATTAACAGAAGAGGAAATAAAATACTGAATACTTACATAACCCCATGTTAGAAAAAAAATTTGAAGAAGCCATCAATGAACTTCATAAGAAAAAAATATCTCCAGGGCCAGATGGACTTACAAGTGAATTTTACCAAATATTCAAAGAACAATTAATGCCAATACTATATAAACTATTTGGGAAAATATGCAAAGAAGGAGTCCTACCAAAGTCCTTTCATGACATAAATATGATGCTGATATCTACACCAGGAAGAGCCAAAACAGAGAAAGAAAATTATAAACCAATTCCCCTAATGAATATTGATGCAAAATTTTAAAATAAAATATTAGCAAAGAGATTACAGCAATTTATCACCAGGATAACACATTATGATTATGTCGGATTTATACCATGAATGCAGGGCAGGTTCAATATTGAGAAAACTAACAGAATAATTGACCATATCAATGACAAAAGAAACAGAAATCATTATATTGAAATAGATACAGATGCAGAAAAACAATTGACAAAATATAGCACTCATTACTTTAAAAACACTCTAGAATATAGGAATCAATGTAGTTTTCCTTAATATGTTAAGTAGTATCTCTGTAAAACCATCAGCAAACATTATGTTCAGTGAGGATAAGCTAGAAACTTTCTCAATAAGATCAGGGGAGAAACAAGAATGCTTAGTTATAGCAATGAGAAAGGAAAAAGAAGTTGAGGAAATTAGACTAGGCAATGAGGAAGCAAAACTATCACTCTTTGCAGGAGATATAATGCTATACTCAGAAACCAAGAGACTCAACTAAAAAATACTTGTAACAATGAACAACTTTAACAAAGTTGTAGGATATATAAGAAACCCACATATTAAATCATCAACATTTCTGTATATTACTAACAAAACCCAGAAGCAAGAGATATAAAAATAGATTCCATTTAAAATACTGTATACAATATAAAATATTTGTGAGTCTACATGCCAAGACAAACCCAGGAATAATATGAACACAATTATAAAACACTTCTCACCCAAATAAATTCAGATCTAGGAGGCTGGAAAATATCAATTGGTCATGGGTAGTCTGAGCTAATATATTTAAAATGACAATTCTATCTAATTAATTTATTCATTAAGTGTCATACCAATGAAAATATCAAAAACCATTTTATAGAGCTACAAAAAAAAATAATAGCAAAGTTCATCAGGAAGAGCAATGGGTAAGAATACCAGGGAATTAATGGGAAAAAATGCAAAGGAAGGTAGCCTACCCATACCATATCTAAAGCTATACTACAAAGGAATAATCATCAAAACTATTTGGCACTAGCTAGGAAACAGAGTGGTGGATCAGTGGAATAGGTTAGGTGCACAAGACATAGTAGTAGATGACTGTAGCAACTTACTATTTGCTAAACCCAAAGATCACAGCTTCCACTATAAGAACTCACTAGGGGTGGGGGGGAAACTGCTGGAAAAACCAGAAAATAGTATGGGAGAAACCAGGCACAGATCAACATCCCATCCCTTATACCCAGATAAGGTCAAAATGGGTACGTGAGTTAGACATCAAGTGTTATCACATAAGAAAATTAGGAGAGCAAGGAATGGTTGACCTCTCAGATCTATGGAAAATGGAAGAATTTATGTCCAAACAAGAGATAGAGAATATTATGAAATGAAGGAAGGATAATTTTAATTACATTAATTTAAATAAGCTTGCAAAAACAAAACCAATGAAACTAAGATTAGAAGGAAATCAAGAAGCTAGGAAACAAATTTTTACAGCTTATGTTTCTGACAAAGGTGTCACTTCTAAAATATATAGAAAACTGAGTCAAATTTATAAGAATACAAGTTATTCCCCAATTGATAAGTGGTCAAAAGATATGAGCAGGCAGTTTTCAGATGAAGGAATTGAAATTATCTATAATTACATGAAAAAGTGCTCTAAATCATTATTCATTGGAGAAATGCAAATTAAAACAACTCTGAGCTACCACCTCACACCTTTCAAATTATCTAATATGACAGAAAAGAAAATCATAAATGTTGGAGAGAATGTGGGGAAATTGGAACACTAATACATTGTCAGTGGAGTTGTGAACTAATACAACCATTCTAGAGAACAATTTGAAATAGTGCCCAAAAGCCTATAAAACTTTTTATACCCTTTGATTGAGCAATACCACTTTATTTATAGCAACTCTTTTGGTGGTGGCAAAGAACTGGAAATTAAGGGGATGCCCATGAATTGCGGAAAGGCTGAACGTGTTGTGGTATGTGAATGTAATGGAACACTATTGTTTTAGAAGAACTGATGATCAAGTGGATTTCAGAAATATAAAAAAAACCATAGAAAGACTTATATGAACTGATGAGAACTAAAGTGAGCTGATTCTGAGATTGTTGTACATAGTAACAGCAACATTGTGCAATCATCAACTATGACAGATTTAACTCTTCTCAGCAATATAATGATCCAAGGCAATTCCAAAACACTAGTGATGGAAAATACTATCCAGATGCAGAGAAAGGACTATGTAGTGTGAATGCAGATCAGAGCATAGTATTTTCACTTTGTTTTTGTTTTTTTGTTTTGTTTTTGTTTTCTTTGTTTTATCTTTCTTGTGTTTTTTCTTTCTTTCCTTTTTTTTTGATCCTGATTCTTCTTTCACAACATGACTTATGTTGATATATGATTACTCTGACTGTACATGTATAATCTATATCAGATTGCTTGCTCTCTTAGGGAGGGGGAATGTAAGGGAAGGAGGCAGAATATTTTATAACTCAAAATCTTACAAAAATGGATGTTGACAACTATCTTTACATGTAATTTGAATAAAATAAAATATTATTAAATGGAAAAAAAGAATGAAAAGAGAATATAAGAGAATAATTCTGAACCTGTAAATATAGTGAAGGAAGTATGACAATGCATATAATGCCCCATAACTATGATAGTTTTTCTTCGCAAAGCAGTCAGGCAACACATGTGAAATCACTTTAGCAAATGCACTTTCACATATCATTATCTCTTGGAAGGGGGAAGCCTGAATCAGGGACGCCAATTTAGAAAGCTATTGCAAATAATGTAAGGTAAGAATTGATGAAAGCCTGAATAAAAGTGACGCATGTGAGTAAATAGAAAGTGATAGATGTGAGACATTGTAGAGGTTAAACAGCATCTTTTGGCAATAGATTCATTATATGGCTTGAGGGAGAGTTATCATATTAGAAAGTTAATACATAAACCAATGAAAGAGCACAGAAAGACAAAAGAATGTGTCCAGCATTGGGTCTTAGGAAATATTATTTTGATGATGATCCAGCAAAGGACATCGACAAGGAGAAGACAGATAGCTAGAAGGAGAATGAAGAGATATAAGAAGCATAAAAAACCTAGAGAGGAGAAAGCATCAAGGATAGAGTGGATAAAAAGTGTCATATGATGCAGAGAAAGAATGAGAATAGAGAAAGGACTATTACATTTGGCAATTAAAAAATCATTGGCGAGAATGAAAATAGCAAATTCAATTGAGTGATACCCAATATCTTGCTAATCAAATGTTCTAGAATGGTGTCATGATTCAGCTTGAAGTTCACTTCCCCATAATTTGAAGAACCTCAGAACTTCTTTTCCTCTACACCAAAAAAAGACACAGGGACACTATTTACCCAACTATAACTACAACTTTGAGATACCATTCCAATTTTCCACCTTTTTTCCTAGACCTCTAATAGCTATTCTGAAAGGTAGCTAACCCAGAGCCAATATTGTTATGCCTAGCAGGCAGCTATGTGCAGTCTTTCTATCCACTTATTTTGGGTTTTTACTCCCTGTAGCATATTTTTGTTCCATTCTTTCAAGATTCAAGATAATTTTTTAACAGAAATAAAGAAAATTAAAAAATTAAGATGTTCTGCCTTCAATTCTTCATATGATCATAGTCCCATCAACCCAGGATAATGGTCTATTCTTTATTTGAGCTTCTTTCTAAAAACATTGCTGAAAGGATAAAAAAAGACACTCTTTGTTACATTTGGTATTCATTGTCACTTTCAACTTGTTTTGTACTTCAGTTTTGTCACTATTCTTACAGGAACGTAAGACTATTTTATATCCAACCTTTGTTATCTGCCCTTGCTTCTATATATTAGACATGTCTTTTAAATTTGCACTAGTCAATAACTTCTTGGTCTATGCACATCAGTACCTTAAGACAGGTCTTTCTATTCTCCCTTATGGAAATAACTCATATTATGACACTAGCATTTCATTTTAGATCACTTCCTATCCCTCTAGGACTGATTGCCCATTGAGCCTTTGGAATGTCATCTATCATTTTTCTGAACATTTAAAATATTTGCTCTCCTCTAATAAAAAGTATGCATAAAATTGTCTAGCTTTCCCCCTCTTTATCTAGCACAAACTCTAAGACAAAAAGTTTACCTTCCTTCTGTTTTGCCTTTGTAATCCCAGCAGCTAGCAAAGTAGCACAAAGTAGTATTTCATAAATGCTTATTGATTGATTGATTCCACCTGATGCTCCTACTAGTTCACTTTTAGTAATAAATATTTCTTTGTTTTTTTCAAGATCACTGTGATATGACAAAAGTATACAAATACATACTTCAAAACACCTTTGAATTTCTTTGAGATATTTTTTTTTTGCTTTCGTGTGTGTGTGTGTGTGAAATAATCAGGGTTAAGTGACTTGCTCAGCTAGTGAGTTTCAAGTGTCTAAAGCCTGATTTGAACCCAGGTCCTCCTGACTCCAAGGCCAGAGCTCTATCTACTGTGCCACCTAGTTGTCCCTGCTTTTGGATTTTTAATAAATGTACTGTACTAGAATGGCACCATTATCCCAGACACAAATGTTGCCCACAATTGCCTGGCCTGAACAAAACAATGCAAGAACACTATTCTTTTTTTTAATTAATTTATTTTGAATTATCAATAATTACTTCCACAAACTTTTGAGTTTCAAATTTTTCTCCCCCTCCCTCCCCAAGATGGCAAGCAATCAGATATAGGTTAACAAATACATTCCTATAAAACATATTTTCACATCAGTGATGTTGTAAGTAAGAATTAGAATCAATAGGAGGAACCACCAGAAAGAGGAAACAAAGCTCAACACAAGAAAAAAAAAATAGCAAACAATATGCTTCGATCTGAATTCAAACTCCATAGTTCATTCTTTGGATGTGGATAGCATTTACCATCACAAGGCCTTTAGAGATGTCCTAGATCCTTGTATTACTTGGAAGGGTTAAGTCTATCAATATTAGTCATCACACAACATGGCTGTTATTGTGTACAACTTTCTCCTGGTTCTGCTCACTTCACTCAGCATCAGAGCATACAAATCTTTCCAGGTTTTTCTGAAGTCAGCCTGTTCATCACTTCTTATAGCACAATAGTATTCCATTACATTCATATACCACAAATTGTTCAGCCACTCCCCAATTGATGGGAATCCTCTCAATTTCCAATTTTTTTGCTACCACAAAAAGAGCTGCTATAAATGTCTTTGTACATGTGGGTCTTTTTCCCATTTGTATGATCTCTCTGGAATATACCTCTAGAAGTGCTTATTGCTGGGTCAAAGGGTATGCACATTTTTATGCCCCTTTGAGCATAGTTCCAAATTGCTCTCCAAAATGGTTGGATCATTTTGCAACTCCACCAACAATGCTTTAGTGTTCCAATTTTCCCATATCTTATCCAGCATTTATCAATTACCTCTTTTGTCATGTTGTTCAATCTGATAGGTGTGATGTGATACCTCAGAGTTGTTTTGATTTGCATTCTCTAATCAATAGTGATTTAGAGCATTTTTTCATATGACTGTAGATGGCTTTAATTTCTCCATCTGAGAGCTGCCTGTTCATATCCTTTGACCATTTATCAATTGGGGAATGGCTTGCATTTTTATAGATTTGATTTAATTCTTTATATCTTTTAAAAATGAGGCCCTTATCAGAGAGGCTGATTGTAAAAAAAAAAAAATTACCCAATTTTCTACCTTCCTTCTAATCTTGATTGCATTGACTTTGTTTGTGCAAAAACTTTTCAATTTAATGTAATTAAAGTTATCCATTTTGCTTTTCATAATGTTCTCTGTCTACTGTTTGGTCATGAATTCTTCTGTTCTCCATAAATCTGATAGGTAAACTATTCTTTGCTCTCCCAGTTTGTTTATAGTATCAACCTTTATATCTAAATCACGAACCCATTTTTACTTTATTTTGGTATATGGTGTGAGATTTTGATCTATGCCTAATTTCTGCCATACTCTTTTCCAGTTTTCCCAGCTATTTTTTATCAAAGATTAGGTTCTTATCTCAGAAACTGTGGTCTTTGGATTTATCAAATAATAGAGTACTAGAGTGATTCACTACTGTGTCTTATATACTTAACCTATTCCACTGATCAACCACTGTATTTCTTAGCCAGTGTCAAGCAGTTTTGATGATTGCTGCTTTATGTTGCAATTTAAGATCTGCAATGGCTAGGCTACCTTCCCCTGCATTTCTTTTCATTAGTTCCCTTGATATTCTGGAACTTTTGTTATTCCAAATGAATGTTGTTATTATTTTTTCTAACTTTATAAAATAATTTTAGGTAGTTTGATTGGTATGGCACTGAATAAGTAAATTAGCTTAGGTAGAATTGTCATTTTTATTATATTAGCTTGGCCTACGCATGAGCAACTGATGTTTTCCAATTATTTAGATCTGACAGTATTTGTGTGGAAAGCGTTTTGTAATTGTGTTCATATATTTCCTGGGTTTGTTTCAGGAGGTAGACTCCTAAATATTTTCTAATATCTACAGTAAATTTAAATGGAATTTCTCTTTCTATCTCTTGCTGTTGGTAATATATAGAAAAGACAATGATTTATGTGGATTTATTTTATAGCCTGCAACTTTGCTAAAATCGTTTATTATTTCAAGTAGTTTTTTTTTTACTTGATTCCCTAGGATTCTCTAAGTATATCATCATATCATCTTCAAAGAGTGATAACTTTGTTTCTTCTTTACTATTCCAATACCTTCAATTTACTTTTCTTCTCTTAGTGCTAAAGTTTCCAGTATGATATTGAACAATAGTGGTGATAATGGACATCCTTATTTCACCCCTGATCTTATTGGAAATGCTTCTAGCTTGTCCCCATTACATATTATGCTTACTGAAGGTTTTAAGTAGATGCTATTTATTATTTTAAGGAAGACTCCATTTGTTCTTATGCTGTCTAATGTTTTTAATAGGAATGGGTGTTATAATTTGTCAAAAAGCTTTTTCTGCATCTATTGAGATGATCATATGCTTTCTGTTGGTTTTGTTGTTGATATGATCAATAATGCTGATAGTTTTTCTAATATTGAACCAGTCTTGTTTTCCTGTTATAAATCCTACCTGATCATAGTGTATTATTCTTGTGATAACTTGCTGTAGGCTATTTGCTAATATTGTTTTTTTTTTTATTTTTTCATTTATATTCATGAGGGAAATTGGTCTATAATTTTCTTTTTCTGTTTTGACTCTTCCTGGTTTAGGTATCAGCTCCACATTAGTACCGTAAAAAGAATTTGGTAAGACTCCTTCTTCACCTATTTTCCCAAATAGTCTATATATTATTGGAATTAATTGTTCTTTAAATGTTTGATAAAATTTGCTTGTAAATCCATCTGGCCCTGGAAATTTTTTTCCTAGGGAGTTCATCAATGACTTGTTCAACTTCTTTTTCTGAGATGTGGTTATTTAAGTATTTTACTTCCTCTTCTGTTAATCTGAGCAATTTATATTTTTGTAAATATGTATCCATTTCACTAAGATTGTCAAATTTATTGACATACAGTTGGGCAAAATAGTTCCTAATTATTGTTTTAATTTTCTCTTCTTTGGTGGTGGATTCACTCTTTTTTTTTATTGGTAATTTGGTTTTCATTTTTCTTTTTTAAAATTAAATTAACCAAAGGTTTATCTGTTTTATTGCTTTTTTTTTCATAAAACCAGCTCTTAGTTTCATTTATTAGTTCAGTAGTTTTCTTAATTTCAAGTTTATTAATTTCTCCTTTGGTTTTCAATATTTCTAATTTGTGTTTAATTGATGATTTTTAATTTGTTATTTTTCTAGTTTTTTTTTTTAAGTTGTATGCCCAATTCATTGATCTCCTCTTTTTCTATTTTATTCAGGTAAGCATTTAGAGATATAAAACTTCCCCTAAGAACTGCTTTTGCTCCATCCCATAAGTTTTGGTATGTTGTCTTATTCTTGTCATTCTCTTGAATGAAGTTATTGGTTGTTTCTCTGATTTGTTATTTGATCCAATCATTTTTGGGGATTAGATTATTTAGTTTCCAATTATTTTTAGTCCATCTTTCCATGGCCCTTTATTATATATAATTTTTACTGCATCATGATCTGCAAAGAAAGCGTTCATTATTTCTGCCTTTCTGCATTGGATTGTGAGTTTTTTATGCCCTAGTACATGGTCAGTTTTGATGTATGTGCCATGTACCACCAAGAAAAAAGTATATTCCTTTCTACACCCTTTCAATTTTTTCCAGAGGTCTATCATACCTAACTTTTCTAATATTCTATTCACCTCCTTAACTTCTTTCTTGTTTATTTTGTGGTTAGATTTATCTAGTTCATAGAGGTTGAGGTTGAGTTCCCCCACTAGTATAGTTTTGTTGTCTATTTCTTCCTGTAACTGCCTGTACTTCTCTTCTAAGAATTTGTATGCTATACCATTTGGTTCATATATATTTAGTAATGATATTACTTCATTGTCTATGGTGCTTTTAAGCAGTATGTAGTTTCCTTCCTTATCTCTTTTGATAAGATCTATTTTTGCTTTTGCTCTTTCTGAGATCAGGATTGCTACCCTAATATATTCTGCTCCAGCTTTTTACCTTTACTATGTGTGTGTCACTCTTTTTCAAATGTGTTTCTTGTAAACAACATATTGTAGGACTATGGTTTTTAATCCATTCTACTATCTGTTCTGCTTTCTGGGAGAGTTCATCCCATTCAAATTCACAGTTATAATCACTATCTGTGTCTTTCTCCCCATCCTTCCCCCCTCCCCATTTATGCTTTTCTTTCTCCTTGCTCCTTTTCCCTTCTCATTAGTGTTTTGCTTTTGACCACCACCTACCTCAGTCCCTCCTCCCTTCTATTAATCCCTTCCCTTTTCTTCCCCTTTAGCCTTACTACTTCTTCCATTCCTTCTTCCCCCCCCTCCCTTTTCTTTCCCCTTTTCCCTCCTGCTGCCTATAGGGCTAGTTAGATTTCTATACCTAATTGATTATGTTATTCCCTTCTTGAGCCAAATCTGATAGGACTAAGATTCAAGCACTGATCATATCCCTCCCTTCTTTCTTTCTGCTGTAATAGTTTTTTTTGTGCCTTTTCCTGTAATGTAATTTATCCTTGTCTGCCTCCTCCTTTCCTTTCCTCTCAATACATTTTCTCCACTTACTTTGATCCATTTAACCCACTTGATTAGATTTATTTTTATCATTACATCAAAGTCAACTTATATCCACCCCCTTTATGTATGCCCCTTGAACGTGGTGTAATAACAATATAGTTCTCAAGAGTTACAAGTGTCATTTTCCCTTGTAGGGATGTAAACAGTTTGCCCTTATTAACAATGTGTTTTATTTTTCTGTGTCATTTAACATTTTATGTCTCTCTTGAGTCATATTTGAAGATGAAATTTTCTGCTGAGCTCTGATCTTTTTATCAGGAAGATTTGGAAGTCCCCTATTTTAATAGACACCACCCTAACAAATGCTCACAATTTAAAAGCAATAAAAACCTTTAAAACAGAGAGACCTCAGAAAATAAAGATCATGCAGTAATGGATTGAGTTACATATTATCCCTGTATTAGGAGAAATACTAGGATCCCTATCATTTAAGTTAGGCTTATTTTCTCCAAAAGCTAGTTCTTATCACTGAGAATTGATTGCTTTAGGAGCTAATACTCAAGCTATTGATGCAGCTTCCCTGTCACCTAACTTCCTAACACATAGTATGAGATATGTAAAGCTATTCCATCTGAGGCCCTGTCACATAATCTGTACTAGTTTCCATTTAAAAGACAGAAAATGTCCATGTGACTTTATTGGTCCAATGGGACAAAATTCAAGTTGCCCACATAACTACACAGTCAAAAAGTCATAAAAGAGACAAGACAGGGAGACTTCAGTGTCCCTGAGACTTAAAGAATATCCCATTAACTATGCAAGGAACTGTACTCAACATATCGTCCCAACCACACCCTTTTTTGTATGTGTTTGTGTCTTTGTACAATGTAAAATGTCTGTGTCATGTTTGTATTATGAGTTAGATTTTATTACCCTGAAATATTAAAATGCAGGCAGCTAGAAAAACTCCTAAAGGCTGTAGTCAGAGAGTTTAGAACAATTGGAAAAATTAATGAACTTTTATTGTTGAAGCATTTGTCCCAGAAAGCAGCACTAACTCATACTTTAGGCTTTCCATGGAAGATAAATAATAAGAAAAAAAAAGTCAGATAATCAAAGTTTGTAGAACTGCTAAAAACATCTTAACACATTTTGGAAGTATGAAGATTAATCATTTTAAAATTGCAGGGGAGAACTCCTGAGATTTTGGGATAATTCCAGGAATTCACTTCATACTGAAATATCTTAATAAGTTTTGGGGTACTACTGTTGAATTTAAGGAAAAATAATAATGGTATCCACCTCCCAGAGTTATTGTGAGGATCAAAGTGATATGACTGTGAAGTGCTTAAAGTAGTGACTGACATATGCTAAGCACTACATCATTATTATTCCTTTAATTGAATATAGTTGTTCCATATCTAATAATTCTAAAATGGTTTTTAAAAGCCAGAGGTAATAAGGTTAATGATTTTTATATGTGATAATTTAGAAATGCAAGTGATGCCATCCAAAGTTTTGTTTCAGGTTTTAGATACATGATGTGTGTGTTATTATTGTATTTCAAAATTCTCTTATATTGTGAAATTTGAGAGGTCATTGTAAGAGAAATGCTGTTATACAAAACAACTTTTTAAGTTGGATTCTGTTACATATGACTTGAGCTTTTTTTTGTTTTTGTTTTTGTGAGGCAATTGGGGGTTAAGTGACTTGCTTAAGGTCACACAGCTAGTAAGTGTCAAATGTCTGAGGCCAGATTTGAACTCAGGTCCTCCTGACTCCAAGGCCAGAGCTCTATCCACTGCATCACTTGGTTGTCCCCAATGAATTGAGCTTTTAAAAGGATGTGATGAAAATAGATATTTGAAAACTGTTAAATATTTAGTGAGGTACATTTTGTTATAAAGCAGATAATATATAATAGCAGATTATCCTTAGAAATTCTTAGCCATTATGAAGTGTACAGGATGGT
>NW_020949689.1:0-2309 GCF_900497805.2 Vombatus ursinus
TAAAATAAATAGATAGATAGATAGATAGACAATGCTCTAAAATTATACAATTCTCAAATCAAATTCAAACAGTCATTAAAATTGTAAGACCTCAGAATTTCATTGCCTGTATCATTGGGTGATTTAGAGAAACAGAATTAAAAAAAAATCACACACACATACACACAAGACTAAAAGAGGTGGGAAGGCAGTAAAGGAAAACCAAAGTGAAAATCCTTTAAAAGTAGAAGACGTTTTAATTAATGGTGTTTGTTTATCCACCATTACCACCAAAAATGTGCCTTTCTTGTAAAAAATAACCTATGTCTTACATGAATAATATATAAATATATGTACATATATGCATACATAGTTATATATTTATCTATTTCTATACACTTTTATCTATAAATATCTTCATTTCTATCTCTCTATCTCTTTACTCTGTCAAATTCTGTACCCTAATGGTTATTACAATTTCATAGCATTTGGTGAAGGTCTAATTTTTTATTAAAGAGAATCTATTTTAAACATATTTTGTGATAATTAAAGTATGTTGAAGACTTATTAGCATTGTGACCTTGAGTGAGTCACTTAATAACTCTAGAGTTCAGTTTTCACATATGTAAAATGAGAAATGGAAAGTTACACTAGATGTCCCCAAAATTTATTAATTCTGTGATACTTTGATCCTAAAAAAAATTACTTGAATTTCAGCAAAATATTCTCAGCTTTGGAGAAATAATATCTTATCACGTAACAGAGAAATATTTTGTGAGCCAATTATTGAAAAAAAAATCTTGATTCTTAGCTTACTGTTGTTTGTTTTTGTTTAGGACCTAGGATTTCATTGCTGAAAGGAACTCCACATTAGGAATCTCCCTCTACTATTTGACATTGCCAACAATTTCTTATATCATAGTCTAAGGCACAAAAAAGTTTATTGACTTGCCAATGTCCATGATTAGAAGTATCAGAATTCAGACTTCAACCCAAGTCTTCTTGACTTCAAGGTTGCATCTTTATGCACCATGCTAAAGTTTACCTTAGAAGCAGGAGGAACATATATTGCTTATTAACTGACAATATTTGTCTACCAGGGTTAGAGCCTATGGAAAAAATGATGTTATCCATATTTCATTTATAATACAAAAAGTTTGATATCTCTCTTCCAAATCTCAAGGTTGTTGTGTTTTTTTTCTTATTTGCAATCCTCCTTGTGACTCTGTCATAGCTCAAATATTATGCTAAATCTCTTTGCTGATTGCTATAGTGTGTAGATATATTTATAAACTCTAAACTATTTCTTCCTAGGGAAATCTCTGCAGCTGTAAAAGCATGTGTGTATCACTGTTGTTAATTATGAGCAAAGATTTCAATCAACTCCTAAAATTCATGCTATCAATTACTATTAATATCTCTTATTACCAGCCATCTCATTGCCACTCTCTGTTTCATGATTCTTTATTTCATTTCAGATTTACTAAATTCAACTCATATGATTTCTGATTCTGCTGATAATTACCTGGATCAAGAGTTAAGTCATAAGAAATTGTCAATATGAACATATTTCATATGTGAGCAAAAGAGGATTCTAAAAACCTTATTTAGTTATCAGTTTTATAGTTGTGGCAATTTAAGAAGTGACATTTAATATCCCCAAAGGGGCTAGCAGATATTGTTATTCAATAGAATATTTAGCATGACTTTAAACATTTTTGATCAAAGTGACAAACATTTTCCCCTCATTATTATTACAGGTAGAAAAGAGTTGTATCTGGAAAGGTTTCTCAAAACATGAAAGCTATAATAGAAATATCTTTGTTATATTAGGCTATTCCTAGAGAAGAATGAAGAGAAATTTTAAGGAATAATTAACAAATATTACTATCCTTAATTTTGTAGATTAAGAAACAGAGGCTGAAAGGTTAGGTGAATTGTTAATATTCAAAGAATTAGTAAGAGACAGAAATAAAATACAAACCCAGGTACCCAGGTCTAGTGTTTTTTATACTACTCCTCCTCCTGCTGCTGCTGCTGCTGCTGACTAGACCACAGAGAATCTAAAAGGAATGGATACATTATAATTCTAGAAAAGTAGACTGAAGTCAAATTGTAAAAATCTTTTAAGAACAAATAGAGAATATCATATATGTTTCTGGAGGTAACAAATATATCACTGAAGTTTATTGAATAGGGAAAGGAAATGTTTAATCCTTACTCTTGGAACATTTTTTAAAAGATTATTGATATTTTTATCACCTAAATTTTAACCTTTATCAATCCCCTACCCCCTCAAAGAGAGTCATATCTTACTTATCAAAAGATTA
>NW_020949690.1:0-1437 GCF_900497805.2 Vombatus ursinus
GGAGGAGGGGGTGATGGTGTGGAAGAATGTGCGGTGAGAGACAGCTCTACTGTATGCGCGTATGCATGTGTGCCTGTAAAGGCTCCAGCCTTCGCTCCCTGTTTGTACATGGAACCCCAGAAACTGCGCAGGACAGACCAAGCCTGCCTGAGTTGGCTTGTGGATGTGCGTGGTTTGCTGTTGCCTTTTTCAACGATTGATTGTCCGGATGTTTTTAACCCCTTTCCCTGGCTTTAATTCCACCCCCCGCCCCAAGCGTCGTGTTGTTTTGGGGAAGAAGACGCTGGAGGCGTACTGAAAGGCAGGGTAGTAGTAGTAATAGCTTGTAGTAGTTTGGGGGGTATGGGAAGAAATTGCTGGAATTTAACTGTGCCAGCGATTGCCAGGTCGAGCCTGGAAAGGGGGAGGGGAGGGGGGAGGAGGAGACAGATTGGGAGTTGCACCAAAGGCTTGTTGTTACAAGGAGGGGATGGCCATTGTCAAGGCTGCAGAAACCCCCCCCCCCCCCCCCCCCCCCCCCCCCCGCTTCTGAACTATAATTATAATCTGCCTTTTTCCGGGAAGGGAGGAGGGTACAAAGAGCATTGCAATCAAACCTGACTCTCCTTCAATTGAGTTGCTCCCTCCCAACTCTCCCCCTCACCCCACCTCAGAACTGGTGTGTATTTAAAAAAAAAATTCTTTTACATACAGGGTATAGGTGAAAAAAGGTAAGATAGCAGTCTCTGATTCCCACAGTAAACGGAGGTGTCCCTATTTCTCCATAAGCTCCATAGCCTGATTGCAGCTTTGAGGGATCAGTGACATTTGGAAGGGAGCAACTCAATTGAAGGAGAGTCAGGTTTGATTGCAATGCTCTTTGTACCCTCCTCCCTTCCCGGAAAAAGGCAGATTATAATTATAGTTCAGAAGCGGGGGGGGGGGGGGGGGGGGGGGGGGGGGGTTTCTGCAGCCTTGACAATGGCCATCCCCTCCTTGTAACAACAAGCCTTTGGTGCAACTCCCAATCTGTCTCCTCCTCCCCCCTCCCCTCCCCCTTTCCAGGCTCGACCTGGCAATCGCTGGCACAGTTAAATTCCAGCAATTTCTTCCCATACCCCCCAAACTACTACAAGCTATTACTACTACTACCCTGCCTTTCAGTACGCCTCCAGCGTCTTCTTCCCCAAAACAACACGACGCTTGGGGCGGGGGGTGGAATTAAAGCCAGGGAAAGGGGTTAAAAACATCCGGACAATCAATCGTTGAAAAAGGCAACAGCAAACCACGCACATCCACAAGCCAACTCAGGCAGGCTTGGTCTGTCCTGCGCAGTTTCTGGGGTTCCATGTACAAACAGGGAGCGAAGGCTGGAGCCTTTACAGGCACACATGCATACGCGCATACAGTAGAGCTGTCTCTCACCGCACATTCTTCCACACCATCACCCCCTCCTCC
>NW_020949691.1:0-1482 GCF_900497805.2 Vombatus ursinus
GGGCATTTTGATGCTGGGCATGTGGACCTTGGGCAAGTGTCCTTTGATGCCTGCTGTGCCTGTCTTCCCTTTGAGGTCGCCCAGCTGGACTTCTGCCTCTGGCAACTGGCCTTCAATGTCTACACCTTTGATGTCCATCTCCACTGAGGGCACCTCCACGCTGAGGTCGCCAGCCTTGACGTCGGCCTGCAGGGAGGGCAGTGACACATCCAGCTCTGCCTTGGGCAGGGACACGTCCACTGCGGCTGCCCCCTCTTTGCTTGGAGCAGAAACTCCAAAGGATGGCATCTTAAATTTGGGCATCTTGAACTTGCTGTCCTTTCTCTCTTCTTTTTCTCCCACTTTGATGTCCCCTTCCACCTTGACTCCCTCCACCTCGACCTCAGGGCTCTTGATGTCACCTTTCCCCCTGCGCAGGGACATTTCCCCACTGGGCATGGTGATGTCCACTTTCGGGCTTTTGATGTCTGCTTTAGGTAGTTTGATAGTGTACTTTGTCGTCTGTCCTTTAATACTCACACTCCCAGTCTTTTCTGTCTGCTCAGCAGTCTCAGCTTCTCTCTTTGGCTTTTGAGTTTCAGTATCTACACCTTGAAGGTTAACCTTTTGCTTTTGCACTATTTCTCCAGAGGTCTCAAGTTTTTCCCTTAACTCTGTATCAGTAGTGTGAACAGCTTGCATTTTCACTCTTATATCTCTTTCTTCAGTCTTCATCTTTTCAGATGTCAGTGATTTTTCAATTTTTCCCTCTGAATCTGAAAGTTTCGGCATCTTTATACTTGGTATCTTCACTGTCTTTTTCTCTGTCTTGGAATTCTCCTCTCCAGGAACCTCTACATTTATATCCATGCTTGGAGTTCTTTTGTCTTGTATGGCCAGACTGGCTTCTGTGTCCAGAGTGTATGATGGGACACTTATCTTGGGCTCTTTAATTTTGGTTTCTACATCCACTGAGGATCCAATGTCCTTACCACCTCCCCAGCCAAAACCTGGCATGGAGAATCGTGGAATTTTGAACTTACTTTCTTTGTGATCACTTTCCTTTTCTCTCAGTTTTACCTCTCCTTTTATTTTCACTCTTTCTCCTCCTGCTGCAGTATCCTCCCTGTTTAGTTTGATTTTGGGCAGAGACACATCTGCGCTTGGTATTGTGATATCCACCTTCGTGTCTTTCATGTCTGCTTCAGGTATTTGTGGCATTGTAATACTTGGCATCTGATCCTTGGGTCCTTTGATTCCCATATCCTCATGCTCTTCGTGGTCTTTGACGATTTCTTCCTCTTGTATTTTCATACTGAGATCTACACCCCTAATGGGTATTTCTGCAGATGTGAGTGACATACTCATGTCTCCACCTTTGTCATCTCCCTTTATGGAAGAATTTGACACATCCATCTCTCCTTTTGGTAGAGATACATCTACTGAGCCTTTTTTTTCTTTGCTTGGAGACCATCCAAAGGATGGCATCTTAAATTTGGGCAT
>NW_020949692.1:0-1248 GCF_900497805.2 Vombatus ursinus
TTCGGCCACTAATTGGCCTCGTCACCTTGCCTTTCCCTTTTCTGGGCCTCAGTTTCCTCATCTGTAAAATGGGAGGGTGAGGCTAAGACAGAGAGGGTGGGATCTCTAAGGTCCCTTGTAGCCTTAAGTTCTGTGTTCCGAAAGTCCCTTTAAAGTGGGACTAAAATCATGATGGAGGCTTAGTTAAGGTCCCTTCTTACCCCGACCGCTCTTTTCCCGGAGCCTCACTTTCCCTATCTGTGAAGCAGGAGGCTCGGTGCCTCACAGACGAACGTCCCTTCCGGGCCCCTGGCTTTGGGGACTGGGTGGGGCCTGGGCCCCCACCTTCCCGTCACCAGCTCTCCTGTTCCAGGGCTGCTGCTGGGGCCCCGGGCCCTGGGCCTCCTGCTGCTGGCCTCGATCCACCGGGCCTCGGCCTGTCCCCCTCGCTGTCGCTGTGCTGGCGACCTGGTGGACTGCGGGCACCAGCACCTGACGGCGGCCAGCCTGCCCAGGGCCTTCCCTCCGAGCACCACCGAGGTCATCCTTCAGGCCAACAACCTCAGCAGCCTGCCCACGGGCCTCTTTGATGGGTTGCCCCTCCTGCGCCTGGTGCACCTGGGGGCTAACCCCTGGCACTGTGACTGCCGCCTCTTCTACCTGTGGGCCTGGCTGGGGGCACAGCAGAACCGCAGGGCCTACCGTGACCTGCGCTGCTCCGGGCCCCCCCAGCTCCGGGGCCGCCTCCTGCTCTACCTGGGCCCCGAAGAGCTGCAGGCCACCTGCAGGGTGGCGGGCTGCAGCCGGGAGCTGGGGGCCCAGCTAGCCCTGCTCTGCCTGCTCTTGTTCCAAGCCCTGCTGCTGCTTCTGCTGCTGCTCCGCCTGCGGCGCTACCGGGCGCTGACCCACGAGGCGAGGCTCACCACCCAGGATCTGCTGCTGCAGACCACGCCGCCGGCAGACTAGACCCCCTGAACCGAGCCGGCTGAGCCGGGGCCGGCGTCTGCTCGCCTGATGCCCCTGCCTGGCCTGGCCGGCCCTACCCTGCCTGGGGCCGATGCCACGGCCCGGGACCGTGCCCCTCGACCCACCTAATGCCCCTGCCCTGCCCTGCCTGGGACCGATGCCACGGCCTGGGTCTGTGCCCCTTGACCCGCCTAATGCCCCTGCCCTGCCCTGCCTGGGGCCAATGCCATGGCCCGGGACCGCGCCCCTTGACCCGCCTAATGCCCCTGCCCTGCCCTGCCTGGGGCCGATGCCACGGCCCGG
>NW_020949693.1:0-1068 GCF_900497805.2 Vombatus ursinus
TTCGGCCACTAATTGGCCTCGTCACCTTGCCTTTCCCTTTTCTGGGCTTCAGTTTCCTCATCTGTAAAATGGGAGGGTGAGGCTAAGACAGTGAGGGTGGGATCTCTAAGGTCCCTTGTAGCCTTAAGTTCTGTGTTCCGAAAGTCCCTTTAAAGTGGGACTAAAATCATGATGGAGGCTTAGTTAAGGTCCCTTCTTACCCCGACTGCTCTTCTCCCGGAGCCTCACTTTCCCTATCTGTGAAGCAGGAGGCTCGGTGCCTCACAGACGAACGTCCCTTCCGGGACCCTGGCTTTGGGGACTGGGTGGGGCCTGGGCCCCCACCCTCCCGTCACCAGCTCTCCTGTTCCAGGGCTGCTGCTGGGGCCCCGGGCCCTGGGCCTCCTGCTGCTGGCCTCGATCCACCGGGCCTCGGCCTGTCCCCCTCGCTGTCGCTGTGCTGGCGACCTGGTGGACTGTGGGCACCAGCACCTGACGGCGGCCAGCCTGCCCAGGGCCTTCCCTCCGAGCACCACCGAGGTCATCCTTCAGGCCAACAACCTCAGCAGCCTGCCCACGGGCCTCTTTGATGGGTTGCCCCTCCTGCGCCTGGTGCACCTGGGGGCTAACCCCTGGCACTGTGACTGCCGCCTCTTCTACCTGTGGGCCTGGCTGGGGGCACAGCAGAACCGCAGGGCCTACCGCGACCTGCGCTGCTCCGGGCCCCCCCAGCTCCGGGGCCGCCTCCTGCTCTACCTGGGCCCCGAGGAGCTGCAGGCCACCTGCAGGGTGGCGGGCTGCAGCCGGGAGCTGGGGGCCCAGCTAGCCCTGCTCTGCCTGCTCTTGTTCCAAGCCCTGCTGCTGCTTCTGCTGCTGCTCCGCCTGCGGCGCTACCGGGCGCTGACCCACAAGGCGAGGCTCACCACCCAGGATCTGCTGCTGCAGACCACGCCGCCGGCAGACTAGACCCCCTGAACCGAGCCGGCTGAGCCGGGGCCGGCGTCTGCTCGCCTGATGCCCCTGCCTGGCCTGGCCGGCCCTACCCTGCCTGGGGCCGATGCCACGGCCCGGGACCGCGCCCCTCGACCC
>NW_020949694.1:0-8864 GCF_900497805.2 Vombatus ursinus
CCTGGGGTTGAAAATGGGGGTTATTCTCTATGGTGTCTTGATGCTGGATAGAAGGAACTTGTATGACCTGAAAGGGGATAATCGGTGCTGGATATTGAAAGAGGGGCCTTGGGGTGAGGTTGTTTGAAATATAGGTGAGAGGACTTTGGGTCCAAGGAATCTCCTGTGGTATAACTTGGGGGCTGTTCCCATTCATCATTTGATTTGAAAAGATACACATGCTGGGGGACCCTGGGATCAGCTGTGGTGGCTCCTGGGGGCTGTTCATGGCTGTCTCACAGTCCTCTCCTTTGGCAAAGGAGGGTCCGTTCCACGTGATGACTTCAGGTAGCAATTGACCCAGCCAGGGAGGAGTCCAAGCTGGCATGGGGTTCCAATGGTATTCTCCTATGAATATGACAAGTGGTAAAAGGATTGAAAAATCTATTCCTAGAAGCTTTCTCCCAATGTCCCCCTGTCTTTGCCCTGGCTCCTAGAGTGGTTCACATGGACCCCAGGGTTGCATGTATTATTAGCCAAAGGGAGAGCCATGGGAAGGACTTCATCCAGATGACCCCTTCTGGCACTCTCCAGTAAGAGGAAGGAGAGTGAGGCTTGGGTCGCCTGTAGTACCCAGCCTGGACAATGTGGCCCTGCTCAATCCATTCTCCCAGTACTTACCTGAGGGTTCATAGCCTATGGGCTCAGCATCAGGGACTTCATGCCAGGCATGTGTGAAGGGCAGGACTTTTTCCAAGCCCTCATGAAATGGGCAGGGGATGGGTTCACCCTGCCTTTTCTGGTTGGCCTCCTGTATATAATAATACAAGTCTTCCAAGGCCTGCATCATCTCGCAACACTGCACCCAGGTTCGCTGCACACCCTCCTTTATCAGCCTATTGGCTATAGCCCTATAAATCACTCGGGGTCGCTTCCTTACTATCCTCATAGCCTGGATATCAGGGGATGTGCACACGTCCAGCAGTATTCGAATGGATTCTGGGCTCCATGCATCCCCTTGGGGTGCAGAAGGGTGAGGCTTTTGGCTTCTTGCAGTGGCTAAAAGACACATGAAGAAATGGTTAGAGCTCTGCACAGCCCACACTGACAGTCATTGGGTCTATCCCAGGACGTAGGTGCCAATATCTACGATCCTGTGCATGGATAGGGGCTCTAGGAAGCAGGTCAGACATGCTGACTCCTCCATTGAACCCTGCTCTCCATTTCTGATAGCCCTTTGGACCTGGTGCCTTCTGCTTTGAGGTCCAACATGAAAAGAGTGAATTTGAGGTTGGATTTTACAGGCACCATCACACCCTTCCCTGGTCACCCTACACACAACTCTATGACGTCACCAGTGACAGTATGATAAGGCGTGGGAATGATCCAGGGATGTCCTTGACATTGGCACTTCCCTCTGCCCTTGTCTTGTAGCTGGGCACCATTTTTATAAATAAAGTCTCAGTGGCCACAAGGTCTGTAGGGTTAAGGGGCTTGCCTTCACCTCCAGAGCCAGTAGGTTTCAGGATTTCCTGGCTTGGAGGTTGGCTTGCTGCTCTCCAACAAGGTTCTACCCAGTTTTCAAATGAATGGGCATGTTCATGCCCATGGGGGGGGGGATTGGGTCACTGCTCACCAGGGCCAGGGATTGCACCTTCTCTACTTCCTGGCCTTCCATCCTTGGATGAGGAGGAAGGCCTCAATGGCAAGGTGAGAGAGGAGAATGGATGTATTTGGGAGTCAAATACCCCAGCCTGTCTGAGGGCAGGGGATGGTACCTGAAGATTCTGCAAGAGAATCTGGGCTTCCTTTTCTAGTCTCTGGCTCTTCAGGAACTGGACAATTCATTTTCTGAAGCACCTCGGTCAATTTTCTCATGATCCTGCAAGGAAGACACAAGGCTTAAGTCTTCTCAGACATGGAACATTCTCCTTGACAAGTTTCAGTTTTACCTGACATCCAACTATCATATCCCTCTCGGCATCGAGCACTTATGGCTCTATAGACCCTATAAGTAGACCTGAGAGGTGAGTTGTCACCTGATCTCAGCCATCCTATTGGCAGCCTGCTTGCTGACACCTTAGTTAGTTAAGGACTAGCAGTCCTGAACACAAAGGCCCTTCCCAGTCCTGGACCTCTTTCCCTCCTCTGTGAGGATTAATCAGAAAAAGTATTTAAGGATCTGGAGAGTTTTTTGAAAAACCAGGGAAGAGGGGTCATCTTCAGGTGTTGGGAAAAAACTTAGTACCTAGTTGCCTATAAATCAATAAATCATCTTGAGAACAAACTCATTATCATCCACTTGTCTACAAGTCAATCAATCAATCATTTTACATCTATTTCTTGATCAGTTACTATTCTGCTAGGCTTTGTACTAGTCTCTCCTAGCTCATCCCAGTTCAAGATATCCTGCCTTCTGAGGGCTTCCTCTCTTTATATACACTCACTTTATATATTACTTAGAGACCCTTTTGGATGCACCCTGGTGGGAACCCTAGCAAATTGACTGCAGGATGTTCAAGCCAAAAGGGATCTTCAAACAGAGTGTCAGGTCTGAAATGGACCTTAGTAAGTTAAACTTAGAATGTCCCACATGGAAAGGGCCATAGACCTTGAAGTTCAGGGCTGGAGGCCACAATGAATATCAGAGCAAGGAGTGATATTAGCCTGTCTTGGCCAATTCTCTTATCTTATAAAGCAGTAATCTACCACTCCATTGCCTGGTTTCCTGAAAATACAAGGGTTTCTATTTCCCCCTTAGACTCCAGTGAAGGTGAACTTAGTGGTCCTCTGGGGAAATAGGTAACAAAATACATTAAAAATCCAATGTAATACTGAGAATGTTACTCTGTGATTTTCCCAGTCAATGTGCACCCTTAGGGATCTTTTTGTAGATTTGCATGTTCCCATGTCACTGTGGGTTTGACACTATTGATTTAGTCCCAGCCTCTCATTGGGCATGAACAAATTCCTACTGTTTAACCATTTCTTTGCTAGGAAACCCCTACAAATCTCCCTCTCCCCCATACAAAGGTCTCTGTTTAACCCTGATGGTGGAACTTAAAAGAAATTGCTGACACCTGAACCCAGGCAAAACTTCTCCTCCAGCATGTTCTCAACCTTGCTGTATGACCTCATGCCAGAAAAAGAAGCTAGTGTCTATTTTTCAAATTTCCATCCTTTTTCCCAAAGTGTGGGAAAAGGAAAACTCCAAAATTTAACCCTTTAGTAATCCTGCCTTCCCACCCACCCTTCCAGCTGAAAAGAGGATTAGGGGATGGATGGGGCAAGAATGTCCAACCCTCTCATTTGACAGATGAAGAAACTGAGGCCCAAGCAGGAAGCTGTGCAAAGGTCTTACCAGTAACAAATGACAGAGTTTGAATACACATCCACCTCCTATGCCCACTGGCCTTAGCACATAGAAGATCCCAGAATATTAAGTGGAGAGGACCATTGGAGATCCTCCAATCCAATCCATTCTACAGATGATCTAGAGAGGAGGTGGCTGTCAATGGAACCAGGACCCCGGGTTCCTCTGACTCTTTCAGTTTCACCAGGCCCAGTCATTCAATTCCCTGAGCACCTAGTAGGGCTTCTATGGCGTACACTGATTCCAGTCATCTGATAACTGATAACTGCCAGGAATCTGATAACTCTCCCTTGGACTCCCTTGCTGCCCACCTCCAATTCCCTCCAGAAACTGAGCAGCTCTCAGCCCACCCCCAACAAAGAAGGCCTGGGGACACAGGAGCCAGGTCCCCAGGACCCAGGCTTCCCCTGGAATTTTACCTCAGACGTGCCTCCTGCTTGGTGGTGGGTGGGTGCTCTTCCTCCAGCTGTCTCCTCAAACAGGGATTTGCTCAGGCTGAGTTACCTCAGGCTCATATAGGCCCTGGAACTGTGCTGAAGGAGCTGATCCCAGCAATCCAGTCTGCAGCCAGCCTATTGGGACCAGCCTTAGCTACTTAGTGAGCACTGAGTAGAGAAGACCCTTCCCTAGTCCTGGACTTTGTTCAGTCTCTGTGAGGAACAAGGCAGCTGCAGCCCTTTGGCATCTCCAGAGTTCTTGGAGGCCCTAGACAAAAGACATCCCTAGCTCTTTGTCACAAAACATTTAGTACCTACTTGGACATCCACCATTCAATCAAGTATCTCACCATTCAATCAAGTATCTCGGTAGTTAGGTGGGGAAAAACCTCAGCTCAATCAAGTAAGTGGCTTGATCCTGATCTCCCACTAACTAAATGTCAGTGACTTAGGATCAACTCTTTTTTCCTCTTTCCCCAAGTTCCCAGACAGGCCTCCCCCTCCCCTGTCCCTACAGACTCCTGGTTCTGAAGGCTACAGGGAGGGGCCTGGTTTAGATGGGAGGTGTTCCTGAGCTAGGCCTCTGGATGACTGGTATCCCACGAGGCCATGGACCCCATCCCTACCTGAGTCTCCTAGAATGCCTGAGTTAGGAAAGACCTCAGGGCTTAGTGAGAAAAACCTCATCCCTGTAGAAGAATCACCCCTACAAAGTTCCCAATAAGGAGTCACCCAACCTGGGCCTGAGAACCTCCAGCAGGAATCTATAGCAGTTTCTTTTCTTTTTTTTTTAATTTAGTATTTTATTGCTCCCCCAATTAACTATAAAAAGAATTTTAACATTCCTTTTTTCAAATTTTGAGTTCCCAATTCTCTCCCTCCCTCTCTCCTTCCCTCTCTCCTGTCCTCCTTCCTATTGAGAAGGCAAGCAATTTGACATAGGTTATACATGTGAAATCATGGAAAACACATTTCCACATGAGTCATGTTGTGAAAGAAAACACAGACAACTAAGAAAGTAAAGAAGAAGTATCTTTGATTTGCATTCAGGCTCCACCAGTTCTTTCTCTGGAGATGGACAGCACCTTGAAACTTAAGTCCTTCACAGTTTTCTTGGGTCATTGTATTGCTGAGAATAGCTAAGTCTTTCCAAGTTGATCATCATATAATATTGCTGTTACTATGTACAGTGTTCCCCTGGTTCTGCTCACTTCACTTTGCTTCAGTTCATGTAAAGTCTTCCCAGTTTTTTCTGAAAGCATCCTGCTGGTCATTTCTTCCTTTTTTTTTTTCCCAAATAATTTATTTATTTAATTTTTGTTTAAGACAATTGGGGTTAAGTGATTTGCCCAGGGTCACACAGCTAGTAAATATCAGCTGTTTGGTCTGACATCAGATTTGAACTCAGGTCCTCCTGACTTCAGGGCCCATGCTCTATCCACTGTGTGCCACCTAACTGCCCCATGCTTGTCATTTCTTATAGCACAATAGTATTCTATCACAATATTGTACTAAACTGGACAGCCACATAATCCAGCTCACATTTCTCTCCTTTTTCATCCTCCTTTCAGTTTCTGTAACAACAAGGAGATAGCCCTAGAATCTATTAATCAGCCAAGCAACTAATTAGTCAGCAGGCATTTATTAAGTCCTAAGTATCTTCTAAGTTCTAAGCACCCACTTATTGCCAGGAAATGTGCTAAGTGTTTGGGATTTGGAACAAAAATGAGGCCTCTGACCTCCAGGAGAATGAAATCTACCTTGATTTCTCATGAAAATCTTGTAGTCTGCTGATTGCCTCATTCATTATATATCAACATTTGAAAGCTGAGGCGCTGGGGGTGGCTCCCCAACTTGGATGATGAGATATAGGCTCAAATGAGCTCCACTCCAGCTTTGTCAAAACAGAAAACATAAAACAAAGTTAAAAGAAAAGAAGTTAGGAACAGGGTCTAAGAAGTTAGAAGTTAGGAACAAAGGATGTGCCCTATGTACAAGATTAGTCAGGCTTCAAGGCCATCTGGTCCAGCCCATAAGTAGCCTTCTACCTCTTTCCTCAATTTCTTGTCATTAAGCCATTGTTGTGGCCCTCGAGAATTTTGCTTTCTTTTGATTCTTTCCAAGGCCCAGGATGATTCCAAGAGGACTGAGCAAAGCAGATCCAGAGACCATCTACCAGAGAGGAGATGGCCCTTCCTGCTATTCTGTTCTCTTTGCAAGAAAGGATGGACTAGGGGGCAGCTAGGTGGTGCGGTGGACAGAGCTCCAGTCTTGGAGTCAGGAGACCCTGAGTTCAAATCCAGCCTCAGACACTTGACACTTACTAGCTATGTGACCCTGGGCCAGTCACTTAACCCTGATTGCCTCACCAAAAAGAAAAAAAAAAAAAACAGAGAGGATGGTCTAAAAGGGTGGCAGGCTGAGCTTTGCTTTTCTTCCTTTCATTGGGACTTCTGGAATCCAGTAACCAAGAAAAGAGATCCCAGCTGGAGCATGGGGTGGGGGAGATTTGCTCAGGTTGAGTTACCTCAGGCTTTTTTGTTTGTTTGTTTGTTTGTTTAATTTATTTTTAGTTTTCAACATTTACTTCCACAAGATCTTGAGTTCCAAATTTTCTCCCTATCTCTCTCTTGCCCCCAACCCCAAGCCAAGTGAGCATTCTCAATATGCCTTCCACTGCCATCCCTTCTATTACCCTCATTTCTCTTATCCCTCCCCTTTCTATTTTCCTCTAGGGCAGGATAGATTTCTGTATATTGCACGTATATGTTATTTTTCAGTTGCATGTAAAAACAATTTTTAACATTTGATTTTATAACTTTTGCTGCCAAATTCTCTCCCTTCCTCCCTGCCCACCCTCCCTCATTGAGAAGGCAAACAACTTGATATAGGTTATACATGTGTAGTCATGCAAAACACTTCCATGATAGCCATGTTGTGAAAAACTTTCCCTTCATCCTATCTCCCATCCATTTATTCTATTCTCTCCTTTGACCCTGTCCCTCCTCAAAAGTCTTTGCTTCTGATTACCCCCTCCCCCAATTTGCCCTCCTTTCTTTCATCCCCACCTCTCTAATCCCCTTTCCCCCTATTTTCCTGTAGGGTAAGATAGATTTCCTTACCCAATTGAGTATGAATGTTATTCTCTTAAGCCAAATCCAATGACAGTAAGATTCATTCATTCCCTCTCACCTCCCACCTCTTCCCCTCCACAGTAAAAGCTTTTTCTTTCCTCTTTTATGTAAGATAATTTATCCCAGTCTACCTCTCCCTTTCTCCTTCTTTCTGTACAATCCTCTCTCACCCCTTAATTTTATTTTTTAGGTATTATCCCTTCATGTTCAACTCACCCTGTGCCCTCTGTCTAGATATATTCCTTCCTACTACCCTTATACTGAGAAAGGCCTCATGAGTTACAGCTATCATCTGCATTCATTATGGAAATTAGCCTATAATTTTCTTTTAATTTTGACTCTTCCTGGTTTAGTATCAGCAGCACATATGTATCAGAAAAAGAATTTGGTATGACTCCTTCACCTATTTTCTCAAATAGTTTATGTAGTATTGGAATCAATTTTTCTTTAAATGTTTGATAGATATCATTTTTATTCCTTCTAGCCCTGGAGATTTCTTAGGGAGTTCATTGATAGCTTGTTCAATTCCTTTTTCTGAAATGGAGTTATTTAAGTATTTTATTTCCTCTTCCCTTAATCTGGGCAATTTATATTTTTGTTTGTTTTTTGTTTCTTTTTTTGTTTGTTTGTTTTTTTAGGCAATTTGGGGTTAAGTGACTTACCCAGGGTCACACAGCTAGTAAGGGTCAAGTGTTTGGTCTGAGGCCAGGTTTGAACTCAGGTCCTCCTGACTTCAGGGCCGGTTGCTCTATCCACTGTGCCACCTAGCTGCCCCCACAATTTATATTTTTGTAAATATTCATCCATTTCACTAAGATTGTTAAATTTATTAGCATACACTTGAGCAAAATAGCTCCTAATTATTGTTTTGATTTCCTCTTTATTGTTGGTGAATTCACCCTTTCATTTTTGATGCTGGGAATTTGGTTTTCTTCTTTCTTTTTATTTTCATTTAATTAACCAAAGGTTATCTATTTTATTGTTTTTTTTTCCCCCATGAAACCAGCTCTTACTTTTATTTATTAGTTCAATAGTATTCTTAAATTTCGATGTCATTAATCTGTCCTTTGATTTTCAGAATTTCTTATTTGGTACTTAATTCAGGATTTTAATTTCTTTTTCTAGCTTTCTTAGTTGCATGCCCAATTTATTGATCTCCTCTTTCTCTATTCATGTAAACATGAGAAATAATGATTTCCAGACAGATGGCATCTCAAAATTTATGGAATATCTTGGTTTATTTAGACATGTCTCAAGAGGAAGAGAGGTAAAATGAGGAAATGAAAGCAGGAGTCTAGGGACCCAGCCAAGGTCTCCAACAGGCAAGTCCTCTCCAAAGTACGTAACATGATGACCTTCTGTTTTGGAGAAAATGGATGTCTTTACATTTAGGTTCCTATTGTGTTTGAATGTACATGTGGGGAAAGAAATACAGAGGCAGGGGGGAAGAATTGTGGGCATCTATGTGGTTGGGGAAATGGAGATGGACACATTAAGCATGGATTTAGGGGTTGGTATTCGTAGATCCCTGGATTCTGGATACAGGATGTTGGGGTGTAGGAGATTTCCTCTGGAGTATGACCTTGGGTGGTGTTGTCAGCTGCCTCCTCATTGTGGGTTGAATCAGGAGTTGGCACAGTCTGTGGGGTCAATGCTGTTGGGTCTTGGAAACTGTTTCCAACTGGCTCTTCATTGTCCTTGTTGATCAAAGGGGTATCAGTGGAAGGGATTCCCTAGGGTCTATTTGGGGAGAGACACTGACCTGCCCCCTCATCTTTCATGACATCAAAAACAAAAACTGAAGGGGTGACCTGGGGTTGAAAATGGGGGTTATTCTCTATGGTGTCTTGATGCTGGATAGAAGGAACTTGTATGACCTGAAAGGGGATAATCGGTGCTGGATATTGAAAGAGGGGCCTTGGGGTGAGGTTGTTTGAAATA
>NW_020949695.1:0-1084 GCF_900497805.2 Vombatus ursinus
GACTTTCATTCTTACTAGTTGCATGACCTTGGGCAAGTCAATTTCCCAAAGCTTCAGTTTCTTCTTTTGTGAATGAGGAGACTAATATTTATACCACTTATCTGCCACAATTGTTGTGAAGAAGGCGCAATACAAGAAATTTATCCCTGGGTTCTTCTCAGCTTCTCCATCAAAGCAAAATCCTGCCCAGTCTAAAGACTGGTTTTCAGTCCTTGAGAACTGGACTGGGATGAGGGATGAGGTTTAGGATTAGGGTTAGAATGAGGCTGACAGTATCCCACCTAGCAGTTCCTCTCACTTCCCTTCAGTCTTCAATACTTGTCTCTTACCTAGCTTGGCCCTTTCAGTCTTTTACCTAGATAGGGCTCCCCATGGACCTTTGAGTATCTGGATCTACTCAGGTCTTGATAAACATACAGGAGGCAGTATGGTATAAAGAGTACTGGGTTTGTCCAGAGGACCTGAATCTGTTACTTAACAGCTGAGTGACCATGGACAAGTCACTTGCCCTCATTGTACCTCAGTTTCCTATCAGTAAAATAAAGTGATTACTCTGGGAAGCGTGGAAGTAGTTCCTGAGGTCTGTGGAAGGACAGCAGGAAATTCCTCTAGGTGAGTGATGGAAAAGGATGAGAAGAAGAAGAAAAGAGGTTGGACATGATCCTGTCTGTCTGAGGACAAGGACAGGGAAGAGACAGATTTCTAATTGATATTTTCTAACTTTAAGTCCTATGACCCTACGTAGCAGGTCCAAAGAGAGTCCAGAGAGATAGAGATGTGTGGGTGGGCTTGTGTGTACCAAGAGATGAAAACACTCTACGTGTCTATTCCTGTAGGGATGTTTGTGACTGGATCCATATGTGTACAGTAACCGGTGAATGTGTGTGCACATCCTTACATGTTTGTGACTGGCATATACAGGTGTTGGTGAAGATGATCGCAATGCCTGGCAGAGTGTACAGGTGTCATCTGTGGTCACAAGTGACCATAGTGTGTGTATGTCCAAGGTAGAGTATATGTGAGACCTTGTCTGTCTTTGGCACCTGGAACAGTTCTCTGATCACTCCAGTGACACACAAATAGA
>NW_020949696.1:0-23535 GCF_900497805.2 Vombatus ursinus
TGCATCTGCCCATCAGCAGACACGTGGAAGGAGTAAGCCCTGGAGGGGACGGAAGGGGCCTATAACCAGAGGGTGGAGGCTGACCCTCCCCATCCCAAGCAGAGCAGTCCCCACTCGGTTGTCACAAGAGCACCTCAGAGAACCTGACAAACAGCCCGAACAAAGGCTCTTCCCCCAACCCACACAGTTATTGGGATGCCACTGGCCCTTTATCTTACAAACATAAGGCGAGGGAAAGGCTTCAAAATGGCCTCTCAGACAGATCCTGGAGAGGGGTCTGTCCCCAGGTCCCTCGCCTGACACGTTAGCCTAGGATACAACCACTTTTAAAGGTCTCAAAGAATCTTTTGGAATCCAACCCATTTCCCAGATGCAGCCACCTTTTTCAGGGAGCCCAGTGTCCTCACCTGGCCTTTATCAGCTAAATGGGTACTCACGGCTTTCCCCCAGAGATACCAGGCAAGGTGGAGGAGAGGGCAGATACCTGGATGTGGGAGTGAGATTCAATTTCCATCTACTGATTCAGGGGATGAGGAAGAAGAAAGCCTCAGGTTCCCATCTCTCCCCCCCCAGATCCTCCTCCTCCCTTCACCCCCTAAGCTGGACAGAACTCTCAGCTGAAGCTCACGAGAACCTCAGTGTTTCTTCACCTAGTCCTGAAGGATAACTGATGACCATACGTGTCCCTTCACAAATAGGATCATCGGGACTGGCCTAGTTCCAAGAAAATCCAGAGTGCTTGCCTCTTCCCCAACTGGGGGCCCAATGCAGACTCACTGTGGGGGAGCGACCGTACATTATGGGGCCGATGACCTGTGGGGACAGGTGAAGGCTCATGTAGGAGCGAGGCACAGCAAAATCCCCACTGAGTAGAGTGTGGGGTCCCATGCCAAAGGATGCAGGGAAGGGGCCACACAACGTCAGGGGACTCCTCAAGGCTGTGGGGAGGGGACAAGACCTTCGGACATCCCCTCTTCCCTCCAGCACCAAGAAAGGGGCTTCAGCTCCTGAGCCTCCTTAGTTCAGGGCGTCAGGGTTCCCAAATCTCTCTGCTCTCCAGCCAAGAATTTTGTCCTCCAAACTAAGGATTCTGGGGCCCCCATAAGAATTCAGCAGTGCCCACTGGACCCTTCAGAAGAGGAAGGAATTGAGGATAGGGAAGTTTCCCCAACCACCCCTCTTCATCTACATTCCTGTTACCCTCAACTCCCCCATTTGTTCTCACAGGAAATTCCACTTCCCCCTATGACATAGCTCCCTGAAGGCCCCAGTCCCCAGAATCCATCTCTCTCTGAGTATGCCATTATTGCTTCAAGCTCACCACATCCAAAAAACCCAAGTCACCACCTTCCTCTCCCCCTAATGACCCTAGGATCCAGTGATCTAACCCAATTTCTCTGGACCAATGGCACTATCGTCTTCTAACTACCAGCCAGCCACCTCTGAGGCATCTTTGACCCCCAGCGTCATACCTTATGTCCAAACTGCTCCCAAGCTATGGGGCCTGGGGTAAGCCTCTTCCTTGCCTAGGCTTTAGGTTCCCAATCTGTCAGATGACCGGATTGGACCAATGTCTGAGGTCCTTTCCAGCTCTAGCATTCCACAGTCTCTAAGTCTAGTCAGATCTTCCAAATGTCTTCCTCATCTATTGACAGCCCATCTCCAGTCAGCCTCATGGCACCATAACTAACCTCCATTCCTCCAGCCTCTACCCTTGACTTTCTTGTATGGAGTCTTCTTCAAACAACACTTTTTTTTTTTTTGGCAAGGCAATGGGGTGAAGTGACTTGCCCAGGGTCACACAGCTAGTAAGTGTCAGTGTCTGAGGCCAGATTTGAACTCGGGTATTCCTGAATCCAGGGCCAGTGCTCTCTCCGCTGCACCATCTAGCTGCGTCCCAACACTTTCTTCCTATCTCTTCCCTGCTTCAAAACTCCCAAAGCCACCCCTGTTGCTTAACACATCAAAGTCCAAAGTCCTGAACCTGACATCCAACGTTCCATCTCCTCCCTCCTAAGTTCTATTAGGTCCCACTCTGCCTGGCCAACCTCATTTCTCATTACTCCCAATTACATCCCAAAGATGCACATGGCATTTCAATAGGGCCTATCACCTGAATGTCAGCAGCACACACCCCTTCCCACCCTCCATTCCCAAACACACAGTCCAGTACAAAACACAGTATTCATTTGGGTCTTCAAGCCTTTGCAGCTCATATCATTCTCCATTCCTGGAGTGAATCTTAGTAACCTAGATAACCTTATAAGCTTGGAATTTTGGAACCGTGAAACATAGAAACACGTCGGAGTTGGGAGGGCCCTTAGAAGACGAGATGTAAAAGCTGAGAGGGCCCTTAGAACACAAGGTGTCAGAGCTGGGAGGGCCCTAAGGACACAGGATGTCAGAGTTGAGAGGGCCCTTAGGACACAGGATGTCAGAGCTGGGAGGGCCCTTAGAACACAGGATGTCAGAGCTGAGAGGGCCCTTAGGACACAGGATGTCAGAGCTGGGAGGGCCCTTAGAACTTAAAAGTTATTAGAGTTAGAAGTGACCTTATTCATCTTCTAGTTCTCCTCCACCCCACCCCCCAACCATTTTAGAGGTGCAGAGAGGGGAACATATTTGCGCAAGGTGATACAGTGAGTTAGTGATGGATGTGATAGTTGACCCCAGGTTTCTTAATTTTCAGTCTCCCTTGTTTCCCTTAGCCCACAGTCTGAGTCAGTGAGGTCCTGCTCCCACCAAACAGTCTTCATCCATCTTTCGCAGGCTGACTCGCCCCTCCCAGGAGCTGGGGTCGAGGTGGATGGGAGGCCAGGTTTCTCACCAGCACCGTCTGCAGCAGGCCGTGGTTTGGTGCCAAGCTGACGGAGGTGGCTGGCAAAGCTGGGGCCAGGGGTGGAGGCGTCTGGAGAGGAGGAGGAGCTGCTGGGCTTACCCATTGGAGGCGTGCTGACAGAAAACAGCTTCTGCACAGAGAAAGGAATGGGGGAGGGGCAGTCAGATTTAGGGTAGGGGGAGATAAGTAGCTGGGGGCTATTTAGAGCTAATGCATTTGGCAGAAAACTAGGGAGGGTGATGTACGAATAAGCACATGTGTGTACTTGCAGGTGTCCGTGTATGGGTGAGTATACCACATACATGCACGTATGCCCACTCATGTTAGCAACTCTTTACATATAAGGGAGCCACTGTGGACATGCATACATAGATTTGCATAAGCATTGAAAAAGATGGTTACATACTGTCCATGAATCCACATGCATTAGCCTACCTACACAAATGCACTGGGTTTGTACATATGGATACAGGCATGGACACACACATGCAGGAATAAAGGCATACGTGGATGGCATACATGGGTGTACCATTTCCCGTGAGTACATATGTGTATTTGCATCTGTGAACATCTTGCATGTTATCACACACAAGCGAATATGAGTGTGCTCATGAATAGGTGGGACAGGACAGAGAGAGCCATGGTGGGGGGGAGTCCCTCCTGTAAGCCAGCCCCCCTGCTCCTACCACTGCCCCTCCTTGAGCAGTAGGGCTTTATGGCTTTGTTGGGGGGAGCTCCAGGGATATCCTGGGAGCACCCCCATCCCCTTAGCATCTCTCTCCGTCTCACACCAGCCCCCTCCTCCCGCATCTGCCTGAGCCAGTGGGACTCAGATTGATTGGCCCTGAAAGGCAGCCCTCCCAATGATGTTTCAATCCCAGAATCTGACTTGGCCAATCAATCCAGGGCCCAGGGAAGCAGTTCAGGCAGCAGCCAGGCAGGAAGGCCCGCAGGGCCTGGGTGCCAGGAACTGCCACATTAACTCCTTCTGTACAGTATGGGCTTTAAAACCATTTTACAAATCAAGTTATTGAATTAAGCCCCATGCTGAGGTGGAGGTGAGGGTGGGGGTGGGAAGTAGTACCGAGTACTCAAAATCCCAGCTCTCATTTCTCTGGTCCCTGAAGTTTACAAAGCACCTTTCTCATCACTAAACTGGAGGCATGCATGATACACATGTATTTATCATATATATGTGTATGTATATATGTGAACTATTCATTTTACAGATGAGAAAACTGAGGCACAGAGAAAGGAAGTCATCTGTCCAAGGTCACAGAACTTGTAAGTGAGAGGAGGTCTGGACTCAAATACAGTTTGGTTTTTTTTGTGTGTTTGGGGTTTTTTTGAGGCAATTGGGGTTAAGTGACTTGCCCAGGGTCACACAGCTAGTGTCTGAGGTCATATTTGAACTCAGGTCTTCCTGACGTCAGGGCTGATGCTCCATTCACTTTGCCACCTAGCTGCCCCAAATCCAGCTTTTTTGACCCGTATCTATATACAGGCGTCTTCTATCACAGGGCACTGCCTCAGCCTCCCTGCCCCTGGTGTTCTGGACAGTGTCAGAGTCAGCAGCCCAGGGCTACAGATGTGGTCACAATGACTGTCTGGGGATGGGCTCTTTGATTCCTTACCAGGCTGGGATCCTTGCCTTTGGGGGTCAGTGTAGCCTGGCTTGAAGCCAAAGAGGCCAAAGAAGCTGGGCTGTCGGGCAGATCTGGGTGGGTTAGTAGCTTCGGGCTGGGTGTGGGCACCAGGCTGGGGGGTTCCGAGACAGGATCCTAGCAACGAGAAGGTCAGAGAGCTTGGGGAACCTGCCCCTTCCTAACGGGGAATTTCTTACTCCTCACTTAGGAGGGAGTCTCTAATTGGGCACATCTGTCCCTGCTTCCTCGCCCCAGCCCCAGGAGGGAGGCAGCTTGGGGGTAGGAAAGAGCCTTGCTCAGATAAGAAGGTGGTGAAACTGAAAGATGGAGCCCAGAGTGTGTGAAGGAAGGCAGCCTGGAGCAGAGCTGTGAAGATCTAGGTCCCCATCTCAGCTGTGCTGTATGACCCTGGGCAAGTTCTCTTCCCTCTACAGACCGTATATAAAATGGGAGAGTGGGAGTGGGACCAGATCAGAGATCCTTTGTTCCCCCAAGACAATCAGCGTTAAGCGACTTGCCCAGGGTCACACAGCTGGTAAGTATCTGAGGCCAGATTTGAACTCAGGTCCTCCCAACTCCAAGCAGGTGCTCTGTTCTCTGAGCCACCCGCTGCCCCTTAGATCAGAGACTGGTAAACTCCATTGTGTCATGGAGTCCTTTGGCAGTTCATCTGGTGAAGCCTAAGGAGCCTTTCTCAGCGTGTTTTCAAATATGTCAAATAAAATGTATGCATAGGATTATGAAGAAAACTAATTATGTTGAAATATAGCTTTTTTGGTTTTTTTAGTGAGGCAATTGGGGTTAAGTGACTTGCCCAAGGTCACACAGCTAGCACGTGTCAAGTGTTTGATATGAGGTCGGATTTGAACTCGGGTCCTCCTGACTTTAGGGCCGGCGCTCTATCCACTGTGCCACCTAGCTGCCCCGAAATATAGTTTTCAATTAAAAAAAAAGTTCATGGATCCCTTGGTTAAAAAAACCCCTAGACTAGAGCATCTCAAAAGATTGTGCAAGCTCTGGGGTTTTATCATCTTAATGAGACTGTGAGGTAAGACAGGACATTTAGAAGTCACTGAGTTTTCCCCAATCCTTTTGGAGAATGGTAGAGAGAAGAAGGGAGGAGGGGACTCCCATCTCCCTCTCCAGCTCCTGTCCTAGGTCCTGCCCAAGAAATCAGGGCTTGTATCTCCCTCCCCATCAAGATACTCTGAAACCCATCCTCAATGTCCTCTTCCCAGAAAACAAGCTTTCCTCTTGATGCTGATGTCCCTGTTTCCCTACCCCAGAGGGAAGAAGTCCCAGCTGTATGCCCTCACTCCCACCCCCAGGGGCCAGACTCACTTCATCCACCACCAGATTATAATCACTCTTGTCACCGTCGCTGTCCTGGAGGAGAGAAAGGGGTAAACTAGATGGGAGCTGGCAGGGAGGGACCCCCTCAAGAGCAGGCCTCAGAGGCAAAGCCAAGCTCCCCTCATCAGCAGCCTCTTTTGACCGTAAGAGGTCAGAGCTGCAAGGGCCTTGGTATATAGAACCTGGAATATCAGAGCTGGGAAGAGACTTGGAACATAGAAGATAAAATGTCAGGGTTTGGAAAGCCCTCTAAACATATGATTAGATTGATGAGGTTTTTTCTCTTTCTTTTTATTCTCTGTTACAAGGGATGGGTCTCCAAGGAGAAAAGGAACATGTTTGGAAATGAAACTGTTGTAACCACAAAAGATATCAATAATTTAAAAAAAAGGAACACAGACCATAGAATGTCTAAAGGGGCCTTTAGAGACCATTAAAATACCCAGGTTTCTCTTTTTACAGATGGGGAAACTGAGGCCTAGCAAGAGGAACAGGGACACAAGCCCACTTACGTAGTTTCCTAGAGGATCTTTCTCTTCCTGTTTGCATGTCTGACCAATGAGCCACTCTTCCTCCACTAGGCTCTCTGGGGGTGAAGGGGATAGGTTCTGCAGGAAAACATACAGGGTTTATCAGGCATCCTGAAAGCAGCTATGAAGGCTCAGCTGGCCCTGGGAAGGAGTCCACATCCTTCCCCCACTCCCAGGCCCTGAACAAGTGTCCCCAGTTCCTGGAAGCTAAAAGGAGGAGGACACGGCCATCCATTAGACACAGGGTGTCCCAGCTGGAAAGAGGGCCTGCATTCTCCCAGCTCTCCAAATTACCCCCCTCTCACCAAGAGATACAGGCCTTGGGTTCTCTATTGAGAAAGGGGTCTCAGCTCCCGTTGGCTCCCTGGTTCTTGAGGAGGCCACAATGTCCTCTCTAGGGGTCAAGTGAGGCGGGTGCCAGGCTGTGCCTGCTTCCCCCATGCTTATTTATGAACACACACACTGCCTTCCCCACAACTCTGCTTTCTTCTCCCCATCTTGCAAGATGCTCACTCTGGAAGGGATAATGAGGCATATCCGTAATGGAAAATCCCCAGCCCAGCCTACAGCCCCTTCTCTTCTCTCCTTGTTTATTCCCTCTTGCCCTGGCCAGAGACCATCAGAGCTGGGAGGGACCTAGAGACAGAGAACACAGAAGGCCCGGAGAAGAAGGCCCTTAGAACACGGAATGTCAGATCTGGGAAGGGACTTGGAAATTATCTAACCTTACCTCTTTCCCTGCCCGGGAAACCACTGTCCATAAGGTATCTCTGACAGCCTTCATTTGCAGACCTCCAGTGATGGGGATCTCCCTCCCTCCCTCCCTCAGCAGACCCTGCCATTGGGGAACGCCTCTGACTGTTAGGAACTTTTTTTCCTGCATCAAGGTCAAATTCGCCTCTCTACCATTTCAGCCCAGTGCTCTTTGTGTCTCTCTGAGCCCAGACTAAATCTAATCCCTCTCTTATATGACAGGCCTTCAGATATTGGAATATAGCTTTGAGTCTCCTCCAACTACACCTTCCTAGCTCTTCCGATGGCCTGCTCTCTGCCCTGTCCCCATCCCAGCTTCCCTTCTCTCAGTGAGCTCCTTCCCCTATCATGGTCCTTGAACTGGACATGGTCTTTCAGGTGGGGCATGACCAGGACAATCTCAGCTTCTGTGCAGGGCACCAGGGCATACCAACACGGCTGTTGAGGCCATGGGGAATGGAAGGGCTAGTCATGGGAATTCAGCAGAAGGTGCTTCCATGCCTGCCTCACAACTCCTCTCACAAATGTTGATGGGATCTGGAGCTGAGACCCGCCTGACTGAAGATGAGGGAAGTGGGCTGTCAGCTTATAGCTGTTATCTTCAACCCACCCCCAGAGAGGCTCTTTACTTCCCTCCAACTTTGACTGCTCCTTGGAGGGGAGGAAGGGAGAGGAAGGAGGAGAGGCCAGTCAATAATCCCTCCTACTGGGGTGGGTCGGGGGGTGGGGGGGAAGGGAGGAAAGGCCAGCAGAAGAGTTGGTACTCAAAGCCCAGACCCAGGATCCTAACTACCCCCACTCCCCCCTTACACACACGTGGGCCAAAGCTGCCCAAGATGAAGAAGCCCAAAGGCCAGATGAATGCAGATGAGATGGAAATGCCACAGCAAATCCCCAAGTGATCTCAGCTCAGGGTGGCTCTGGGAGAGGAAAGACAGAGCCCCAGTCCCAGCCCCATCACTCACCCGGCTGCTGTGGCCTCTGCCTGCTGCTCCCCAGGCCCAGGGGAGGAGGAATGAGAGAGACAGAGAAGGGAGAGGAGAGAGGGAAGGAGGGAGGAGGGATAAAGAGAGTAAAGGAGAGGGAGAGAAGGGGAGAGAAAGAATGAGGGAAGGAGAGAGAGGAAGGGAGATGGAGGGAGGGGGAGGGAGGGAGAGAGAGGGAAGGGGGAGAGAGAGAGAGGAAGGGAGATGGAGGAAGAGGGGAGGGAAGGAAAGGGAGAGAAGAGGAAGAAATCCAGGAATTATGAATGCAGACAGCTTCCTTTCCTTCTCATCCCAACATGTCCTTTTTCTCTTATATTTTTGTGTCACTCTTCTTTCCCCCTTCCCTGGTACAGCCCTTTTCCTACCCCCTCCCAATGTCTCTTCTTAACCTAACAGCCCTCTTTCCTCATCCCCTCCCTCATTCTCTCTCAACCTCAGAGTAAGCCCCTTACCTGGAGGCTCCCCGGTGCCTGGGATCCTCTGATCCTCCTTGGTAGTAGCATCAGTGGTAGTGGTAGTGGCTGCCAGCTGGACCTGGGTGGCCAGGGCTCCAGACAGAGCTAGCAGCCCTGCTGCAGGGTGGGGGGTCAAGGGTACAGGTGGAATGTGGTGGGACAGGTGCTGTAACTGCTGCTGCTAGATTGGAGAAGGGTCCAGGTTGAGGAGGGGGACAACAGTTAGCCCCCAAGGAGGTTTGTGGCCCCATTACACAGAAGGGCAAACTGAGGCTCAAGAGGGAGAAGGTCTCACAGAAAGTCAGGGGTAAAGTAGGAAACAGGGACTTGGGGGCATCTGAGGTCTGACTTAACCAAGTGTCAAACTCCTTGGCTTGGCCCCAAGCTCTGGACAAAACCTCAGCCTGATGGATGCTGACTCACCCCAATAATGCTGTTCAGCTCTGTTGTGGTCACTTGTTTGGCCCTCTCCACAGCCTGAAGGACTTGCTGCTGGTGCTTGGGATAGGAAACACATTGAGGTGGGGTGGGGGGAAGATGGTAGCAGTGGGGAGATGAAACAGAGACACCTTGGGGTGATGGAAATAGCTGACTCTGAATTGATAGGACCCAGGATCAAATCCCGGCTCTACTACTTAGGACCCAGGGGTGGGGGAACCCTTGGGCCAATCACTGACACTCTCTGATCCTCAGTTTCCTAATCAATCACTCAATTAACATTTATTAAGTGCCTACTATGTGCCACATACTGGGCTAAGCACTAGAAATACAAAAAGAGGCAAAAGACAGTTCCTGCCCTCAAAGAGGTTACAATCTCACCTGTAAAATGAGTGGTTTGGAATGGGTGGTCTCTAAGGTCCCTTACAGCCCGAAATCTATGAATGTTCTTTCTACTACCTGTGTCCCCTCCCTTAAACTAGACTGTTGTTTTAGGATACCCTAGTCCGGGAGCAAACCAAGCAGATGCTTAATGTTTGTTGAATTGATGGGATTGCATTGGGAATAAAGGTCCCTGCCCCTTATCAGTCTCCATCCTCCCACAGTCCAGCACCCCAGAACCCTGAAACAGAGAGGAAGGGTGAATGGAGCACTGAACTTAGCATCAAGAAGATCTAGGTTCAAAGCCCACCTCTGACATATAGTGGTTGTGTGATCCTGGACAAGCAGCATCTCTCTGAGCCTCAGTTTACTCATCTATGAAATCACTGTACTAGATGGCCTTGAAGGTCCCTTCCAGCTCTTAGGATCTCTGCCCCTTTGATTCTCCCTTCCCTGCCCTTCCTGGAAGCCCCAAGCCCACCATGCTCACCTCCTGCTTCACAAAGGGGATGATCTTGGCACAGACGGTACTGAGTCTTTTCACAATCTCTGCCTGGCAGAGAGACAGACACGGAACAGGGTTAGGCTGGAAGCATGGGGAGGAAGGCAGTGTCTCCCAGTCCCCCCAACAATCCCTTACAAGGAAAGCTGGAGGCAGAAGAAAAAGAAGCCCTCCCCACCCTCCTTAGCAGAGCTGGGTCTGCTCCCTATCCTAGGGAGGCCCCAGCTCTCCCCCTCCCTCCCTCTCTATTGCTTTCTCTTCTGAGCCTCAGCTTCCTTGTCCGTAAGAGGAGATGGCGGCCACTGCCCAGCCTTCCTCACAGGGGTGGAGGCAAGATGGAGAAGGCCATCTGAAGAGGGAGAAAGGAACTGATTCTTTGCAGAAAAAGGCCAGGGCTGAAGGCACCCAAGGGAGCTCTGTGTGTGCGTGTGTACGTGTGTGTGTATGTGTGTGCTTTGTGTATGTGTGTGTGTTTGTACCCTTGAACCTGTGTTTGTCTGTGAATATGTCTATGAATGTGTGTGTGTGTGAGCGCATGTGTGTGTCTCACTCCCACGATCATAAAAGGAGCAAACTGGGAGGGAGGCCTCTCCAGCTGGAGAAATATGGCTGTTGGATTCACCACTTCGTCGGGCTCTGCTCCAAACTAATTTCTCTGGCAGGCAGCCCCGTGATGACGGGATTGATGGATCTGAAGAGTGACAGCAAATTACTGCCGGAACAAAGCAGGCAGCCACGAGAAGGAGGACAGGAGGTGGGGCGTGGGGGAGAGGGAGGAAAGGCAAGAGCAGAGAATGAGGCTGGGCAGGGCATGGGCGCCTTGTAGAGGATGTCAGAGCTGGAAAGCACCTTGGAGATCACCCCATGCCAGCCTCACTATGACCTCTGGCAAAGAGCCGACTCGCAATTTCTCCATGTGTGAAATAAAGAGATTGGACCAGATGATCTCTAAGGTGACATCTATCTCTGAGGTACTGTGCTCTAAGAGCCCTTTAAAAAAAAAACCCACCAGAACAGTGACTTCATTGTTGTAAGGAGGTCTTAGTGAGAGGATGCCCTCCACAATTTACAGTCTTATAAAGTTGCCCTAGTGTATGGGGCGGGGGGGGGGGGATTTGAGAGGTTGTGTGACTGGTTCAGGGTCACACAGGTATTATGTGTCTGAGGCCACACTTGAACCCAGGCTTCTTCATTCCCAAGATACCTTACTTCCCTCTACATCCTATCTTCTAAGACCTCTTCAAGTGATGACAGTCTACCTTCTACATTCTCAAGTCCCTTCTATGAGTCTGTGGCTCTACTCCTCTCCTCATTTTGCATCTGGGGAAACTGAGGCCAAGAGGTAGAGAAGGGACTTGCCCAAGGTCACACATCAAACTCAGACAGAATTCAGAATGGGACCTAGGTCTCTTGAAAAGCAATCTGTTTGGCTCCAACCTGGAGACCTAGGGAAAAACACTTAATCTCTAAGTCTCCTCCTTGTAACAATTACCTGGAGGTATGGCTAAGATTCTGAAATACACAGCCTGCTCTCTCCCCTCTCACCTGCTTGTGCATCTCCAGGTTGAGGCCATAGGACATCTCATAATACTGAAAGGCAAGGAAGAGCTGTCATGATCACCAGACATCAGCGATATCCTTCCCTGCCTTCCCTTTGGTTCAACAAGAACATTTGTGATCTCAGGTCGGGTCAGAACTAACCAGCCCAGCTCCTGGCACATTCCTCTACCCCTCAGCATACTTAAAGGTCCCACTAGGCTTGCCTTTATAGAATTTAGTCCTGTATCACTTATCCTAGAGAAATCTCTCCCCAAACTCTCCCACCCAGTTTGTTCCTGGGGGCCAAGGGAACTCCAGCCTGGTCCATCTTGACCTCATTGCTGCAGCAGCCTCATTCCCACCCTAACCTGTTAGACTGCATCAGAGAAACCCCTACCACTACCTCCAAGAGCAGGGGAGGAAGGTTCCTAACACATTCTCCCTCCACCATTAATGACCTTGGCCTGTGTCCCTCCCTTCACCAGGACCCACTGGGACTGGGAGAGAAGCACGACCATTCTCTCCTAGCTCTATTTCTGGCTCCCACCAACCCTGAGCCCTTGCTCCATTAGCTTAGGGAGAACACACTCATCAAAAGGAAAAAACACCTCCCAGAAAACTACAAGTTATGACCTAAGATCCTCCGTAGAGGGTTCCACTCAGGGCACTGGAGTGCCCTTCTAGAATGACAGAGTCCCAACTCTCAAAGAGCTTAAGGTCTTTTGCAGGGGGTGGGAAGAGGAGTGTGACATCATGATTCCAAGGAGGTCATCTGTGTAAAGCATTTTGAAAACTTTCAATATAGAATACATTTAATAAATTGGATAAATATAGAATATATTCTATAGATATGTCAGTTATTATTCTAGGTGATAATCTTGGGAAAGCCAGGATTGGCATAAGGGTGAGGAACTTGTAGCCTCGAGGTCACATGTAGCCTTCTAGGTCCTCAAGTGCAGCCCTTTGACTGAATCCAAATTTCACAGAACAAATTCCATTAATAAAAGAATTTGTTCTGTAAAATTTGGACTCAGTATAAAGGCTGCACCGGAGGACCCAAGGCCACATGTGGCCTGGAAACCAAAGTGTTCCCCACCCCTGGTAGAGGGAAGAGCCCTGCACATGGAATGAGAGGATGTCCTGCTTTGGTCACTGTGAGATTCTGGCCTTTTCCTTCCTTCCCAGGGCTTCAGCTTACTTATCTGTAAAATGGGTAGGTGGGTCAGCGGGAAGGGTATGTTGGACTAGGTTATTTCTAAGGTCCCTTCCAGCTTGAATATTTTGTGAATTTTAGATTACTAAATCTAACTCCCTTTCCTTGGATCGTTTTAGAAATAGTGAAACTGAGATTCAGGGAAGAAAGGACCTTCCCTAAGGCCTTATCATAATCCCATGGCAGGGTCAGGGACTGGAATTCAGGTCTTTAGGTAAAACAATTAGTAGAAACCAGGAAAGGGTTGGAGGTTCCAGGAGGAGGCTCAGTGTGCTCCCCCCCTCACCATGACGTAATGACGCTGCATCTCAGTCTTCTCACTGGCCAGTTTTTCACACTCCAGTTTGAGGCTGGGGAGATCAAGGAGAGGCCAGACCCAGCATCAGGAACTGCCCCGCCCCCAGTCCTGTCCTCACCTAGATCAGGAAATGCCTTGCCCCCTAAGCCGCCACTTCACCAGGATACTTCCCCCTTTGAAGCCAATTCCTAGGATGTTCCTGGCTCTTTTTCCCTCACCTGGCCACTCCTACTCTGGCCCCTCCCCCTTCTTTCACTATTGGCCCTTTGAGCTCTGGGGTCCCGCCTTCTTTTCCTCCCTATTGGCTCCTCCCTCCCCTCACCTGCCCTTAGGTTCCGCCCTCCTTGGCTATGCTCCTTCTCCCCTCACCTGGTCGCTCCCACTCCTAGGCCACGGCCTTCTGTCTCTTCCTGCGTATTGGCCCTTAGCTCTCCGGGGTTCCGCCCTCACCTGGCCTCTCCCACTCTCCACCCCATTGGCCCTTTTAGTCCCGAGACATCGCCCTCACCTGAACGTCCCCTCCCTCACACTTAGCGACTCAGGCTCCCGGACTTGGGGAACGTTTGGTGGGGGGAGGGGACTGCCCTCAAGCCCAGCTCTCCCGCCCCGCCTCACCTGTGGTACTGAGCCTGCAGGAATTGAAATTCCTCCTTCATGCGGTCGCAGATCTCCAAGACAGAGAACTTGAAGGGCTGTCCGGCCTGGAGTGGAGCGTGGTCAGGGGTGGGGGTGGGGGTGGGGGTGGGGGTGGGGGGGAAAAAGAAGATGCTAGGTCTCAGGACCAGACTAGCCTGAGAATCTCCTCTGACCCTCGGGTTCCCCACACCCTTACGCGCCCTGGGAATCCACTCACCGGAGGCCTGCCTTGGGGATACATCCTGCGGGGCCCCGCCCGCTCCACCCTGTACCCTAGGGCTCCCCCAGCCCCGGGCCCCCAGCCGCCGCCCGGCCAAATTTTGAGGAGAGCCAAAGGAATGAAGGAAGACGGGAGGGAGGGAAAGGAAAGCAGGACTGAGGATAAAACCTACGGAGGGACAATGAAAAGGGGATGCCGCAGAGGGACCCAGGAGTCCGGGGCTCCCTGCGAAGAAAGGCTGGAGAGGGAGGAAGGAAGAAAGTAGCTGGGAGGTAGGCAGGAGCTGGGGAAAGCTGGGGGGGGGTGCCTAGGCAAAGGGCCCCAGAACCCAGGAGTTCCTGGCTCCCCAAGGCCGTCTGGAGCTGGAGAGAGATAAAGGAGCGCCCAGGGGCTCCTGCTCCGGAGAGAGCTTGAGCTCAGCTGCCTCTTTTCCGAGATGAGCCAGAGGAACTGGGCAGGAGAGAGGGGAGGGAGGGAAGAAAAGGGAGAGGGAAGAGAAGAGCTCAGCGGGCGGGCGGGGAAGGTCAGGAGCGAGGTGTGGATCTCGGGCAGCTGTGGCAGCCGCAGGGCCAGTGGCCGCGGTCTGTCCCACTCTAGCCGCCTCGGGGCTCAGCTCTATCAGAAACGCCGCTAGCACCGCGGCCTTAAGGTGGCCCGCCTCCCCAATCCTCCTATCCCCCGCCTACCCCATCCTAGTCAATTCTGCTCACCCCAGACCTGGCCAGCCTCCACCTACAAACAGCCAGACTGAGACTGGGTGCCTGAGGATTGGAAACTCCTCTAAGCATTACCTGGGGAGACGCTCCAGAGGGGCTGGGGGCGGGGGAAGAGGAGGCCATATCTAGGGGGGTGCTGAGGAGCTTATCTGGGTATCAATGGGATGAAGAAAGCATTGGCTGAGTCCAGAAGCACTGATTGAGGCACAGATCCGGTTTGTTGGCAATGCATTTTCCTCTGCAGTCTTCAAAAGATCGGTGCCCAATTTCACTTCCTCCAGGAAACCTTCCCTGATTCTTACCAGGGTCTGTCACACACTATGGACTCTTCATTCCCACCAGTGGGAATATGGCCTTAGAATAAGAACAGAATCCCACAGAGCACAGAGTATCAACTGTTAGCAAAGAGGATGGATGTCAAAGCAGGGAAAGTCCTTAGAAGTCAGAATGTCAGATCTAGAAGGCCCCTTAGAATACACAGTGTCAGAGCTAGGAAAGATCTTGGAACCTGAATGTCAGAGCAGGGAGGACCCTTAGAAAAAGAATATCAGAACAAAGAAGGCACAGAACAGAGCTTGGAAGGGCCTTAGAACATAGAATGTCAGAGCTGAGAGGACCCTTAGAACTGAGGATATCAGAGCTGGGAAGGCCCTTGGAAAACAGAAGTGTCAGAGCTGGAAGGGCCCTTTCAGCTCTGAAATTCAGTGTTCTAAAGTCCTTACCTGCTCTAACATTCTGAGTTCTAAGGGCCCTTCCAGCTCTGACACTTCTGTTTTCCAAGGGCCTTCCCAGCTCTGATATCCTCAGTTCTAAGGGTCCTCTCAGCTCTGACATTCTATGTTCTAAGGCCCTTGGAAAACAGAAGTGTCAGAGCTGGAAGGGCCCTTAGAACTCAGAATGTTAGAGCAGGTAAGGACTTTAGAACACTGAATTTCAGAGCTGAAAGGGCCCTTAGAACACAGGTCAGAGCAGGGAGGGACCTTGCAACATAGAATGTCAGAACTGGGAAGGAAATTAGAAGTTAGGATCACTCAGTCAAGAAGTCTTTATTAAAAACCTGTAAAATGTCAGACCTGGAAAGACCCTTGGAACAGGATGCCAGAGCTAGGAAAGATGTTAAAAACATGTCAGCACTGGAAGGAACCATAGAACAAAACATGTCAGAGCTGGCAGGAATCTTAGAACACAGAACAGACTTCCCACCAAACATTCTAGAGTGATCCAAGAGTGTCCTGTTTGCAGAAGAAGAAATGAAGAAAGGAAGGGAGAAAAGAAAAAAGGAGCTGAGTGCCCTTGGCATTTTTAGGTGGAAGGTATATGATGTAGCAGAAAGGGCATTCACTTCAGCATCAGAAGGTACTAATTCCTGTTCTGCTGCATTCTGTTGGCTCAACCTTGGACCAGTCACTAACCTGTCTGGTTCAAAATCGAATTCATTGTCCCCTAAACCTGCCCTTCCTCCCCAACTTTCATATTTCCTTTGGAAACACCAATGGATTTGAAACCTCAGGAGAGAGGCTTTGTTAGATATGGCTCATGTCCCCCATCCAGGTTCAGTTTCAGATCTGACAATCCTTCCTCATGCCAGGCAGCCAATCATTGACCAAGTCCTATTCATCATACCAATCCGATCCTTTCATCTACCCCTGCCACCTCCATGGTTCAGTATTTGTGTCTCAACTGGAGAGGATGGGCTATGGTGGGAGTAAAAAGGACACTAGAGTTGGAATCAGATGATCTGGGTTTTCAGACTACTCTGCTTGTTGTTATTCAGTTGTGTCTGACCTCATTTAGGGTTTGTATGGCAGAGATAATGGAATGGTTTTCCATTTCCTTCTCCAGCTCATTTTATAGATTAAGAAACTGAGGCAAACACTGCTAGCAAGTGTCTGAGGCTGGATTTGAACTCATGAAGATGAGTCTTCCTGATTCTAAACTCAGTGCTCTATTCACTTTGCCACCTAGCTAGGTGCCAGTATGTTTGTTCACCGCATCCCTAGCATCTAGTACAGTGCTACAGTAGTTTAATAAGAGCTTGTCCCCTGAATACCTGATTGTGGAACCTTTGTTGAATTGATGGATTGCATTGGGGATAAAAGTTGAATCTCTCAAGGCTTCCAATAAAGTATAAGCTTCTTGAAAGTAGTCAGTTTTTCATTTTGTTTTTGCAACTATACCCAACCTGGTACAAAACCATGCAAACAGTATGTGCTTAATAAATGCTTGTTAATTTTATTAGATTAGATTTAGTTTTCTGATCTATAAAATGAGAGGAGATGGACTACATGGTCATTAAGGTCCCTTCCAGCTATAAAGCCTATATTGGATATCTGTATACACCAGCTTCCTAACTGGTCTTGCCTCTAGTCTCTCTCCTTCCAAAACCTCTTCCACATGTTGCCAAAACAATTTTCTTAATGCAATACTCTGATTATGTCCCTCTTCTGCTCAAGAATCTTCAGGGGCTCCCCATTGCCTGCTGAATAAAGTAGACATTCCTTGCATTCAATCATACAATTTGCCTCCAGCCCATTTATTTATTTATGTCGGTTTTGGTCTGGATCAGTGACTTTGTTGGTGAAGGAAGTTCCTAGTAAGAAAACTCCCTCTGCTAATGAGAATTGGCAACTCATCTGCAATTTATAGGGTCAGAGAGCTGCCTAGGAGGAACTGAGAGGTTAAGTGACTGGCTGGTCCAGGGTCACTACAACCCAATTTTTTCCAGCTTTATCTAGCATTAATTCTCCTTTCTTGTGCTGTGCTCCAGGCAAGCTGTCTCTCCATCCCTCATTCTCCTCCTAACTTCTCTTTGTCTGCCTTGGCTCAAACTCTCTTATGCCCTAAATAGACTCCTCTCCTTTCATTTCCCTCCACTGAAGTTTCTTCCCTTCCTTCAAAGCCCAAGTCCGGGGGTACCTCCTCCATGCAGCCTTTCTCGAACCCCCAGCTGAAAAGTCAGCTCTCCTCCATCTGCTCAGGACCTCCACCATTTCTTTGCACATATCCCTTGCACCAGAGTTATTTATCTATTTGCCTTCCCTTCCTATTCAATTGTAAGCTTCTTTAAAGCAAAACCTACATCAAATCTACCTTCCAAACACCTTGGACTTATGTTCTCTTCTCTTTGCTCATCCAGTCACTGCTCAAGTTTAGGTTTTTATCATCTCTTGACTGAAGTGCTTTAACAGCTTCCTAAATGGTCTCCCTTCTTCCAGTATCTCCCCATTCTCCCCTCCAGGGCTGCTAAAATCATCTTCCTAAATAAGGTACAGGTCTGACAATATCATTTCCCTCCTTAAAGACCCTCGTTGGCTCCTCCCACATTCCCCCATTAGACTGGGAGTTCCTTGAGGGCAGGCACTGTTTTTGCCTTTCTTGGTATTCCCAGAGCTTAGCACAGTGCATGGCACACAGTAGGTGCTTAATAAATGCTTGTTGACCTGACAGCTATAGGAAAACAGAAGCACAGAGAGCTAAAATTACTACCAACTCAGAGGTTCACACAGTTGTATCACCTCCTCTGTGAAGCCTTCTCTGATAACTCCAGTTGTATTGGTTTCTTCTTCCTCAAATTAACTTATCTATTTACATGTTGCTTCCTCACTGCAGAAGGTAAGCTTGACAGCAAGGACTGCTTTGTTTTTAATCTTTCTGTTCTTGGGCCAAATACAATGACTGGCATATAATGGACAATCAATAAATCTTTGTTGAATTATATGACTTGTTCTTGGTATCCTCAGCAGTGAATATAAGACCTTTATAAATGACTAATAAATGTATGATCACTGGAGGTCTTCAAGTAGAGCCCAAGTGGGTCACCCGTCCAAAATGCTGCCCAGGAGAGGCTAATGCTGGTAGAGGTTGGACAAGGAGGTTTCTGAGGTTCCTTTCCATCTTGAGACATTAGGATTCTACAAATTCAGCTCAGTGCAGTGCAACCAGCAATTGAATTGCTTTCTGTGAATTATGAATTGTATTGCACTGAATGACAGTGCCAGAAAGGCCTCTAGAACATCAAAGGACCTTAGATAACACAATGTCTGAGCTGGAGGAACCTTAGAACATGAAACATAGAATGCCAGAGCTGGAAGGAACTTTAGGGATAGGATGCTGGATTTGGAGTCAGTGGAAACCAGCACTGTCTTTGACACTTATTAACTAGGTGATATTGGGAAAATAATTTCACCTCCCTTATGCCTCCATTTTTTTTTATGTGTACAATGGATGGGAGGGGGAATAATATCTGTGGTACTTACTTCACAGGGTTATTATGAGGATGAAATGAAACAATGCACACATAAAGTACTTTGCAAATCTAAAGCACAATAATAAATAAATGTCAGCTGTTATTAGAGTGGAGTGTCTCCAAGAGGAGATGAGAATATGCACCTCCCTTCTTTGCAGAAGTGGGTGATGAAGGGAGTGAAGCATTACATATGCTATCAGACTTGGTTAGTTTTGCTAAGTTGCTTTTTTCCCCTCTTTCTTTTAAAAATCTTTATTACAAGGAATGTCTGGGAGGATGTATTTAGAAATGAAGGTGATATAAAATAAAATGACAAAAACAATATACTTTTTAAAAAAGTGTGTCAGAGCAAGGTTGAGTCATAAAATATAGAAGGTCAGGGCTGGAAGGGACCTTAGAACTTCTATGTCTACCCTAAAATATACCCTCCTCGAGGGCAGGATTTTAGCTAAACTTTGTCTCTTTAGATGCTCTCTGCACACCATAGGTGCTGTTAACAAGGGTTTTATTAAGTGCTTATTGTTTTGCAAGGCACTGTCCTAGGTGCTGGGTTAGTTCCTGACCTAAAAGAGCTTAATATTTAGAATACAGGACATAGAATTTCAATTTTTGAAGGGACCTTCTAATGGAACCCAAAGATAGAGCTGGATAGGACTTTAGAATATAGTCCATAGAACCGTTACGAATTGAAAAAAGTATAACATGGAGCAGAGAGTCAGAGTTGCAAGAGATCAACTGGTCTAACTCCCTGGTTTTACAGATGGAGAAACTGAAACCCAGAATGGGGAAACCTTGCGAAATGTCAAAGTTGGGGGTGGGAGTGGGGAGAGAACTGAACTTTCATAATAACAGAACAGACTAAAGAGACCATAGAAGTTATCCAGTCCAATCTATACCTGAACGGGAAACCTCTAGAGGTACAATATGCCCGACAAAGGGTCGCCCAGACTCTGCCCGACTATGTCCAGCAGCCCATTTCACCGTGCTCTAATTGTTAGGAAGTTTTTCCTCACATTGAGTCTGTCTAGACAGCCTTTCAGATCGTTCTACCCTTTCTCGCCCCTGCAACTCCTTTTATTTGACAGATGAGGTAAAACCCAGAGAGGGGAAGGGGACTGCCCCCAAGTAGGCGTGTGACCCTGAGAGATTCACCCATCCTCTCTGGGCCTTCCATCTGGCAGCTCCCCGCTGGCCCTAGAGCCCTCCAGTACATTGGGCTATCGGCCTCCTCCTGGCTCCATACCCAGACTTTATTATGTGGATTCAGTTTTAAAGAGAGGAAAAAAAAAAAGGAAGGGGAAGGAAGAAAGAAGGAACCCAGGAGACGGATTGAGGGACCACCTTAAAAGAGCTTTGCAACCCTGGCTACTGTGGAAATTCCATCCCTGGGCTGCGGTTGGCCAATCGCGCCAGCCAATTGACTGGCAGTGCTCCCACATGGGTCTGTGACGCCACAATCGCAGCTGACCAATGGAGGGTGGGATTCGGCCAGCCAATGGCAAGCTAAAGCTGAGGCCTACTGGACCAATCCAGTGGGACTTCAGAGTTGAAGGCTGTGACCCTAGGGGAGTCGGGGGCGGGGAAGGAGTATCTCTAAGCTGCTCGGTTTAATTTAGGGCTGCTGCAGGCAGCGGGAATGAATCCACGAGGCTAGGGGGCAGAAGGGGCCCATTCATGGCGGGTTAAAGAAGGCTAAGGGACGCCCTGCCTTTCTAAACTCTTGAGGACCCAAGAGTCCTGGGCTCCCAGTTTTCCTGCAGCCGTACGGAGTGGGCCAGAAGAGAGGGGAAAGGGAAGAAGCGGGGTCGCCTGCTCTGTCCCCACAAAGACTTAGGGCTGGCCTGAGCCTGAAAGACTACAAACCCCACAAGGCCATGCGAACTGGCCCCTCCCGGGGCTGTCAATCAAAGTAACGTGGGTCTCGGGTTCTTTTCCCCCCACCTTCCACTCCCACCCCCACCCCCCCACCCTACCCCCGCCCCGAGCCGAGTGGCTGCACAGTATAATTACCGCACATTGATCTAACTGGGCCCGGCTTTCCTGCCGCTGCTGGTGCTTCTGCAGCCGTCCTGGGAAGCTGCTCAGCTGGGAGCAGGGAGCCATGGCCCTCCTTCTACCTTAGACCCAACCAGGGCGAGCCTGGCCCGCCCCCCAAAACACACAAAACAATTAAAAAACGGTCTGAGGACCATATGTTGGAAAACAACCCTCTGCCACTCAGGAGACCTGATTGCCCCTCCACTACCCGGTTGTGTGTGACCTTTGGCGAGACCCAGCTCCCTTCTCTGGTCCTCAGTTTCCCCATCTGTAAAATGAACCGATTGGCAGAGCTTCCAATTCTGGCATCTTATGTTGTAAGTACAGTTAAAGAATTCAATTCTTAACATTTTTTCAGTGCTTTCTAGGTGCCTGGGACATAAATAATAACAGCTAGTATTTATATATGGCTTTTCAGGTTTGCAAAGAGTTGTACAAGCACGATCCTCACAGCAACCCTTTGAGATAAGATTCTATCATTATTTCCATTTACAGTCGAGGAAACTGAGGCAAACAGAGTTAAGTGACTTGCCCAGGGTCATACAGTTAGTAAGTGGCTGAAGCCCGAATTTAAACTCCACTCTTCCTGACTCAGGGCCCAGGACTTGGATACCTAAGCTGCCTAATTTAACTATGAAAACAGGAGGGATTCTAGAAGGCAGATATGAGGAAATGAGTCTCTTACCAGGGAGATGGCCTGCATCAAGGCAGGAGATGGCACATTGGTTTGGGGAAAGAATTAGTTTGTTAACATAGAATGTAAGAAGGGGATTATGTTCTGTATTTTAAGATAGCTCCTAGCTCCAACAGTCCATCTTCCAAGGTCTTTCCCAGCTCTGATATTCTGTTTTGAGATACCTTGCAGCTCTGACACTCTCTGTTATATGTTCACACACACACACACACACACACACACACACACATACACACACACACCAACTCTGATGTTCTGTGTTTTATATTTCTATTACTCTGACTTAGGATGTAAGAGACAGCTCTGAGAAGCAAAAGAGTGAGACAAAGCTGCTAAGGAAGGTCAGGGATAGATTGTGGAGGGCTGAGGAGTTTAGACCTTTTTCTTCCAACCAGGGCAAGTCATATATGATACCTGAGTAGGGCAAAGTTATGGGCAGGGTTATGGCCAGTCAGGCATTAGGATTAACCTATGTGGGAGAGATGGAAAGGGAAGGCGCTGAAGGCAGAGAAGTCAGACAGAATCAACTGATGACAGATGGGATATGTGAGGGAGAGGATAGGAGTTGGAAATGACCTCAAAGTTTCAAATCTAGGTAATAGTGCTGCCATTAAAAAAAAAAAGCAAGTCAGTTTATGAGCATCAGAAATGAAAATACAGATTACTAGGACCCAACATAAATTCATCGGGAACAATTCAAGCCAAGCTCATCTTTTCTTGACAGGATTCAATTAGGTTTAGTTAAACAGAAGTGCATTGGGTGTCTACTCTATGCAAGGAGATCAGTCAATCGATAAATCAATGTGCATTTATTAAGTGCTTGTTATATACCAGTCACTGGGTTAGATGTTGGGGATACAGAGACAAAAGTGGAAACAGTCCCTACCGGAAAGGAGCCATCATGGGGTGGGGGAGGGGTGAGACACCATCTACATATATATGTATATACGCACATATACTTACATATGTTGTTGTTCAGTCTCTTCGTGACCCCATTGGGGTTTTCTTGGCAAAGATACTGGAGTGGTTTGTCATTTCTTTCTCCAGCTCATTTTGCAGATGAAGGTAACTGAGGCAGAGTGAAGTGACTTGCCCAGGGTCCCACAGCTAGTAAGTGTCTGAGGCTGGATTTGAATTCAGGAAGAGGAGCCTTCCTGACTCCAGGCCTGGCACTCTATCCACTGAGCAACCCAGCTGCCCCTATACACACATAGAAAAGACAAATACAAGATGATTCAGGGGAGCACTAGCATCTTGGGGGGGGGTCAAGAGAGGCCTCATGTAGGAAGCTGAATTTGAACTGAACTTTGAAGAAAGCTGGAGGCATTCTAAGAATCAAAGGCAGAGAGGGGGTGCATTCCTGAGCCTAGCGAACTGGACTGTGTTCTGGGAATGCTTCAAGATTTCTGTGGGTTCGTGATCTCATTGAAAGGGTACTCACACGCAGATCAAAACCTGTCTCTGCATCTCATCCTGACCAATGAGATGTGAGCACAAAGGGAAAACTCAGGGGAAGAGCTGAGCAAGGGAACCCTTTGCTTGGAGAAGAGAACGCTTAGTGGGGATGTGATCACTGTCTTCAAATAGCTGAAAAGCTGTCTGGTGAAAGAAGTACACATTTTACTTGGGCAACTTGGCCGCAGAGGACAGAACAGGGAGTAAAGAGTAATTAGGGTGAAAAGAGGTTTAGACATGACATCAGGAAGAAGGCAGATTTAGACTTGACTTTGGGAAAGCAGGAAGGAAACAGGTGTTTATTAAGAACCTACTATGTGCTAAGCACTTAACAAATATTACTTTATTTGATCCTCACAACAACCCTGGGAAGTAGGTGCTATTACTATCCTTATTTTATAGCTGAGGAAACCAAGGCACACAGAGGTTAAGTGACTTGGCCAGGGTCACACAGCTACTAGTAAGTGTCTGAGGACAGGTCTTCCTAACTCCCTCAATCTATCCACTAAAGCTATAGATAGATACATAGATAGATAGATAGATAGATGGATAGATAGATAGATAGATAGATAGATAGATAGATAGATAGATAGATAGA
>NW_020949696.1:23545-25428 GCF_900497805.2 Vombatus ursinus
AGATAGATAGATAGATAGATAGATAGATAGATAGATAGATAGATAGACAGACTTTGAAATTCCTTGGAGCTCTAGGATTCTGGAATTCTTATCTTTATTCTCCAATAAGCCTTCCATAGAAGTCCTACCCAGAGAACTACCTTCCTAGAATGACTCTGTCCCTGTCCTCAAGGGGCTTAGAGTCTTCTGGAAGGGAGGAGAGAGTGGGGATTTTTCACACACACACACACACACAAATGAGTATAATGCAAGGCTTTATATGCATAATGCATAACTACCATTTCTGGGACATTGTAAGATTTGCAAACTGCAAATTTCTCATCTCATTTCATCCAAGGTAGAGCATGATGGGGGTAAAAAAGAAAATCAGACACAGGTTACATAGAAAACACTGAGGAAGGAGACAACATTTTCAGGTTGGGGGATGATTGTCAGCTTGATAAAATACTTAAATGAGGAATCCCAAAACTTCAGATTAGGTCATTGAGTCTGGGCTAGACTCAACGGGTGTGGCCTTTTGACTGAGTCCAAGTTTTACCAAACAAATCCTTTTATTAAGGAGATTTGTTCCATGAAGGTTGGATTCAGTCAAAGGGCCACATGTGGCCTCTAGGCTGCAGGTTCCCCACCCCTGGAGCCTGTTCCCAAGCAATAATCCCCTTGACTCATACCCAGCCAGGGGTCCTGCAGCCTCTGCTTTGGAAGGCCCTTGGTGGGGGGAGCCCACCCCCTCTCAAAAAAACCTCTTCCACTAAGGAACAACTCCATTTGTTGGGAAGGTTTTCCTGATGTTGAACTGAAATCCCAACTTCCTCTCACCTTCTCCCCTGTCCCAACACCAACTGTTCATAAATCTGCTCTGTGGGACCAAATAGAAGATGGGAGGCATTATGATGCTGTGGAAAAAGCCCCAAACTTGGAATCTCAGGCCCAGTGTCTGGACCCTGGCCAGACATGTGTGTGATGTTGGCCACAGTTAGCTTCATCTGCCAAAATGAAGGTGCCCAGAGGTCCCTTTCAACTCTAGACCTAGAAGTTGTAGGTGAGTTGTTAATTTGTTTTGCTGGAAGTTTCCACACTTAGAATTCCCTACACACTGATGAAAGATCTTCATCTCTAAAGAAGTAATTTACGAAGACCATCAAGTATGGAAGGGTTGGCATCTATACCCCCAAGGATGAAATGACATTATTTAATGTATTAGACAAGTAGAATTCATATCCCTGGATTTCAGCAGAGGATTTAGCAAAGTTTCTCCTACCTACTATCTTTATGGGATAAGCTGGAGAAATGTGGACTGTTATGATGGCACAATTAGAAGAGTTCAGAGATGGCAGAATGGCCAGACCCAACCCAAGTCAACTTGGAAGAAGGTGTCCAATGGAGTGCCCCAGGGCTCCACATTTGGCCCTGTGGTGTTTAATATTTTGATCAGTAATTTGGGTTAAGGTATAAAGGGCATGCTAGCATCAAAGAGGGTCCAAAGTCTCCATGATTTTTGACACCAGGAAAGCTCATCAAATTCATCCAGGAACTTCCTGGGTCAACCATATATTCACCCACATGAACCTGGGTAGGATAGCTTACCCATTGGATGCCACAGACTGGAGCCAAAAGGGCCTCAATGGGCAAGAACTCTTAGGCTGCTGAATCTCATAAGATGAAATTTAAGAGAGAGAAACAGAAAGCCGTGGACTTGGGTCTGAAAAAAACGACTGCCCAAGAACAGAGAAGTAGCTAGGCAAGGATTCATGTGGGAAAAATATAGGGATAAGTTGTGAAATGTCAACTTAAAAAGCCAATACAATCGGAGCCAAGAGGGCCCTTAGAACACAAGATGTCAGAGCTGGGAGGGCCCTTAGGACACAGGATGTCAGAGCTGG
>NW_020949696.1:25438-39360 GCF_900497805.2 Vombatus ursinus
TGTCAGGGCTGGGAGGGCCCTTAGGACACAGGGTGTCAGGGCTGGGAAGGACCTTAGGGCATATAAGAAGAGTGACCAGGACATGGGAGGTTACATAGACACAACTATGTGTCCTGCCCTGGTCAAATTATATCAAGTTCTGGGACTTCATTTTAGAAATGACACTGCCAATGTAGATGGAATACTTCCAGAGGAAGGCAAGTGATCAGGCCATAGGAGGATAGGCTGAAATATTTGAGGATGTTTAGCCTGGAGAAGAGGCAGCCATGGACAAAAACAACTGTTATCTTCAGATGCCTTACAAGACGTCACAAGGCAGAAGATGCCAGCCTTCCGCTTCTCCCAGTGGGAGAGCTAGAAGCAAAAAGGAGAAATTACAGGAAGGCAGATTCTAGCTCAGTAGAAGGGAGAGCTTTCTAATGAAGGGAGCCATCCCACAAGGACCAGGACTGGCTCAGGTGCTCTTTCTCCCAGGAAGTCTCCCAGTGGAGGCTGAAGCATGACAGGTAAGTGTTAGAAAGGATTCTTGTAGGAGAAGAAAGTCTGGACTGAAGGACCTCTGAGGTTTCTACCCTCTCTGAGAGAAGGGGTTTCTTTGAGGCAAGGACAGATTCAGGATTCAAAGAATAGTGGCACCGTCATTTCAGAGCCCCGGGGCTCTGTCTGCTCCTGGCGTCTTCCCAAACTCAAAAGGATGATGTTACAGGTCCCTTCCAGGACGGGAGGAGGGAGGGAGAAGCTGTAATCAGAGCCCATCGTTGGCTTCCAGCCTCAAGAGAGGTTGATTCTCAGCCCAACCAGGACAACCTAGCCCAGGCCGGGCAGGACTGTCTCCACAGCCCCTTGGGCTTGGGGAGCCTTGGATGGAAGGCTTGGCAAGCCTTTCCCATAGCTGTCTGACCCCGACATACACAGTTCTCTGGGTGTGACTCACAACAGAGAAGAGGATTCAAGAAAAGGGTGGAATTTACAATCCCAGAATAGTGGCCGGTGCCCAGCAACCAATGCCCTCAGAGAGCCTCCAGCAGAATGGGCAAACAGGCCAAATCAGAGACACAGAAACTAGAGAAAGAGAAAAACATGGGCAGACACTGGGCATACGGGAAGCAGACATAGCAGAAAGATTGTCAGAGGGCCTGCGTTCAAATCCTGACTTAGCTACTTCCTACCTGTGTGAGTATGGGTTGGGTGCTGAACCTCAGTTACTGCATCTGTAAAACGAGGGATTTGACCTGGATGACCTAAGAGGTGTCATCCAGCTCCACATCTGTGATTCTGTGATCCTAGAGACAGACCCCAAAGGCAAAGACAACCGATATCATCCCCGTCTCTACCCCACTCCCATGGGATTCTCTCTCATCTCTGATTCTACACCTTCTGTCCTCCAAAGCTGAGCTCTCACCCTAAACTTTGAGCACTACCTGGGCTCTCACTACCTTCTTTGAGTTTTCTTCACAGTTACTGCCTGTATGGCCTCTATGCCTTATGGGACATTGAATGTGGAATGAAAGACCTGGGAGGGCCCTTAGAGCACAAGAACACAAGATGGCAGAGCTGGGAAGGCCCTTAGAACTCAGAATATCAGAGTGGGGAAGGGCCTTAGAGAAGTAAAATAAGTCTATCTTGTCTTAAAGGCCCAGTGAGCAGAAATGAATTTCCATGCTAAGTATTACTAAGTGGGAAAAAAACAAAACAAAACTAGGCTTTTCTGATTTACCTGGGGTGTAAAGGATAAGGAATGTCTGTCCAAGAAGTGACTTGACCTTAATTTCTTCTTCTGTGAAATAGGAAAAATATTACTTGCAAGGGCTCTCTCCCCATTTCTGCCAGGGTTGTTGAGAGCATCCAAGGGGATCCCTCCATCCCCAGCAGGCAAAGTTAATGTTGTTGTAGCCCTTTGGACTGTCATTACAGCCCCATTGGGAGCGGGCTGTCTAGGGAAGGGGGCATTTGGTAGGGCAGAGGGTGAGCTGATCTGGGCTGCCGGCCCTCAGCCAGGGAGCAAAAAACATGGTGAATAAGAGATGAGGTTGGAATGTGACATGTTAAATATTTAGCCCTAGAGAGGGCCAGGTACAGCTGCTGCCTGAAATATTTACAGGCCTTTTGTGCTTTCTCTTCAGTTTCGATTCTGGGCTGAGCAGGGCCTTTGTGCATTAGAGATGGGTGGGGGGAAGAGGTGAGGGCTGTCTTTTTCTTTCACTTAGGGTTTTAACGGTTAAAAGAGATTATCTGACCACTTCTCAATTACCCACAGCAATGGAAGCTAAATCCGGAATTCAGCTCCATCCCAGTCCAGGAATCTGTGCTGCAACCTCTGGGAAGCCCAGGCCTTGTGGTCCCTTTGATGGAGAGACAGGAGGCACAGGCCCCCATTCCAGCTCCCCAAGAGCTTCCTGTCTAGATTAGGAGAGGCAGTGTCCCCCAGGAACCATATATGCCAAATTCAAGGCAACAGAAGTGGAGAGAGGCCAGTACTGGTAACCAAAAGACCCAGGTTCTAGGTTATTGTTGTTTTTAATTAATTCTTTATTCATTCGTTCTTCTACTTATTTGCTTATTTATTTGCTATGATTCCCCAAGGGACCTTCCCTCAGCCAGATCTACCAGTAAGATGAAGGGTTTCCACTAGGTATCCCCATGTTCCTCCTGGCTCTGACATTCTCTCTTACAAGGTCTTTCCTTGTTCTGACCTTCTAGGTTCTAAGGTCCCTCCCAGTTCTGACCTTCTGGGTTCTAAAGGCCCTCCCAGCCCTGACATTCTGTGTTCTAGGGACCCTCCCAATCCTGACATTCTGTGTTCTAGGAGCCTTCTCAGCGGTGACATCCTTCCTGTGCTCTGAGGGCCCTCCCAGCTCTGACATTCCACGTACTGAGGGACATTCTGTGTCGTTATCAGCCTTCCCCACTCCAAAGCCTGGATGCCTTCTCTAAACCTTTCTCCATAGCATCGCCCTCTTTTCTGCCTCTCCATTGTGGCTACAGCTCAGGAGCCCTCACTAGTCAGCCCCACCATCTCTGCTTTATTCTCCTCTGTCATGCCTGGCTCACACCTGGCCTTTCCTTTGGAGATACAGCTAATCTCCCAGCCAGATAGACAGTGAGTTCCCTAAGGGTAAGGCGCCTTTGGCGCCTTCTTCCATCCTCCCCCAGGCAGAGCCCGGAGCAGGCTGGGCAGCCTGGGGAATTCCGAGCTCTCTCATTCTGCCCATGTCTCTCCCCACCAGCCCCAGGCTCCATATTGATGCCCGAAGGAGGAGGTCAGGCCAGAGTTTGCAGCACTCCTTTGGGAGGTGCCCTCAGGGGACCTTAGTGGAAGCTTGAGCTGAGGGGCAGAGGGTGGGGAGGGGAGGTTAGGGGAGGACACACAGGAAGGGGACTTTACCCCACCCATCTTCTCCTGGCTCCCACACACTTCAGCCTGGGCCAGCGGCCAGTGTAAATATTTCATTGGAGAGATATTTATTACCTGGATTTATCTGGCTCCCAAACTAAGCTCGAGGGCCTGAGCTGTTTAGATCAGGTCAGGAGGACTCTGGAGGGGAAAGAGGCCAAAAGCTGAAGTGGGGCTGAACAGCTTAGCTTAGTTCAGAACAGACTGAGCCCTTGATCCTGACCCCAGACTGATTGCTGACCCTGGCCCTAGACTGAACCCATAGCCCAGTTCCAGACCAGCTTTGGCCTCCAACTGAGCTCTAACTCACTTTGGTCACAAAGGAAACTGTTGGGGAGTTTGGGTGGTTTTAATGCAACCACCTCGGGGGACACAGGTGAGCCTTCATTCTGGGATGGAATGGAGCTATGTGTCCCATCCCTTGACACGGTGATGGTGAGGGGACTGGCAGTGCAGGCACAGCCAGAAGATTTGGAAGAAGGAGCTAAAGCCACTGAAGTTACAATGTGGTGTGGGCATCCAACAATACCTGGACCTTTTTCTTCTTAGCATCTCTGAGGGATAAAGTGTTGGGGGAAAAGGAGGAATTTGATTACAAAGAAGGAAACTGAGGCCCAGAGAAAGGGAGTGGCCTGCACATTAGTACCAGGGCTCTGGCTGGAAGCCAGGCTTCCTGGCTTTTTCTGTTACCGCCTCTTTATTGTCCTTGTTCTCAGTGATATTTTTTTTTTGAGGGGGGAAGGCTATCTTTTGCTTTTATATCACCTAAATTTCTCCCTGTGCCCCTGCCCCATATAACAAAGAATTTTTAAAAAGGGAAGAAAGTTTTGTTTTGTTTTGTTTTTTGGTTGGGCAATGGGGGTTAAGTTGGGCAATGGAGGTTACACACAGCTAGTAAAGTGTTATGTGTCTGAGGCCGGATTTGAACTCAGGTCCTCCTGAATCCAGTGCTCTATCCACTGCGCCATCTAGCTGCCCCCAGGGAAAAAATATTTTTAGTCAGCAAAACTGATCAATACATCAAAAAATTTGTTATTACACGCGAAATTCTACACCGTGGACTCCCCCCCACACCAGCACCAGCACCTCTGCAAAAGAGTGGGGGAAGTGAATTCTCTCTTCTTCCAGGCCATCCCCACCTTAATTTTTGATAATTTGGGTGATTGCTGTTCATTGCGCTTAGAAGTTGGGTTTATTGTTTTCTCAGCTCTGCTCCCGTGACTCTATGTAAGATTATACAAGTCTTTCCTTGCATATCTGTAGCCAGGAGGGTAGAGCCAATCAGCCTGGATTCAGTGAGGCTCAAGTCTGTATCCTGTCTCAGACTTCCTAAATCACTTAACTGCTCTCAGCCTCAGTTTTCTTATCTATAAAAATGGGGATGATCATAATTGTACCTACCTCACAGGATTGTTCTGAGAGTCCAAATGAGATCGCGCATGTAGAACCTTTTGCAAACCTTAAAGCCCTATATAAATACTCACTATTATTGTTTGCCATTTCTTTGAACCCAGTAATATTCCATTACATTCATGTGCCAGAATTTGTTTAGCCATTCTCCGGCTGATCGGTATCTGCTTTATTTCCAGGTCTTTGGGCAAGGACTATTTTGGTTTTGGGCAGTGGGGAGGGGAAACCTTTCTTTTTTATCATTGACCTCCTTGGTCATTCAGATGCCTCGCAAGTACACTCTATCCCCTCCTGGCTTCTTTCCTCATCTCCCCCCTCAGATTAGAACTCTGATGCTCCTGGAGTCTTTTAGAAGGTTATGGAAAGCACATTGGATTTTAAATTGGGAAGTCCAAGGTTCAAATCTGAGCTTTGCTACTTACAGAGGATGATCGGATTTTAGAGTTGAAATGGTTCTTGTACAGCTGAGGAAACGGGGGCTTCAGAGGCAGTACGGTGCACTAGGTGGAGAGCTTAATTTTGTTTGCCTGTGTTATTCTTGGAGAACATCAGCCAGTCAGTCAACAAGCATTTAATTAAGCACATATGTCAAGCCCTCTGCTAAGCACTGGGGGTACATAGAAAGGCAAGAATCAGTCTTGCTCCCAAGGAGTTCACAGTCTGATGGGGGGAAAGAGAAGGGGAAAGAAAAAGGGAAAGGGAAGGGAATACATTTATATAGCCTACCCTATGTGCCAGACACTGTGCTAAGAACTTTTTTATGAATATTATCTCTTTTGATCCTTGCAAGAATCCTTAGAGGTAGGTGTTATTATTATACCCATTTTTTAGTTGAGAAAACTAAGACAGAGGTTAAGTGATTTTCCCAGGGTCACATAACTAGTAAAAGTCTGGTGCTGGATTTGAACTCAGATCTTCTTGACTCCAGGCCCAGCACTCTGGCCACTTTAGCATCAGCTGCCTCTAATGGGGAAGATAGAATGTAAGCAACAGTGTCCATTCGAGATACATACAGGCGAAACGCTAAACCGAGGGATCGGAAAGACCTTGAATGAATGATCAAAGACACTTCTCTCTTCTTGGGAGAGAGGTGGGGGACTATGGGCATGGAATGTTGCATCCAATGTCAGATATGGTTGTTTTGCTAGTTTTCTTTCTTACAAGCCAAGACAGTGGAGAAGAAAGCAGATGTGATTTTGAAAGCAAGAAGATTTCAATAAAACTTTAAAAAAATTTTTAAATGGGTGACCATCAGAACTGATTGGCACATATATTCTTTGTAGCTGTGTGTGTGTGTGTGTGTGTGTGTGGTGCGTGTGTGTGTGTGTGTGTGTGTGTGTGTGTGCCACAGATAATTTGCATATTACCAATAAACTCTGAACAGCAGGGCATCTTAATCTGGGATTGAACATTTAGCACAGTGCCTGGTACCTAGTAGGTGCTTAATAAATGCTAATTAACTGATTAATTGAGGTCCATGGAACCCTCCCCCCAAGGGGTACCTGCATAGATTTCAGGGGATCCTTGAACTTGGATGGGGGAAAAATCTTTTTTTTCACTAGCCTCAGATTGATATTTAGCATTTCCTTCAATTACTCATGAAGGGGAACACAGACTTCACCAGACCTTCCAGAGGAGTCCGTGTACCATGTGGCTATGGCACAAAGAAAGGTAAGAACCCCTGGGCTACAATTACCCTTGAAGACTGTACCGTAATAAAACTAGGCTAATTTAGACATTTTGTCCTGATCTTCCTTTTGCCTCCCAGCACTTCCTACCCTACTGTATTGAACATGCAGAGATGTGCTGGGCTCAGCTGGTACAGGCTTAAAAGAGCCGATTGTTAAATTTTTAGGATTGGTGTTAAATTTTTATGCCTTGGAACTCAACAAAGGATACAGATTGGGGCTTGACTTGTTTTGTTGATTGTCTAGACTTCAGAAAATGATTTTTTTAAATGTTAACAATGAGGCTGCTAGGTGGCACAGTAGATAGAGCACTGGCCCTGGAATCAGGAGGACCTGAGTTCAAATTCAGTCTCAGACAATTACTAGCTGTGTGACCCTGGGCAAATCGCTTAACCCCGTTTGCCTCCTAAATAAAAAATATTAACGATGCAGATTAAATTTAAAAGTGTGTCTACGTCTACATTTCCATCTTGCCCTGCCACCCCCCCCCCAAGAGCTGGTTGTTCAGTCTTTACCAGCACACCCCCACGTTATTTATTGTTGTTTGGTTGTTTTTAGTCATGTCTGACTCTTCGTGACCCCATTTGGGGTTTTCTTGCCAAAGATTCTGAAGTGGTTTGCCATTTCCTTCTGCAGCTCATTTTATAGGTGAGCAAACTGAGGTTAAACAGGGTTAAGTGACTTGCCCAGGTTTGCACAACTAGTACCTGTCTGAGGCCCGATTTGAACTCAGATCTTCCTAACTCCAGGCCCAGCACTCTATCCACTGTGACTCCTAGCTGCCCGTACCCTGTACACATTCCAAATTTTCCCCAGTCTAAGTATGCTTCTAGAGGCAAAGACTGTGCCATTTTTCCTTCTATGCCCAGGGCTCAGTAGCTTGGGTTTCCATGGTAACATAATCCTCACTACCCAGTGACCTAACACCCACACCTTTCTCAGTAACCAGTGACACTGTGGCGATAGTTCCAGAGGCCATGACAGTCCCACTCCACTATGAGGGACTCAGTAGAGAAAGCTATGATCCTTTTCAGGGGGTCATCTTGGCCCACCAGGGGAAGCTGCCTTGGAATCCCTTGGAGGAGATACTACAGAGGAAATGAAAGAGTCAGATGGGGATGGAGGTGGAAAAAGCCAGGAGACTTAACAGCAAGCCTCAGGGGACCCACGCCTGCCATCTTCATCATCTGCTCCTTGGAAATGCAGGCTCCAGAGGGCGAGGCGCTGCAATGCTTGCAACAGCTAGACTAGTGCCGCTAGATGGACCATTTTATGGTCTCAGGAGGACAAAGATGATTTCCATATTGTTCCTCAGGACCCGTTAGTGTGATGGAGAAAAGGTGTCTGGCCTCAAGGTACATTTCAGATGCTAGCTCCCCAGAGTGGAAACCAAAGGAGAAGTTTCAATGGAACAGTTGGGTGATGCCAGCCTGACCCAAGAAGAAAGGGGTTGGGATGTGGTGAATGGGTGGTAGGACTTTGGGAGTTTAGAAATGACGAATATCCTGGGGTTGGTCTACCATGAATGGGAGGCATCACAGAGTAATGACTAGACTTGCCCCACCCCTGGTAGATTACTGAGTCAGGACATCCTGGATTCACATCACACCTCAGACACTTACTAGCTGTATGACCCTGGGTCAGTCACATAACCTCTGTGCTAGTTCTTTCTTCTATAAAATGAGTAATTGTTGGCTCAGTCATTGTGGAAAGCAATTTGAAATTATGCCCCCAGAGTCACTGAATCATGCATGCCCTCAGACCCAGTGATATCCAAAGGGATCAAAGAAAGAGGAAAAGGACTCATTCATACAAAAATATTTAGATAAGCTCTTTTTGTGGTGGTGAACCATTCTTTTCATTATTTCTCATGGCACAATAATATTCTATTTGATTCATGTTCCATAATTTGTTCAGCCATTCCAAATTTTATTTTGTTTTCAGATCTCAATTCCCTCCCTCCCTTCTATCCCACTGAAAAAGCAAGAAAAACAAAACCCATGACAAACATTAGAGTCAAGCAAAAGAAATTCCCATGTGAGCCATGCCCCCCTCCACCACCAAAAATAATAACATATGCCTTAGTCTGCCCTGAGTTCATCAGCTATCCATCCGGAGGTGGTCAACATGTTTCATCATGAGTCCTCTGGACTTGTGTCAATTAGCATTCATGTCTTTCAGAGTGGTTTGTCTTTACAATACTACTGTTATTGTCTAAATTGTTCTCCTGGTTCTGCTCACTTCACTTTGTATCAGTTCATACAAGTCTTCCCAGGTTTCTCTGAAACCATCTCTTTCATTATTTCTTGCAGCACAATAGCATTCCACCACAATCGTCTACCCTATCTTGTTCAGTCCTTCCCGCTTAGTTTCTAGTTCTTTGTCATTACAAAAAGAGCAGCTATAAATATTCTTGTTCATATGGCTCTTTCCTCTTTCCTTGATTCTTTGGAGTATAAGCTTAGTGGTGGTATTGCTGGGGCAAAGGGCATGCACTGTTTAATCACCTTGGGTGTGTAGCTCCATTGTATATACCTATTTATGTCGCTCCTAAGAGGATGGAAGCTCCTTAAGGACAAGGTATGTTTCATTTTTGTTTTCTATGGACAGTGACTAAAACAAAGGAGGTGCTTAATATATGTGTATTTCCTTGACTTGGCTTGTTTAATAAATGCTTGTTGATTGATTGATTGAATGATTGAATGAAGGACACTTTATATGTATCAGCATATGCAAGGCCTAGACCTCAGTAGACTGAGGTTGCTTGAGTTAAGTTAGGGTGAGTTTGGAATTCTCCATGGAAGAGTTATGGGTATCTGTAACAAGGCCCTGGTATATCCAGACCTCAGAGACTTCTTGGGTGTGCCAACAAGGATTGGTATGAACTCCATTTGATTCAAAGTTCTGGACAGATATTTCAGGTAGTGACCTGGGGCTTGATACCTGGATACCATGATGATTTGTGCATTCTTTCGTGAGGTTTACGAAGAGATCAGAGGGAAAGAGGAAGCCATTTAAAGGGTGGGTCCAAAGAGGTTGGACATTGGACAGTCTCTGGGGCCTAAAGTTATCATCTGAAGGAGAGACTCACATTGAGCACCTAGCTCTCACTGCCTGAATGTGGATAGGGGGGTGGGTCCTGGAAGTAGCGAATGCCACTCACCCCGATGACATTGAGCTTTCTGGAGAAGTCTCCAGAAGTTGGCTGTCTCTGAAATGGTAGCTTTCAGTAATCTCATTAGGGTCATGATCCAGAGGCCTCCCCCAAATAGCAGCACCCAAAGAAACTGGGGTGATTCAGATATCTATAGATCATCAGCCTTTAAACAAATATATGGAGGATCAAGAGACCCTAGGCAGTCTGCTAAGCAGCCGGTATATTCCAATGTCAAACCTTTGAAGTGCGTTATAGAATCATTGAGCTGGCTAGAGGACCTCATAGGTCTCTTAGTTCAACCCTTCAATTTACAGCCGAGGAACCTAAGATCTAGGGGAAGGTCAGTGATTTGCCTACGGTCATACAAGTAGTAAGTGTCAAAGGTAGGATTTGAACCCAGGTCTTCTAACTCTAAAGCCAAGGTTCTGACCACTGTACTATACAACCTACCTCAAATCCCTTCCTATCTTCCTTACTTCCCCTTTTTTATTGAGGTTGCTATCATCCTTCAGTCATCTGAGTTCTCAGCTGCAGTGGCGGCGGCCTCTCTTCCCTCACCAATCAGTGACCACATCTTATTGATTCTTCCTCTTCTTAACCTGGGATCCATGAACTTTTATTTTTAAGTATTTTGATAACTATATTGATAAAATTGATTTCCTTTGCAATCTTATGTTTTATTTTATGCACTTAAAATATTGGTCTATAGAGTCCATGAACTTATTTTTTAAGATTCACTTTTATATAAAATGTTGAGTTTCAGATTTTCTCTGAAAATGGTAAGCAATTCCATATAGATTACGTATGTGTAATTATGTGAAACATATATCCATATTAATCATGTTCATAAACTTGTTTTTTTAAAATATTTTGATAGCTGTATTCCAATATAATTGGGTTCCTTTGTAATCTTATGTATTTTATTTTTCGCGTTTCTGAGCATTCTTCTGAAGATTCCACAGGTTTCATCAGTCTGACTGTCAAAGTGCTCCAGGCCACACAAAACAAAACCACTGCTCTATAAAATAGCTCACGTTCATCCTTTCCGTCTATTCACACAAATTGCATCCTGGCTTCTGGACTTGACTTCCACACCTCTCACCTGGACTATTAGAATAGCCTGTTATGGGCCTCCTTGCATCGGTCCACTCTTTTCCCTTTCTAGTCCAGAATCCTTTTCCATTTTATATTATTTTTAAAAATTTTTATTTAGTTTTTAATTTATGAAATAAAACAAGCATTTCCAGAACACAGGACAATAACAACAACAGCAAAAGATGATAGTGCCTAAAACCGCACATCTATTGTGTACGACTTGGAATTCCTTTTAAATATATAATAAAGTTAAATTCTTAAAACACAAGTATGACCTTGTCACTACTCTGCTCAAGAAACTCCAGTGGCTCCTTCTTGCTGTTAGGATACAAACTCCAGGACAGCTAGGTGGTGCAGTAGATAAACTCCAGCCCTGGAGTCAGGAGGACCTGAGTTCAAATCCGACCTCAGACACAATGCTTACTAATTGTGTGACCCTGGGCAAGTCACTTAACTCCGATTGCCTCACCAAAAAAAAAAAGGCAAAAAAAAAAAAAGATACAAATTCCTCTGTTTGGCTTTTAAAGTCCTCCACAGTCTGGCTGCAGCCAGCTTTGCTCTCCTTCATGCATGAACTGGCCTACTTATGATTCCCCGAACACTATATATATCCCATGCTCTATATCTGTGCCCTTGTGAAGACTGACCCTGAGCCTGGAACACTTTCCCTCCTCAACTTGGCCTTGTAGAATTCCTGGCTGCCTTCGAGGCATCAGCTCCTACAGGAAACCAATCCAAATCCCCTCCCTTCCAGTTGCTAGTACCCCTCCTCGACCCTCAGAATTCACTCTGTCAATTTTATATTTAATTTTCCGTGTATACTGACTATTTCCTCCAAGAGATGGAGGCTCCTTAAGGCAGGGACTTTGGTCTTTGTACTCCCAGCTCCTACTCCAGTGCCTGGAACATAGCAGGTACTTATTAAGATGCTTATTAAATAAATGAATGAATCCTTAATGGCAGAGGAAGCTAAGGAAAAGATAATTTCTTTCTTTTTTTTAAATTAATTTATTTTTAGTTTTCAACATTCACTTCCATAACCTTTTGAGTTTTAAATTTTCTCCTCTCCCCCCCCACTTCCCTCCCTAAGATGGCACGCAATCTGATATAGGCCACACAAATACATTCCTATTAAACATGTTTTCATATTAGTCATATTGTAAGGAAGAATTAGAACCAACAGAGGGAACCACAAGAAAGAGGAAACACACAACAGAAGGGGAAAAAAAGAGCAAATAGTATTCTTCGATCTACATTCAAACTCCATAGTTCTTTCTCTGGATGTGGATACCATTTTCCATCATGAGGCTTTTGGAGATGTCTTAGATCCTTGCATTGCTGAGAAGGGCTAAGTCTATCAATATTAGTCATCACACAGTGTGGTTGTTACTATGTACAACGTTCTCCTGGTTCTGCTCACTTCACTCAGCATCAGTTTATATAAGTCTTTCCAGGTTTTTCTGAAGTCTACCTGTTCATCATTTCTTACAGCACAATAGTATTCCATTACATTCATATACCACAACTTGTTCAGTCATTCCCCAAGTGATGGGCATCCTCTCAATTTCCAATTCTTTGCCACCACAGAAGGAGCTGTTATAAATATTTTTGCACATGTGGGTCCTTTTCCCATTTTTATACTCTATTTGGGATACAGCCCTAGAAGTGGTATTGCTGGGTCAAAAGGTATGCACATTTTTATAGCTATTTGGGCATGGTTCCAAATTGCTCTCCAAAATGGTTGGATCATTTCACAACTTCACCAACAATGCGTTAGTGTTCCAATTTTCCCCCATCTTCTCCAACATTTATCATTTTCCTGTTTTGTCATGTTAGCCAATCTGATAGGTGTGCTGTGGTACCTCAGAGTAGTTTTGATTTGCTTTTCTCTAATCAATAGTGATTTAGAGCATTTTTTCCATATGACTATGGATAGCTTTAATTTCTTCATCTGAAAACTGCATGTTCATATCCTTTGACCATTGATCAATTGGGGAATGACTCATATTCCTGTAAATTTGACTTAGTTCTCTATATATTTTAGAAATGAGGCCCTCATCAGAGATAATGGTTGGAAAAATTCTTTCCTAGTTTTCTGCTTCCCTCCTGGTTGCATTGGCTTTGTTTGTGTAAAAACTTTTCAAAATTTAATGTAGTCAAAATTATCCATTTTGCAAGGAAAAGACAATTTCAATCCGACCAGTAGAATTCAACCAACTTGAATATAAGCCCCAAGAAATGTATGGAGACCCCTAGACACTTTTCAGGGGCTTGAGGACAAGCTGGTGGGTGATAAGAACTACTGAGAAGCATTGGCATATCTGGATGATCTCATCATATTTGGAGAGAGACAGTATGGGATAGTAGCTAGGCCCTAGAAGCTGAAGCACTGGAGTTGGGAGGGAGTCAGGAAGACTTTAGTTCAAATTGCAACTCTGTTGCTCCCTAGCTGGGTGATGCTGGGCAAGGAACTTAACCTCGCCAGGCCTCAGTTTCCCCCTCCTGTAAAATGAGGATTGGATTTGATAGTCTTTAAGGGCCTTTCCAGCTGTGAGCCTAGGAGAGATGCTGGAAGAGGGTTGGGAAAGATGACTGAAAGTGTGACATTGGCTGGAAGCTGCAGGTCTGAAGCTTCTGTTGACATGCAGCTTTTCTGAGGGGCTCCATCAGGTGCAGGGGTCACAGACTATCTTGGCAAAGGACATGCATTCTCACCCAGAAAGACAGAAGAAAGTGCTCATCACCCGGACACATCCAAAGAATTTTCAAAAAAATTTTGCTAGAATTTGGTGGCTACTTTTAGGAATTTGGAAAGAATTATTGAGTCATGGTGGAGGTATCTAGGCTGTACAGTGGATAGAACTCAAGACCTAGAGTCAGCAAGACCTGAGTTCAAATGTGACCTCAGACACATGCTAGTTGTATGACCCTGGGCAGTCACTTAATGTAAACTCTGTTACCAAATGAAATAATATTTGTAAAAGAGCTAAGTACAGTGCCTGCCACATAGTGTAAATGCTTATTTCCTTCACTCTGTTTGCCTCACTTTCCTTTACTGTAAAATGGAGTAATAATAGCACCTACTTCTCAGGGTTGTGAGGATCAAATAGGATAATATTTGTAAAGAGCTTAGCATAGTGCTGCATGACACATAATAGGTGCTTAATAAATGCTTATT
>NW_020949696.1:39370-60907 GCF_900497805.2 Vombatus ursinus
TCAATAAGCATTTATTAAGCAATTATTATGTACCAGACACTGTGCTAGGTGCTGAGTCTACAAAGAGAAAGAAAGAAAGAAAAGAAAGAAAGAAGGAAAGAAGGAAAGAAAGAAAGAAGAGAGAGAAAGAAAGAAAGAAAGAAGAGAGAGAAAGAGGGAAGGAAGAAAAAAGAGAGAGAAGGAAGAAAGAAAAAAGAGAGAAGGAAGAGAAAAGAGAAAAGGAAGAAAGAAAAAAGAGAGAAGAAAGGAAGAAAGAAAAAAAGGGGCAGCTAGGTGGCGTAGTGGATAGTGCTCCGGTGTTGGAGTCAGGAGGAGATGAATTCAAATCCGGCCTCAGACACTTGCTAGCTGTGTGACCGTGGGCAAGTCACTTAACCCCAATTGCCTCACCAAAAAAAGAAAGAAAGAAAGAAAGAAAGAAAGAAAGAAAGAAAGAAAGAAAGAAAGAAAGAAAGAGAGAGAAAGAGAAGGAAGGAAGAAAAAGGGAGGGAAGAAAGAATGAAAAATGAGAGAGAAGGAAAGAAGGAAGAAAAAAGAGAGAAGGAAGAAAGAAAAAAGAGAAGGAAGAAAGAAAAAAGAAAAGGAAGGAAGGAAGAAAAAAGTGAGAAGGAAGGAAGTAATGCTTGTTCTCAAGGAGTTTACACTTAAGGGCAAAAGGGACCATTCTAGCCTGAATTCTCTGACAACATCTGAAGGTCGCTGGGATGAGAAATGTGGGTGGGTATTTAAGACCTTAGTCAACTACCTCCCATGTAGGCCAATGGCCTGTGCAGGCCTAAGCAGGCCCTTTGTGTGACACTGAGCACCTGGGAGCAGTTTCAGGCTAAGAAAGCAACCATAAGAGAAGTCTTCTGCATTATCTCTCTCCCATCTTTACAGAAATTGAGGAGAATGGGTGTGGAACATTGCATATGTTGTCAAACATGAATGGCTTGTCCATTGGCTTTGCTGGACCGCTTCATTTCTTCCCTTTTCCTTTTAAAATCTTTGCTGGTAGAGGAAAGGTGTATTCAGAAATAAGGGCAATATAAAAACAAAACATGTGGATAAAAAAAGAAAGAGGAAACTTATGCATTTCCCAGTAGAGGACTCGCTCACTGGCAGTGAGATTTATTACCCCATCTCCGTATTAGTATTTTTTGGCCTTGAAGTGGGCTGGCACTGACAAGTCCTGAGATGATGAAGACGGTGCTCAGTTTCAAGTCTGTACGGACAACAATCCACTGACATAGTTTGACATTTGCCAAGTCTCTGGGCTGCCTACAAGAAGTGGGGAACTGGTGGCTTTAGCCAGCTATGAGTTCAGCGGGCATGACTGGCCAGGAATGACTAACCTAGAGGCAGATGCCCCATCCCTTGGGCCCCGTGCGTCTAAGCCCTAGCGATACCCATAGAAGGAGAGGAAGGTGAGCTGTGAGATGTGGAGAGGGCTGGGCCATGGCCACATAATGACCTTTGAGTAGAAAGTATGGGCCTTCCATTGGAGGATATATCATCAGAGGAAGCACTGAGTCAATCACTTCTCCCTGACCTATTTGTCCTTGGGGAAACTGATTCTGGAAACAAAGAAAGAGGGCTCATGGGAAGCAATAATATCTAATAATAGCTAACATTTATATAGAACCAAGAGGACAATCTGCACCATTGCAAGGACTATGGGAATGAAGACACCCACCAAGTCACTGGAAAACCAGAGAAAGGACCAAGAGAACAGAAAGTAAACCATTCCCTTCCCTCTCTCCTTACAGCAAGGAGGGGCCTACCAGGGCAGAATGGTGCATACACTATCATGTCTCAGATCAAGTGTTATTGGGTTTTGTTTGTTTGGGTTTTTTTTGTTTTTTTTGTTTTTTACTTAATTGGTTTTCTTTGTCACAAGGAAAGATTGAAAAGAGCTCTCCTTAAAAAGAAAATTGCCCAGGGTGCTGTAAAGTTAAATGACTGGATTAAGCTAGTTTGTGGCACAGACAGGCCTTCCAAACTCTGGCCTAGCTCTCTACCTACTATGACACACTACCAAGAAATGGGGGGTGTGGACCTCAGGACTCAAGCTTTGGGGAGCCTTGCATTTGAGACAATAGCAGAAATTGGAATACTGTGTGAGACCATAGTTCATGCAATCCAGGGTGCAAGAAAGCAGTTGGTGCTTGCCCAAGGCCTAATGTTCCATGGCCCTGAGAGCACTGAGGTCACCACACTGGTGATCTTGGACTATCAGCCAAAGGCCAAGGAAGAAGTTTGGAAATGGTTGGGAATTGAGTCTACTGGTCCAAGATGGCAGCAGATGTAAATAGGAAGTGTGTTCGAAGGAAAATGGTACCAACTCATACCCTTTCTCTGTAGAGCATAACTACCAGAAACCCCTTTGGATCTGGATCCAGTGTGTGGAGACTTTTACCTCTGGAAGAACATGAGCAATGTTGTAGTGTGACATCCTATCATCTCCCCCAGTACACAAGGACAAATCAGAAAGCTTCTCCAGTTCTCCTTCTCCAAAGGAGGGAGGAGGTGGAGAAGTATTTCTCCATGGTTGGCTCCTTCAACAGGACCCATTCTCAACAATTGAAACAGTGCCATAGAATGATTGTTGTTGTTGTTCATTTTTCCAAGAGGACGGATGACATCACGAGGGTGGTGACTTGTGGGTAAATTTGGATTTGAATGAGGCAGAGCTGCACAAAGCTGTCAGCCTCACTCTCTCCTCCAGAGTCATCAAAGCCCAGGGCAGGACAAAAGTCAGGACAACTGGCTGTGGCCTGGGTTGCAGCAGATGACCTTGGCCTTTCTAAATGAAGGTGTTTCCCAGGTCTCAGTCTCTCTAAAGCCAATGGGAGAGTGAAGACTGGGGTCAGAGGACCCATCTTCTCTAAGAAGCCTTTTCTGACCTCTCTGAAATCTAGTGGCTTTTCCAATGTGGGTTATTTCCTATTTATCCTATAGATAGCTCACATACTCATTTGCTTAATTGTCTCCCTCATTAGACTGTGAGTTCCTTGAAGACAGGGCCTATCTTTTATGCCTCTTTGCATCCCCAGCTTTTAGCACAGTGCCTGGCAGGTATAGTAGGTGCTTAGTAAATGCTTATTGACTTGCTAACCTGGGTTCAAATATCACTTGTGGAAGAAGTGATATCCTCAGTCCCTACACCGTGCAAATTAGGCTACTTTTTCCTTAGGAGGCATTGAAACCAGCCTTGAGATTTAATTGGTTCAATGGACTAAGTCTCAGCTGCCTGAGCCCCAAAACAACAGGAAGGTGGAGAAGCTCCAGCCCTTCACCTCCTACTTCTGACCTCAGACCAGAGCACCAGCACCAACTCAGTTGAATCAGGTCTAACCCTTGGATGAACATCCTTATCGGCCCTGAATGTCAACAATTGAAAGTAGAGGAAATTATATGTTAATATCTTCTTAAAGGTAACTAGGTGCATAAAGTCCTGGACTTTAGGAAGACCTGAGATCAAATTCTGCATTTAACACTTACTAACTGTGTGGCCCTGGACAAATCATTCACCCTCTCAGCCTCAGTTCCCCCATTTGTAAAATAGAGATAATAACAGCACCTACAAGGTTTGTAAGGATCTAATTAGATACCATCTGTAATATGCTTCGCAAACCTTAAAGCACTATCCAAATCTTATTAATATTGTTGTTTCTATTATTATAATTAGTCATGGAAGTTTGCTCAGGCTATCCCAGCAAGTAGGCCAGAAGAACCTGTCCCTGGGCAGTCCTTTCGCTCCAAATTGAGATTGAGGCAGACAAGGGGGTTTAAGGAAGCCAAAGACACATAGATGACCCAACATCACTATATAAGTGCCAGGGTTAACCAGTCAGTGACCAGGTTGACTTAGGATATTCTAGGAATGAGAGGAAGATTTATTGTGGTGGCACAGCTGGTAGATCTGGGTTTGTGCTCAGGAAGATCTGAGGTCAAATCCTGCCTCATACTCTTACTTACGCTGCTCAATCTTGGGCAAGTCATTTCACATCCCTTGGCCTCAGTTTCCCCATCTATAAAATGAAGGGGTTTGATTCAATGGCCTCTAATGTCCTTTCCAAATCTAAATGTAGCTAGACAATGTCAACTTAGAGAGTACATTTAAATTCAAGAAGCATTTATTAAGCTCCTACTGTGTACAAGACTGCAAGGCACTGGGATAGAAAGAAAGAAATTAAAACTAGGTCCTGCCCTTAAGGAGTTGACAGTCTACTAGGGACACAAATAAATATGTAATGTATACTTTTATTGTTATTGTTGTTCAGTCATTTCAATCTTGTCTGACTCTTCTTGACCTCATTTGGGGTTTTCTTGGCAAAGATACTGTAGTGGCTTGCCATTTTCTCCTCTAGCTCATCTTATAGATGGGGAAACTGAGGTAAACAGGATTAAGGGACTTGACCAGGGTTGAATAGCTAGTAAGTGTCTGAGGCCAGAGTTGACCTCAGGAAGATGAGTCTTCCTTACTTCAAGCCCACCACAGTATGTACTGAGCCACCTAGCTATTGTTGTTATTGGACAGTTGTGTGTCCTTCATTCTCAAAGAGGACCATGACATCAGGAAGGTGATGTCATGACTTGCAAGTGAATTGGATTTAAATAAGGCAGGGTTGTGCAAAGTCACCAGCCTCACTACATGTAATAATCTATCACTGAAGCCTCCTCACCTGTGCAATGAAGGGGAAATGCATTTTCACATCTCTTTTCTGGGGCCAAAGTTGGTCATTATAATTACGTATCATTCTGCTTTGTATTATTGTCCTTTCCATTGTAGTCATTGTACATATTGTTTGACTGGTTCTCCTTATTTAGCTCCGCCTTAGTTTATATTAAGTGATCTTCTGGTTCTCTGAATTCTATTTGCCATTTCTTATGGGACAATAGTATTCCATTACATCTGTGGGCCACATTTTTCTAACTGGTCCCCAAATAATAGGCACTTTCTCTTGATTTTCCTGTTCTTTGTTCCCACAAAAAACCTGCAAGAGACTCCCAATGCAGACTGGCCCAAGGGAGATGAGATAGATAAGGGGAAATGGCATCCATTTCTAAACAATGCCAAAGTTAGTACAGGTGGCAGAAGTGACTTCAGCATCCAGAGAGGTCAATGGTCCCTAGGTTTGGGTGCTGAGAGAGGTCAGCACATCCTAAGAAGAACTCAGTCACCACTCAGCTGCAACTTCGGAGCTGAAAGCAGTCGGCAGTGAACTCTAAAATGCTCTGTGGTTTCTGCCAGTGTTTCCAAAGCTGTTGCTACAGCAAATTAACATGACTGACCCAATTCGTCCTTCCATGGCATTGAGGAAACAGAGGGCTTAAACTGGGAGTCAACTAGAATTCCCATTTGAGAATGACTTCCAAGAATATTTAATACTTGATTCAATTCTCTGTTGTTACACTATCATTCTGCTTTAATGAAATATCTTTGCTTTGAATTCATGTCATCTGGCTTGGTCTGGCATAAACAGATACATTAGTGGGGGCTCAGAGCAGTGAATTTGAAACTATCTCAGTAATATAATTAACCTGGGCATAGCTGAGAGGATAGTTGCATGGAGGAGGTCCTGGCCTTATAAGGGCTTCTAGTCCCTGATCTTACCCACTGTGTGTTGTTCCACTGGTCTCTTCTCCTGCCTGAGAGACCCATTAGTAAAATGAGAGGGTTGGACTACATATGATCTTTAAGGTTCTTTCCCGTTCTGATATTCTATGTTCTAAGACTCCCTTCAACTTTCTGTTCCAAGGTTTCTTTTTAGTGCTGACAGTCATTGTCCTAAAATTGTTTTCCAGCTCTGACATCCTGTGTCCTAAGGGCCTTCCCGGTTCTGATTTTGTGTTCTAAGGGTCCTCTCAGTTCTGACATTCTGTGTTCTAAAGGTCCTTCCAGTTCTGACATTCTGTATTCTAAGGGCCCTCCCAGTTCTGACATACTGTGCTCTAAGGGCCCTCCCAGCTCTGACATCCTGTGCTCTAAGGGCCCTCCCAGCTCTGACATTCTGTGTTCTAAAGGTCCTCCCAGTTCTGACATTCTCTGTTTTAAGGGCCCTCCCAGCTCTGACATTCTATGTTCTAAAGGTCCTCCCAGTTCTGACATTCTCTGTTCTAAGGGCCCTCCCAGCTCTGACATCCTGTGGTCTAAAGGGCCCTCCCAGTTCTGATTTTGTGTTCTAAGGGCCCTCCCAGTTCTGACATTCTCTGTTCTAAGGGCCCTCCCAGCTCTGACATCCTGTGTCCTAAGGGCCCTTTCAGCTCTGACACTCTCTATTCTAAGGGCAGGCCCAGTGCTAACAATCTCTATTTTTCTCTCTGTCCTAGTCTCTCCCTCACCTCTTTTCTGTCTCTCAGGCTTATATGTTCTCTTTTCTCTTTACTCTCTTCCCATAATTCCTGGCAAAACCCACATCCCTCCGGGGATTTAAATCCCCACTGTCTTCCCAGGGAGGATTTCAGCTAGTCTCCACCAACTCTTCTGATTGGAGTTCCTCCTCTCTGACCGTACCCACCTCCTTGCTCAGCATTGGAGAAGGAGGTTCACTGAAGGGATGGGAGCTTGGGATGGGATGAAGGCTGAATATAGAAAGCTTTGTGTAGGATGGGGTCTCACTGAGGGGACAGAAAGCTTAGTGAGGCAAGAGGAGTCTCTGTGAGGGGGATGATTGCTTAATGAGCGAACAAGGACTCAGTGAAAGTGATGGGGGAGCTCAGTGAGAGGACAGGGCCTTGGTTTGAGGCGGGGGTCACTTGTTAACAGGATGTAGCCTAAATGGAGGGGGAGTGCTCAGGAAGGAGAATATGGGCTCAATGAGTAAAATGGAGGGGATATGTAAGAAAACTGGGATCCAGGAGGGGGTTGGGGTTCAGTGAAAGGGATAGGAACCCGGTGAGGAGGTGGGAACTTAGGGGGGCTCAGGCAGATGGGGGCTTGGTAAGGAGATAGGGGCTCAGAAAAGGTGGTGAGGAGATCGTATGAGAGGGAGATTTTGTGTTCACACAGTAACAGGGTTACGCTTGCCCCCCTCCTCTGATCTCTTCTCTTCCTTCCCATCCCCCCAATTCAGTCCAGGCAAGGCCTGTTGCTGAGTGCAGATGAATTATTGATGCCTCCTGGGCTCAGTGGGGTGATGGATGGCGAAGCCACTGCTGTCTGACCCCCCTCCTCCCCCTTCCCTCCCTCGAACAGCCCAGCCCTGGCTGAGAGCCCCTGGGAGCTGCCCCACTGGGCCTGAGCTGCCTTGGAGATGTCCCCCCTCCCCTCACCAGACTCATTAACGGAAGGCCCTGCGGAAGGGAAGCCGATTAGCGGCTCAATTAGCCACGTTCCGCCTGGGAGCTGAGCACCAGCCTCCCGCAGCCACAGCCGGGAGGGGTCAGGCTGGGATGGCGAGCCAGGCCCCAGGCCGCCAACCCCAAGTCTTAGAACATAGCTTGCCACAATTAGGGGGGCTCTTAGAACACAGGATGTCAGACAGGGCAGGGCCCACAGACACTGAGTCAGGAGGGCCCTTAGGACACAGAATGTCAGGGCTGGGAGGGCCCTTAGAACATAGAATTTCAAGGCTGGGGGGGGGGCGCTTAGAACACATCAGAGCTAGCAGAGAATTTTGAGAAAATGTAGTCTTAATGCCCTCACATTTCAGAAATAGGTCCATTTGAGAAGAAAAAGAGTTCTTCCCAAGGTCAAATAGCAAACTAGTGGAAAAGCCAATTTCAAGGTCTCTCCATCTCTAGTGAAGGATTCTTCCTACTATACCAAGCTGTCTTCTCTCCAAAAATGCTGATGGCATCATCTACTTTGCAGCCTCCCATCGATCTCCTGTCCCTTCCAGGGGCATTACTGACCCTAACCATCCTCCTTTCCAGTCCCTCATCCCCACCACCTTTCTGGATGGATCTGGCTCATAAAGCTTTGGCCAGGAAAATGTAGCCCCTGGACGATGGAGGTGCCTGGGATGTGGAGCTCGGAGTGCCATGGTCAGATGTGAACACCTGCTGGAACTTGTCTCCAGGATGGATTGACTTCATGTCAGCTGACAGGGAAAGCTGCTTGTTGGGCCAGGGCAGAGGAAGGCAGAGAGGTGGGGATTGGAGGGAGAACCTGCCTGCAAGAGGATCAGACCCCAGAGGGTGGAGAAGTTGGAGGCTGGGTATCTGGAAATTTCAGACACAGGAAGGGAAAGAACCAAACAGCTCTTAATTAGGTTGGCTAAGGGCTCCATCAGGAACCATCCCTCCTCCTAACATTGAGACCATCAGCTTGCCTACAACATTCCGGCTACGACAGAGCATAGCCATCATTCCAAGGGAGGTTGTGGGTGGGAAATGGGGGGTGGGGTGAGAGGAAAGGCTGATGGCACCATTCGAGAGAGGCCTTCTTTCCCAGAATCTTTTTCTGTAAGTGACTACACAAGATCCTGGTTTCTCTGTAAAGATTCTCAAAGATCAGAGTTGGAAGGAACTGGTGAGAAAATATGAAAGGTATAAAGTAACTCCACAGAATCAGGACCTGAAGGGGTTGGGGATATCGCCTAGTCTAATCCTGCCTCCCCATTTTATAGAGGCAAACATTGAGGCCCAGAGAGTGGAAGACTTCTCCAAGGTCCAAGGAGGGGTAAGGACAGATTCAAAGCAAGAATCCCGAGCCACCGAAGGCAAAGAACAGAGCCAGAGGTCTGTTGAAGGGTGGAGGCCATTGGTAGCCAGGCCTCTTAAGAGACCTTGGAGAGCTCTCTTAATTGGACAGCCCCAAGCGTCTGCAGAGCCTCAGGCCCACCAGGCAGAGTGGGCAGGGAGGGCGAATAGGCCAAACCAGTTCAACAGAAAGATGAGGAAGAGAACCTTTAAATGTGTACACAAGCTGCCAGAGAACTGGAGCCCTCTAACCACAGCACAGGCTACCTCAAGTGAGAGCAGAGTTGCCCATCCAGAGGTATGTGAGCAGAAGCTCAGTCTGAGGCTGCACAGGACAGGTAGCTTAGCTTGGAGGTCCCACACACAGCCCCTGGGGCTCACAGGGGAAGCCTAGGCAAACTAGCAGGCTGCAGACTCCAGGGATGACAGCAGGAGGCGGGCACTTTAAACCAACCATCTCACATCTTTATTTGAAAGGCACAGCTAGTACAAGCTTAGTATACAGTGTCTCCATTCCTCCTCTGTATTAGGTTAATGAACACCAGAAGCTGACAAGTTTATCTAAAGGACTATATACAAACACGAAATTGGGGGGAAGGGAAATGGGGCTTTTTTTTTTTTTTTTGGTGAATTTTTTTTTTGTTTCTTCTTTTTAAAAGACAGGCTAGCAGACTGAAAGAAAACCAGACAAATGTGGTACCCTCATCTTTATTTGTGGGCATGGGGTGGGGGAGGAAGCAGGTCCCCCAAGCCCTCTCCACCCAGCCTCCCCTCGCCTACTGCTGAGCTCTCTCCCAGTGCCTGGCCCAAAGCAACGGGGCTCAGGTCCCAGGTTAGGTGGTGATGGAGCAGAGCCTGGGAGGAGTCAGGCAGGCAAATGGCAGGAGGGAGGAAAGGAGGAGAGGAACAAGGTAGAGCCTCTACATGGGGGGATGGAGGGGAGGAACCCGGGGCCGGCTGGCATCCGTGATTGCATGCAGTACCAGGAGGGGACTGGGGAACTGCTGTGCTGGGTGCGCAGCAAACAGGCCGAACGGGGGGAGCGGGGAAAGGGGGGTCGGTTACATATGTGCACAGGGAAGGGGGGGAGGCGCGCTTGGAGCTAAGGTGGGTTCATTCTTTTATTCCCTTCCGACCCGGTCCGGTCCCATTCACACCCCAAGGGATTTAGGGGAAGGGGTAAGGGGCTGGCAGGGGGCAGGGGAGCGGTCAAAGCTATGGAGCTGGGGGCAACGTCTTAGATGGGCCAGCTGGCACTGAGGTGCCAGGGTGCCAGCAGCCACCATAAATACCAAGCTTTTTCCCCCACTCCCGGTGCTGTGCCTCTAATCTGACTTGTCACCATCGTCGTCCTGATGGGCATCCCCATCATGCCCGTTCTTATCCTCCTTAGAGAGGTGGGCCTGAGAGCCCAGGGCAGAAAGGGAGAGGAGGCCAGTGCCTGCGCTGACAGCTGGCAGCGATGGAGGCTGCAGGCCCACGGGCAGCGGAGTCAGGGGCAAGGCCAGGGCCTGGAGCTGGGACAGCTGGTGAGCCTGGAGCTGCTGCTGCAGGAAAGGAAGGAAGGAGATAAGGACAGGAAGAAAACAGGGAAAAACAAAAATCCTTACAAAACACCACCTGGAGATACGTCCAAAGAGGTAGTTGGGGGGCAGGCAATAAGGATCGGGACAGGAGACAGGCTGGTGGGTGGTACTAATCTTCACTCTGTCAGACTTCACGGTGTGACTTTGGGACAGGGCCTTCCCTGCCCTGGGTCTGTTTCCCTAGCTGTAAAATGAAGGCACTGAATCTATGTTTCTTAAGGTCCCTTCCATCTCGAACATTTCAAGATTATCTATTCTAAGGGCCCTTCTAGCCCTGGTAGTCTGCCCTGCGCCAGACAGTTCTTATGACTCACTAAGTCTACGGATCAAATCATCACCTTCTGGAAAGACTGGGAGGGTGGGCAATTCCTTCACTGGTTAAACACGCCACTCTACCCTCTCCACAGGAGCCAGTCTGGACTCTTCAGGCAGCCCCAATGGGTCTCTCTCCCTGCAGCCAGCAGGACATGTGTCCACCCTAAGCCAGCTCCTTATGCCTGGAATGACCTGCCCTGCTCCCATTCCCAACCACTAAACTGTCCCCCTCCTACCAGGCCCCTCAGCTGCCCCCTTCCTAAACCCCTATCCCCAAGAAGAAGAGATCTTCTCCCTCTGGCTCTCTTCTGTGCACTGGGGTCTATCTGTGGCGTGATTCTGGGTGTTTTAGCCTCTCTCCTACACTGCAAGAAAGCAGGAGACCACAGACTGGAAACTGGGCACTCAGTCTAATCCTGTTTTCAAAGGCTCACAGAGGGCCGGTTGTTTGCCCAAGGCCCCACAACTCCAAATAATGCTCCCTTTCCACTGCCATCCAGGTCGGGACATTGGAATCTTTTTTGATCTTTATTCCTTCTTTCTTCTCTTTTCTAAGGCACTGAGCATGCAGTCCTAGAGTAAGCTCTCAATATCGACTGAATGAAGGGAACAAAGTCAGCGTGCTTGGCTCCAAGATTTGACTTGGGGGCAGGGCACAAGGTCGCAGTTTTAACTGCTGGTCTGCTAACAATAAAGCATCTTCCTCAGGACAGCTCTGCAAGGGAGAGGACTTAGCCTTAACAGTTCCCTTTACAGATGAGCAAACTGAGGCCTAGAGCAAGAGAGTCCTTGTGCATGGAGACAGGCAGCAGCAGAGCTGGGGACTCAGACCCAGGGCTCTGATCCCAGAGCTGGAATCTTTGGAGGCTGAAATGAAATGCTTCCTGGGCTTTTAGTCGATGGGGAAACTGAGGCCCAGAGAGGGTAAGGGGTTTGTACATACTAATTCAGAAATCTCTGAGGCAGCCTTGGGGTTTTCTGGAGGTCAAGTGAAAATTTCTTCATAGCCCTTTAAGGCTAACAAAGTGATTTTACACCTATTATCTCAATGAATCCAAACAACTCTCCAAAGTGGATATTATTATCCCCATTTTGCAGATGTGAAAGTGAAGCCCAGAAAAGTTGGACTCAGTTCTTCCAGCCTCCAACCCAGTGCTCTATCCTAGGTACCACTTTCTGTACCCAAAAGCTGCTTCATGTGTCATAGGACAACAGACTCTTGTTCTTAGTGCATCAGACCCAGAAGGGCCCTCAGAGATCACAGGGATTAATCTCCAGGTTTTGTAAGCAGGGAAACGGAGGCACAGACTGAAGCAGGGATAGGCCCATGGTCACACTAGGGCACAACTGGGACTCAAAACCTGCCTACGCCTGCCTCTCCCAGAGGCCCACCTCAGAAAGATTGAGAGTCTCCAGAGAGAAGGTGGGGATGGGGTGTGGTGGATGAAAGTTTCTGGAGCCCTCCCCAACTCTTCCTTTAGGTATGCTGGTTGATGGAAGCTGTAGTGCTATGTAAACTGGAGCTAAGAGGCTACCTGTCCCCAAGGTCATGCTTGTTGAGACACATACCCGGATGATGGAGTTCAGCTCTGGAGCAGTTACCTGCTTGGCTCGCTCAATCGCCCCCAAGACCTGTTGTTGGTGCTAGGGAGACAGAAGGGGGGTGGGATAGAGAAAGAGGTGTTAACTTGCTTCCATCTGCTCCAACCCCCAGTCTCGCACAGTGCTGGAATCACAGGATGTCAGAAAGCCAGACGGACAGGAGCCTGAGAGGTCACCAGCCAGCTCCCTGCAAGGACGTTTCCATACAGCCTCCCCACCATCACAACATACCTCTTTGGACAACATGGGGACTCTTCCTCCCCAGCCCCACTGCTTCCCTCTTCTCCCCAGAGCTCATGTTCCTATGGTTAGTGCCTTCAGGTTTACAAAATGCTTTCTTCATAACCTTTGCAGGGTGGCATCACTCCCATTATACAAATGGGAAAATGCAGGCTCAGATTCTAACCCAAGTTCAAAGCCCTTTCATCTCATGACTCTTCTAAGTCCTAAGTGTGTATGTGTGTGTGTGTGTGAGTGTGTGAGAGAGAGAGAGAGAGGGGGAGGGAGGGAGGGAGAGAGGGGGGGAGAGAGAAAGAAAGAGAGAGAGAGAGAGAGAGAGAGAGAGAGAGAGAGAGAGAGAGAGAGAGAGAAAGAGATATCTTGGGCCCCACAGCAGGCAAGATGCCACTAGAAATACAGAATACAAGAGAACCAGAAGGATCCAAGAGTAGATCCACTCATCAGGGACCACTTTGGGATTCCCATGACATCCTTTTTAAAAAATGATACTTTTTAGAACACAATCCCTAATTATCATGCCCCACACTGCAGTTGTTTTACAAGGTGGAAAGGAAAAAAAAATCTCCCCAGCATCTGATGTTTCTCAATAGCTGAGTGGCATTTATAGACAGCCCTTTAAAGTGTGCAAAATTTCCTAACAACCCTGTGAGTAAAGTACTTGCCTCCCATTTCACAGATGAAAAGACCGAGACTCAATGATACATACAGCTTGGTTCAAGGTAACAAAGCTAACAAGTGTGGGAGGCAACATCTGAACCCACATCTTCTGGATTCCAAGCCCAGCACTCAGTCCCCATGCCAGGAAGCAATCTCTTTCGAATACAAAGTGATTCCAGTGTGGTTGGCACAGAGAAGGCATAAAAACCTCAACGTTTGTTGACTGATTCCCTCAGCAGATTACAAATTATCCACTGCTTGTGAGGCTGAGAAAACAAAGTTCTGATGGACCCAAGCCACCAGGGATCTACGTGGTCCCTCCAGCCACCCCGATCTCCAGATTAACTGTTCCTCCTCCCAAATGTCTCTGCCAGGAAGTCTTTGTCATCCATGTTCTGGGTGGGCCAGATCCCCAGATGTCTGTGGAAGGCCCCTGCGAACAGCCTTGAAGGCCAATACCACTTATGGAGGTAGAGCAGGAGACACTTGTGGCCAGAATAATGCTCATGGGGTCTTTACCCAAGCTTCCTCCTATGCTGGACAGCCCAGATACCATTTGGAGAGGACCCGCCTTCTATTTCCCTAGTCACATTAGCATGACTTCACAATTCCCACAGTGCTTAAGAATTACAAAAACATGTCCTGGAAGGAAGGCAGTTATTTACCCCCATTTTATAGATGAGGAAATGAGGCTCAGGGAGGCGGCAGTGACTGGCCCAGAGTCCCACAGCCTGTAAAGGCAATTTTGAAAATACAGTAGTTCTTCCTATAGCAACTTTAATGTTTATAAATGCTCTTTCCTCACAGCATCTCTGCAAGGTAGGGAGTGATAACATCACCATCTTCATTTGAGAGAGGAGGAAACGAGGCAGAGGCAAAAAGCAGCTTGCCCCAGATCACTAGGAATAGCATGCACGTGATATTCTTAGGGTTTGCAGAGCTTTTGACATGTTATCTGATATTCACAACAATCCAGAGAGGTGGGAGCTGTTATTATCCTCATTTTACAGATGGGGAAACTGAGACAGGCAGAGGTTAAGTGACCAACCTAGGGTTACACAGCTCTTGATTGTCTGGGACAAGAATTGAACTCACGTCCTCCTGACTTAGGTCCGACACTCCATCTAGCTGGGATACGTAGCTGGTGACTATTCCCAGACAGGAAACAAAAATGCCAGGGAAGAGAGAAGATGGGCATTCCCCGAGAGTCAGAAGGATGGAGTCAGAAAGATGGATAGCTTCCAAATGCTAGTTGGCTCTCAGATTGTCTCCCCTTCTCCTAGCCCTACCCTGGCCTCAACTTTTTCCCAATTCCAATCTTGCTTCAGCCTTGGTCCCAGGGGACTGGGCCCCCGGCTGATGGGTCTCCGCCACCTCCACAAGTGGGCCACCTAGGAAAGGAATGATTCCTACAGGATTCCCGGGGAAGGAGTGAGATGCTGGGATGTGTGATTTGGCTGCCCTCTGCTGGCCCAATTCCAGGAATCCTGGGGGGCTGTGGCTCCCCTTACCTCTTGTGAAAGGTAGGGCAAGACTTGAGCACAAATTCCATTGAGCCTCTTGACGATTTCAGCCTGAAACACAGAAGGTCTTTGATGATGGGTAGGGAAGAGCCTGGCCTTGGGGGAAGTCGAGGGGGGGGGGGGGGGTCAGTCGAGGGATGGGGGGGGGGGGGATGTCAGGAAAAGGTGCTTCAGATCTGGTGAAAACAAAACCAACCAAGATTCAGGCTTCCCTTAAAGATGGGGGTGAGGGCAGGGACAGGGCCTGAGGCTGAAAGGCAAGTTATGCTTTCTCAGAGGGACAGTGACCACAGAATGACAGTATCTCAGAAATCAAACTTCTGAGGTCACTGTGTGCCCCCACCCCCCAGCCTTCCCGACAGCTCCTGCTTCCACACATCCAGGGACACCCTGCTCCCCAAATGGGCCTTTGCTGACCTGGAGCTGCTCCTAGTGCTGCTTTCAGGTACCACAGAAACCCTATGACTTTTCTCTTTGCCCTACGAGACTCTTCAGGTACTTGAAAACTGGTGACCGTGCACCCTGATTTTGCATGTTCCTTTAGCTAATTCTCAAGGGGCATGCTTAGAGAGAGCCTGGAGAGCACCCAGAGAAGGGTCTGCAGCCCCTGCCACTTGGGCATGGGTGGAAGGAACTGGGCAGGGGCATGGGGCGTGAAGCCCAGAGCAGAGAGGGCTTAATGAGGGACCTGAGAGCTACTTGTGTTCCAGTACTCTCGATGTTCTCCCGTCGGAGGATTAGCTCCGCTCTGCTTGGCCTCAGATGGCAGAGTTGGGAGCAACGTGGGAGATGCCAGGCTAGGCTTCCTCACAAGAGGTGCTCAGATATGGAATGGGCTGTCCTGGTAGGAGGAGGCTTTCTCTGCTCTGTAGGTCTTTAAGCAAGCCATGACTGTGACGGTGTCACAGAGGGATTCCTTTCCATTAGTGAGTCTTGAGGATGGGGGTTTATAGACTCTCAGAGCCAAGGGGGAGGGTAGGTACAGGTTCTCTGCGGAATCCATCCTCTGTCCACCTGATCACAAACCACCTCGGCCTGAAGACCTTCAACGATCCATAAAACCTCCTCCCATCTCCCCACGTCCCGCCAGGTTGAATAAGTCTGATCCCTCCACCCCAAGAAGGTCCTTCAAACAGCTGAAAGCAACTTCCATGGGGGTTGGATCCCCAGCCTGAGGCAGGTCCCTGTGGGAGAGGAGGGGGAGGCCCTCTCCAAACTGTCCCCATCAAGCCTGGCTCAGACAGGCCCAAGGAATGGCCCAGGTCCTAGTTCCTTCACTACAGTAAGGAGCCAGGTCCTCAAAGTGTTTACTAAGTCAGCAGCGTGTGCAGGCTACTGCACTGTGCTAACGTCTAGGGAGACAAGAAAAGGCAAAGCACACTCCCTGCCCAGACTAAGGGAGGAGACAGCTTGCAAATAATTACTTCTGAACAAGAGCTCGAAAAAGGTAAAGGAAAAGCAATCTCAGGTGTTGGGGCAGGGCTCAGACCAAAGCAGCTAAGAAAACCTTTGGGACGACACCCTTTTGGGGGGCGGGAGCTCGACATTCATTTAATAAAGGAGAAGAGATCTTCCCAAAGGCCCTTCCCTCCTCCAAGGTCTTCCTGTGATACCGGGGAGCCTTGACAACCAAATGTCACATCTGGCAGGTAAGGACAGGGGGACACGGACACCTTCTGAGGCTGGCAATCCATGGACAGCCATTCTCTCATTTGATCCTCAAAACCACCCATCCTATGACACAGGCTATCACTACGCCCATTGCACAGATGAGTAAACTGAGGCTCAGAGAGGTGGAGCATACTGTCCTGTGTTCAGGCAGCTCTAACAAGCAGGTCAGAGGGGGGGATTCAACCCCAGGCTTTTCCTGTGCTCCTTTGACCAGACCCTACACTAAGCTGGACGGGCCTAGGTTAGAGGCTGATGCCTCATTATCTTTGCTCACCATGGTGGTCACATATAGCAACTCTCAAAGGCCCTCTGAGAAGCTGGAGAGCAAAGACCTCCACTGAGGGCCTCAGAGATCCCTGAAGCAACACAATAAATCAAATCCAAGGGAATGTGCTCCCTGAAATGGGTAAGAAGGCTGACCAGGGAGCCCAGTGACTCAGGAGGCACTAAGCCATAGAAAAGATTCTGCCCACCAAAACTATGTGGGTACTTTGAGATCATTTGTCCAAACAGATGAGGGCTGGGCCCAAAAGAAATGGTTAGTGAAGTCTGTTTGGGAGCTGAGACTCAAACACAAGGCTCCTGACTTCAAGTCTGGAATCCTCGGAAGTCTAATTTGCTTTTTCCTCATCTGTAAACAAGGCGGGAGAAGAGTCATATTTACAACAAATGGGAATTTAGAACAGGGAATATCAGAGCCAGGAGAGGGGAGAAATGCAAGAAAATAGACTGCCCAAAATGCCAGGTTTAAGGAGGGCAGGATGTAGAAAGCAGAATGCCAGATTTGGGGCAGAGAAGAAACCTCAGAAAACAATGAGCAATGGGGAGGGGGAGCAGGAATGGACCACATACCACTGACTATCAGAACTAGGAGGGACCTTAGCAGCAGCCTTCTGGTCTAGTCTAACCACCTCATTTTGTCACTGGAGATACATGCCTGAGGAGGGGAAGGGCCTCACAGTTCTAAAGCCCAGGGCTGGGGACCAGTGTGGTCCCAGGGAAGCCGCAGACTCCAAGTAGCAGCAGTCAGCAGAGAAAAAGGGGGGAGGAATCTAATTCCCCTATGCCCAGCAAAATGAGCCAGGCCCCTCAGAGTTCAGTTCCAGATTGGCCTAACGGACAAATACCCCTAGGGCTGAGTGCCCCTTCTTGCTGGCCCACGTCAGAAGCAGGGAGAGCCCCCACCCCCATCGCCAGGTGTGTTCAGACAAGGGGTGCTTTGTAGCAGAGTCAGGTTCTGAGGCCACTTGGCCACTGTCCCTGGAGAGATGCCCCTCATCTCCCTCCCCCTTCCTATCGAGGGAAACTTCTCCAAGGGTGGCCAGAGAACAAACCCCAGGGGGCCCCAGGAACAGGGTGGAGGTGGTAACGAGAGCAGGGCTGGGGTGGCTGCCAAAGTGAGTGAGTGAGTGGTTCCTACCTGGAGGGAGGCAGGTGGGAGGGCAGAGAAAGGAGGGAGGGACTGATGGGGGTGGCTACAAACCAGATCTTACCTGTTTGTGCATTTCAATGTTGAGACCATAGGACATCTCGTAATACTGCAACAGAGAAGGGAAAAGAAGCAGGCAACAGTTCAGGGCTGGCCCTTACTCAGTCCCATGAGTTCTGTCCAACAATCACAGACCAAGAGAACCCCAAGGGACCTGAGGACCAAGCTGGTCCAATCCTTGTCTCTCAGAAGGAGGCCCAGCAAGACCAGAGGTCACACACAGCTAGCTCACAACAGAACTGGGACTCATTCTACAGGTAGAGAAGGTGAGAATCAGAGAGAGGACACAGTGACACAGTGAGAAAGACGGGTGTACCTGGGTCATGAATCCCAGTCTCCTGCCTCCAGGCTAGGGCTCTTCCTCCTTATGTGGGGCATTCCTTACCAGCTGTCTGGTACCAAGGGGTTAAGTGACTGGGCAGGGGGGTAGAGGGAGAGTGTGCACAGAAAGCCAGGCCTGAATTATTCATATCCAAGTGCCGGTGAGCTTACCCCACCCCATGTCCGCGCTAGGCGGGCAGACAGCCCAGCCTCCCAGGCAGCAGGGCCCGGGGTGAGCTGGCAGGCCTGCTCCAAAGCCGGGCCCAGCCTGCCACGCCGTGGTTTGGCACTTGGGCTCAGGGCCCTACCCTGCTGCGCCAAGCCAGCAGGCTTGCCTGGGACCAAGGCCAGGGAGTAAAGGCCTGGGGTTTGGCTGCGGCTGCTTACTTCAACTCCTTCATCAGTGACTCCTGAAAACTTCCTAGCTACCCCCTCACCAAAGCTGATTCTAAGCCCCCGTGCCTTTCTGATGGCAGAGGTGGGAGGCTCCCCAGACAGGCGCTGTGGCCTGAATCCCCAAAAGTTGCCTTTGTTGTGCCTGGGCCAAGGCCTCTGAAATCCTCCCCTGGAAGCTCTGACTGAATATCAGAAACATATGTTCCCACCACTGCCGCAGCCATGAGTGTGGGCCTTGAATGTCGCCCTGCTCCTGACCTCACCTGAGGGGGGGCAGTGGGATGGCACTAGCTCTGCAGGGGGCCTGGGACATACCATGACGTAGTGACGCTGCATCTCCGACTTCTCACTGGCCAGCTTGTCACACTCCAGTTTCAAGCTTTGGAAAGAGAAAAACAGGAGGAGGCCTGGCGGTGGGCGCCATTTACAAAGCACTCCCCAATCTACAAAGGTTTGCAAAGCTGGCCTCCAGTTTATTAAGTGTCTTGCTGGTTTACAAAGCACTTCATGGCATCTGGGGAAACTCAGAGAGAATTCAGAATTGGGGGGCAGGAGGGGGGAAGGAGAGACTTCCCCCCACAGGCCAGTGGGGCCTGTGCCAAGGATCTACTGGATCTTCAGCAGGGGAACAACGGCAGGCCAAGCCTCCGAAGGTTTTCCTGGCATCAGAAATGGGTTCCTGAGCGCAAAAGCACCTGATGCTCAAGTAGGTGGGAGGGAAGCAGCAACTCATCCTACAGGGGCACCTCCCCCTGCCCCAGGGGACCCTCACTCCCCAGCCCAGCCCCTCCCATTTCTTTATTTAGAAATCAAAAAAGCCTCATTTCCATGTTATCCGGTGCAATAAACAAGCCCAGTCGTCTCTGGGGGCCCCTCCCAGGCTCTAGAGGGCCATAATCCAGGTCTTGGGGGGAGGGGGGAAGACAGAGGGGAGGAAGGGAGGGAAAGAGGAAGGGAGGGAGAGCAGGCAGTGGGATATTGCTGCTGGGAAAGCCACGTCCTAGCCCCCAATTTTTTTTTTTTAACAGAAGGAAGGAAAGAAAGAGATTCTATTACCCTTCTGGAAAATAATAACCCCTCATCAATTTCCTGGTAACCAAAGGGGGAGTAGGGAGCCTTCTATGGGTTAATCTATTTAAATTCAATAAGCCAGGTGATTCTAGAAGCCAGCAGGGAGACATCTTAAGCTCTAGCCCGACCCAATTTGGCATAAGCTGGGGGTGGGGGGAAGGGGAGGTATGGTTAATCACAATAATTTCATTTCTCTAATGCTTTAAGGTCTCTAAAATGCTTTCCTCAACCTAAAAAGGAGGGAGTATAAAGATTATTATCCCTTCTCTGTCTAAAAGATGGGGAAAATAAGGCCCAGAGAGGGAAGAAGCTTGTCCAAGGCCACAAACCTTGACCTCTAAGGCCTCCTTGGAAAAAGGAAGCTGAATTCACACCCTATCCCAGCCCCATTCTTTCATATCAGGGACTCGTCCCATTTCCAGCCTGGGACATCCCAAAGCCTAGAGTCTCCACCCTCCCTTCCCTGCAAACTCAGCCCTAACGTCCCTAGGCTCATGGGCAAACTTCTGGGAAAAAAGATGAGGCAGAAGACAAGGCCAGGCCTGGGAGCAGAAAGGGATGGGAGGTCCCAACTTGCACTGAGGAACTGGCCTGAGAAGAACAGGAGCCAAGGAACCAAGCAGGAAAGTCATGGGGCTAGAACTGGAAAGGTAGTCTGATATGGGTGGCAGAAAGGTAGGGAAATAACAGGCTGGCTCAGGGGGAATTCGCTCCCACCAGCCCTGGAAGGCAAGGAAGGTTTGGGTCACACAGGAGAGCCATCCCCAGGCAGCTAGCTCTAAGAATAGCAACCTTTCATATTTATATAATGCTCTGCACAATGGAAGGGACCTTACAAGGGAGGCGCTGGGAAGAGAGAGATGGAGGACCTAGGCTCAGATTCCTACTTTGTTACTCCATATGACTGTAGGCAAGTCATTTAACCCAAGGCATCATATTTGTAAAAACCGAGGATGGGGGGATGGCTTTTAAGGTCTTTGCTGGTTCTAAATCTATTAAAAGAGACAACTGATATCCAGGGAGGAAGAAGCGATTCACCAAGGTCACAAAGGGAGATACTGTCAGAGTTAAGGCAAAAATCTGGGTTCCCTGTCAATCAATTCAAATCCCAGAACATAGAAAGGTTTCTGGTGGTCACCCAATCCGTACCCCTGGAATTGGGGAAACCCAAGCTCAGAGATGGCACTTGGCCAAGGTCACACACACACTAGGTTGTTAGCCTTGTCTTTAGATCCTAGCTCAGGATTTTGCTCAAGTATGGCCCCTAATGGGGTAGGGGGAGGAGAACAGGGTACCCGGGCATTCTGGGGCTCCCAAAGCTGGCTCACCTGTGGTACTGTGCTTGTAGGAGCTGAAACTCATCTTTGATCCGGTCACAGGAATCTGAGGTTGTGAACTTTAGCTGCTGGGGCAGGTGTGAGGAGCCCTTGGAGATGTACAGGGAAGGTTAAGGCAGACACCTCCCCCTCCAACCTGTTCCAACCCCAGCCTGAATCCTTTTGGCCATTTGGGGGGGTGGGAGGGGGAGGCTAGAATCAGGATTCAGTGATAAAACTGTTCAGAAATTTTAGCGGAACCTTTCTCCCAGGGCCTAAGGAAAGGATGGGGATGGGGGTGGGGGGCGGGATATGACACTCCCTCCCACCTTCCATTTTGCTTTCAGGCTGCTGGGAGGGGGGGATGGTCGCAGCCCCCAGGCCCAGACTCCCTCCAGGCTGAAGTCAGTCAGCTGCTGCCGGGTCCCTCCCAGCTCCCAGCACCACCACCACCACCATCATCATCATCTCCTCCTCCTCCTCCTCCAGGCACTTCCTGGGCCTGCCTGCCCAGCTCTGCCCCGACAGGGCCGATGTTTACACACTCAGCTCGGCTCCCGCCCCCCCCCCATTTCCTGCTCCCCGTCCGGCCTTCACCTCCCCCCCCACAAGGCCATGCACATGGGGGGGGTTAACTGCTGCAGGGCCACCTCGCTACGACCACCTCACCATTGTTTCAAAATGAAAAAATAAAAAGCCTTTTCCCGATCGCGAACCTTCCC
>NW_020949696.1:61307-62279 GCF_900497805.2 Vombatus ursinus
CAGCGCTGCCGCAGCGCGCCCCGGCCTCCCGCCGCCGCTCGGGCCGCCTCCTCCGGGCCGCCCGCCCTCCGCCGCCGGGCCTGCTCCCGCTCCGGGCCGCTGCCGGGCCGGCCGCCGCTTCCTGCCTCCTGCGGCCCTCCCGGGCTGCAGCTCCTATTGTCTAATGGCGGCCGCCGGCGGCCGGGGACGGGGGTGGGGGTGGGGGCTGCGGCAGCAGCGGCAGCAGCAGCTCCGGCCTCGGCTCCGTCGGTCCGGCTCCGGCCTCAGCCGAGCACCAGCAGCACCACCTGCTGCCGCCGAGCCCGCGGCCTGCACTGGGGCGCGCACGGGGGAGGGGGCGCGTGCGCGGGAGGGGGCGCGTGCGCGCGCCGCGAGGATCCGCGCTCCCACCGCCCCGCGCCCGGGCTCCGGCCTCGGCCTCGGCCTCGGCTCCGGCCCCGGCTCCGGCCCCGGCCCCGGCCCCGGCCTCGGTCCTCGAGCAGCCGCCTCCTCCCTCACCCCGGGATGCCAGGCCCTCTCCTCCCCAACGCGTCCCCCGCGGCCTCGGACGCCCAGGCTCCGTTCTCACCCCGCCCCCACACTCCTGGCGACACTCGCCGCGTTCTCCCCGCCTCCCTTCCCTCCCCTTCCCTGACCTCATTCGGAGCCGCCCCCCCCTCCCCCCCCCTGCCCCCCTTCGGCGCCGGCGCCCCCTCCCCGCCTCCCCCTTCTTCCCCCTCCCCCTCTCCCGTGCCTCTCCTTCTCTCCCTCTCTCCTTGTCCCCCTTTCCCTCTTTTCTCTTTCTCCATCTTCTTATCCTCTTCTTTTCTCCCTCTCTCCTCTCCCTCCCCTTTTCCTTCTCTCCCTCTCTCCTTCCCTTCTTCTCTCCTCTCCCCTTCTCTCCCTTTCTTTTCCCTCCCCCTCCTCTCTCCTTCTGTCCCTCTTTCCTTCTTCTCTCCCTCCCCTTTTCCTTCTCTCCCTCTCTCCTTGTCC
>NW_020949696.1:62289-222365 GCF_900497805.2 Vombatus ursinus
CCCTCTTCCTCTTCTTTTCCTCTCCATCCTTTCCCTCCTCCCCCTTTCTCCCTTGCCCTTTTCTTTTTTTCTCTCTTCCTTCCCTCTCCCTTCCTGATTGGGGCAGAATTCGGTCACCCCAATGCCTTAGTTCATAGGAACATAGAAAATCAGACCTGCAGGTTTTCTAGTATCATGTTTTCACAGACCACAGATAGTCTTGAGGAGGGTAAAGTATTCCTCCTAGGTCACAATATAAAAGTTAGCAATGGGGGATGTGGTGAGAAACTTGGTCTCCAGACTCTCAGCCCAAAGTTCTCTCTCTCATGCACATTTCCCTGATCCCTGTTTCCTAGATCAGGCAACCCCCTAAATTACAGCCCATCTGTCTCTTCACCCTCATCTCATCTCAACTGGCTGCCAGCACCCCCCTTCCTGTAAAAAAAAAAAGCTTGAGACATCTCCCTATGTTGCAGTTTTTATCTCCTAGTGTTGATATAAAGAATATAACAGGGTCTTAGAGCTGGAAGAGACCTTAGATTAAATGTTAGAACTGGGAGGGAACTTAGAAATACAAGGTTAGAGCTGATAAAGCCCCGAGAACACAGAATGTCGGATCTGGGAGGCAGAGTCCAACCCCCTCATTTCAGAGACAGGGTCCCAGGGGAGGGAAAGGATAATAATAATAATAACAATAATTCATATTTAGGCAACGAAGACATATCTATTATCTTCTTTGATCTTCGGTCGCAACTATGTGAGAAATAGGTACTACAAGCTTCATTCCTATTTTATAGATGAGGTAAATGAGGCCCAGAATGGTAAAGTGATTTGCTTGTGGTCACAAAATGAGCATCTGAGACCTAGGTCCTTCTGATAGTAGGTCTAGCACTCTATCAGACTACACTGCCTGTTGTGAGATTTGCATAACAGGTCCAGACAGGGATAGATCTGGGACGCTTACCTTGCCCCCTACTCCAGGTACTATGTCTGTTTTCTCTTCCCTAAAATTTAAGTCTAGGGCTCGTTCTCAGAAGCTGTCCTTCCCTAGGTCCCTAGTAATAAATTTCTTAAGAGACAAGAGGATTGGCCCATGTTGGAGACCAGCCTTTGTCAGATTTTTTTTTTTTTCTCCCGTATGGTTGGGCCCACGGTTACAAATTAAATTGGCTTCCTGGCAGGAGCTCCCTGACACCACTCTAGCTGGCTGCTAATAGATGGGTACTGGGCTGGCTCAGAGCAAAGCAGACCCTTTAATCAGAAATTAGCAAATGTGCTAATAAAACACCTAAAACAGCTCCCACAGTCCCCCACTCAGGGAGCTTGACAGTACCCCATGACCTGCCTCAGCTTCCCAAAGACCAAGGGCTTTCCCTGTTCACCCTTTCTAAACTTCTTTCCCTGTTCACCCCTTTCTAAACTTCTTTGAACCTTGACCTTAAGTTGGAGGCTCCAGTCCCTACTTCCCTCCCTCCCTGAGCTAAGAGATCTGCTCCCCAAGCAGAGTCCCTGTTCCCTTTCCTCTAGGTTTGCTGGCCATCCAGGGAATTCTGATCTAGGGACCAGACCAGGGAATTCCTTCCCAACTCCCACCTCTTTCTTTTCTTCCAAAATCTCTAGTTTCTGCAAACTCCAGGCAGCAAGGGGGAGGATTTTTCTGTGGTTTATATAAACATACATTAAATGTCTTACTGTGTGCAGACATGCAGTTTAGGTAAGACAAGAGTCCCTGCCCTTCTGGGCCTCACATCTAGCTAGGGGGTTGACCTTTTTTTGTGTCTTGGATTGCTTTGGCAATCTGGTGAAACCTATGGTCTCCTTCTCAGAATAATGTTTTTAAATGTATAACACAAAATATGTAGAATTACAAAGAAACCAATCAGAATGAAATAGTTATCATACTATTAAAAAAAAAAACAAATTCATAGGTTAAGACCCGGTCTAGTGGGAGGATTTGACATTCAGATAAGAATACAGAGTGGTCTATGAGAAACCCGTTGGAGCAGTGCTCTTACCCCTTTTTTGTGGGTCCTGGACCATTTTGGCAGGCTGGTGAAGCCTATGGACCTCTAGTCAGAAGAAAGTCTCTAAATAATTGAAGGAAATGTTAAATTTCAGTTAGAGGTCAGTGATAATAAAGATGTAATTTCTTTCCCATCCAAGTTCACAGACCTCCTGAAATCTATCCAGGTCCATGGACTTCCTGCCTTTGAAAGTTATAAAATGGTGTTCTCTGCATTCTAATGGGGAAAGCTTCTTACTAAGGGAGTGGCATGAGCAAAGGCATAGAAATGAGGAAAGCAAAGGAATATTGGGATCTCATGTTGGTTCAATTTGACAGTGTGCTTGGAGAGGAGTTTGCAAAGGACCTTGAATGACTGGCAAAGAAATTTGTATTTTACTCCTTGGGCAAATGGGTCAGCTAGGTAGGCACAGTGCATAGAGCATCAGCCCTGGATTCAGGAGGACTGGAGTTCAAATGTGGCCTCAAACATGTATTAACTGTGTGACCCTGGGCAAGTCATTTAACCCTAATTGCCTAAAAAAAAAAATGGGGGGGGGAGCCACCAAAGATTTTTGAACAGAGGAGTGACATGACCAGATCTATATATAAGGAGAAGGATGGGAGTGAAACAGACATTTATTAAGCACCTACTATATGCTGGGCACTGTGCTAAGTGCTTTACAAATATCTCATTTGATCTTATTTAATAAGATTATTATAGCAATGATATTACATGGGGAGAAAGGAGGTGGGGAGACCTGGAAGGGTGGGGAGTAGAATGGGGAACCTGCTTCTCTACACAGTTCTTCCCCCCGCCCAGTCCCCAGCTTCTTGGTCCCAGCAGCAGCAACAGAGGGGAGGGTTCCTAGTGGGCTTACGTTTGTATGGTTCCTTAAGGTCTGCAACTCTCTTTCTCTCTCTCTCTCTCTATATACACATACATACACACACAAATATGTATATAATCTCATTTTATCTTCACAGCTACAGTACTCTTTAATCCCATTTTACTGATGAGGAAACTGAGGGTGAGAGAGGTTAAGTAATTTAACCAGAGTCACATGACTCCTAACTCCAATCTGGGGCTCTATCTACTCTACCACACCACACTGGCTCCTGAAAGGGCAAATCACAAGGGAACCCCATGATCCCAGGATTAGAAATGGTACAGCAGTAACAACTCCTGGATCCCCACCACCAGAGTTCCTGAGTACACTAATTCCTTGGATCAAGCCAGAGCTGGGCAGCCTTAGCGCCAAGCTCTACCTTCTAGTCATCTGTGAGTCCATAAACATTTATTAAGCACCTACTATGTGCTAAGTGATAGGAATACAAAGAAAGGCAGAAGACAGTCCCTGCTCTCAAAGAGCTCATAGACCTGTGATTTTGTGGGCATAGGAAACTCCCTCTGCCAATGCAGGTTGGCACCTCTTCAATACTTATAGCCTTAGAGGGTTCCCTAGAGGCAGTGGAAGGTTAATCTGCTTGCCCTGGGCCTGTGTCAGAGGCTGGGCTTATACCCAAGGTTCTATAACTCCTCTATGCCATATTGCACCTAAGTCTGGAGCATCTTCTGGGACCCTGGAGGTGGCGGGCTTCATTGGAGGCTGAAGGTACATTGCTCTCAGATTTTTCCCTTTTAAGGAGAACCTCAGACATAGTGTTACAAGTCTTGAGTAACAGACTGGTCCCTGAGGGAATAGGGCTCACCAAAGAGGGAAGGAGAGTTGTGTTGAGTGTTTATGAACTCAGGTAGGAGGGTTTTTTAAAAATAAGTTTTATTGTTCCTTTTTGATCTCAGACTGAAGTCATTTTCCCTTGTGCTCCCTCCTCCCTTATTGAATGTTTTCTTCTAGCTAAGAAAGACATTTAAGCAAGGCCAACTTACATAGTGACTATCTAAGAGTGTATGTACTTGGAGGTCTTTGTGGTTTGCATTTTCTCTTAGGGAAAATTAAGCCTGTCCTTTTAGTTAGCATATTGTTAGCCTGAATGCTTACATGGGAGCTGAGCACTCCTTTTTACTTTTTCTGTAGAGCCCAGGGGCAGACACCCTGTGCTTCAGCATAATTCAAAAGAAATGTTTGTGAGAATTTCCCCAAGGTTGTAAAAACTACCCAGGGTGTGTAGACCAGCAAGGGTTCTGAGTCATGGATCACACAGACTCTCTAATCTAATCCTTGGAGTTTAAACTCCAAACCTAACACAGCCCAGATTATAAATACCACAAGGCGTGGAATTTTATAGCTCCTTCACCACCAGTCACAGAACTCTGCACACAGTAGGAGCTTAATAAATATTTGTGAATTTTGTTGTTGCTATATGAACATCTGTCTCTGCTCCCTTGAAGAGTGCCTGGCACATAGTAGGCCCTTAATAAATGTTCATTGACTGCTTATTGAGGATAGAGACAAGAAGGGCATTCTGGGACCTCCCCTCCCTCAACTCTTCAATTCCCTACAGTTTGAGGAGCTAGGTCAAGTTTATTGGTCCATTCTACCATCCTGGGTTCATTCTTAGTCAACCAGGAAATTGGCATGCTTCTGGTTTAGGGAACTCCATGACTACTTCACCATGAAGTTCAGTTAACACCAATAAAAGATTGAATTGGAAGCAGATGTGGGGTTAAAGTTCCCCCCTCACGCCAATCCCAAGATCTAAACCAGGGATGGGGAATTTTCAGCCTGGAGGCCACATGTGGCCCTCTAGGTCCTCAAGTGCCACCCTTTGACTGAATCCAAACTTCATAGAACAAATCCCCTTCCCCTGCTTTAAACCTTAGGTGCACCTCAGAATCCTCTCTCTCCTTCCTCACACCTATCTGTTTAGATCCAATCATTTGCTAAATGACACATAACCATTCTACCCAAGTTTTCCCTGTGGTGGCCTGCCAACCCAAGGCAGAATGCCCTCTTGAACCGCTATACTAATTTCCCAACTGGCCTGCTCCTCATTCTCTCTCCTCCTTTATCCTTTCTATACCAGCCACCAGTTTCATTGTCTGAAAGTTTAGCTTACCTTCCAGAGGCTGCCCAAGGATCTCAACCCAGGATTCAGGTCTCTCTACCAACTAGCCCTGAACTCCCTCTCCAGATTCGTTTCATACTACTCCTTAAATCTAATTCTATTTTCCATCCAAACTCCTTGCCCCTCTTGACAACTGAATCACGGATAAATCTAAGGCAAAACTATTTCACAGAGACAGAAGATGGGTGACACATACTGCTTATTACCCCAAGGGTTAATTGAAGTTGAAAATAAAAACAGCTCCTAAGGGGGGCAGGGAAAATGTAGAAATAACAAAGCTACAGATGATATCTCAGGGAATCTGGACTCCTCCTCACCTTTAGGACTCAAAGAGGTGAGGGGAGCTAGGCAGACTCTGGGATCATACAGCTGCTACTCAAAATGGGGGTAGGTAACCTTCAGGTCCTGTGTTTCTTTTGCAAGACTCAGAAGGTCAGAGCTAAAAGGGGAACTTAAAATATAGCAGCACATCAGATATCAGAGCTGGGAGGGACCTCAACACATAGAATGTCAGAGCTGAGATGGGCCTTAGAACAACAAATATCAGGGCTGGGAGGGACCTTAGCACATGGAATTATTCTCAATTGAGATAATGAACATAGAATGTCAGAGCTGGGGGGAAGAAATGCAAATGAAGAATATCAGAGCTTGAGCGTGTGGAGGGAAAACCTTAAAACCAGAATGTCATTGTGGTGGAAAGAACTGGCCTAGGTGGGAAACAGAGCAGGTTAAAACGGCTGGATTGGCCAGCATTGGGATGGGCTGCACTTCTAGTCTGGACAGGATAAGGAGGACCCAGTCTAAAAAAAGAGTAGCTGTAACTCACAAGTCCTTATGAGGAAAACTCTTTGTCAACCTTAAAACTGAATGTGATAAGGAAATGGAAGCTGTTGTAGTTATTTGTAAATAGTCCTAGAGGAAGATACCAAGGGCCAGTGAGGGAATGTGCTTTTATAGCTCTATGGAGAGCCCCTATTGGCCTTCGCCGCCCCCTTGGATTTCTCCTGTAAGGGTGAGTTTTGGGGGAATTTGAAGTCCCTCCAGTGGGACCCGATCCCCTCTCTCACAGTAGGCCAGCCCCTGACATTCAGCCCTGACCCTCTCCCAAGACTGAATCCCTGAACCCCAGCACCATTTATCTGGCGAAGGGGGAGGCCGCCCAGCCTATCTGGCCTCAGGGTCAGTTGTCCAAGAGCAGGCACTTGCCGTCCTTGGGGTACCCTCCCATTCAGCAAGCACCATGTGTCAAGGACTGTGCCCTTCGCCATGCTAGCCCACCTCCTCACCCTGGGCATCTCCGAGTTTTTTTCAGTCTGCTGGGCTGAATAGAGCAGCTTTAGGCCCTGGGGGAGTGATTAGGAAGGCTGGGGGAGCGGATTAGAGGGTTGAATGCAATTGTTCTCTGTTCCATTCCTGGAGGCCGGCTCAGCCCAGCTTGGCAGAGGTGGCTGGGCAGGCTGACAGGCGGGCAACCACACCCACGAGCCTCCTCTCCCGCCAGCTCCCAGAGGTCAGCCAAGGACACCAGGCTAGTTCAGCCCAGCCCCAACCTCACCTCCCTCTGACCCCCCAGGTCAAGCAGGAAACCTTGAGGCAGCCTCTACTGGAAGGACCCAAGTGTTCCCATGGTGGGGGTGGGGGCAAAGGTTTGAGAGCCAGATGGAGTCTGACACTAAGTCCCATAGGCCAAGGTCAGATCTGCAAAGGTCAAGGGGGGGGCAAGTACACGTCTAGGCTGGAAATAATAGCAGCAGCTCTCATTTCTATTCCCTGTAAGGGTTTGTAAAGTGCCTTAGTGGGGAGCCCCAAGCCTGGGTGGTGGGTAGTACCCACTAATCTGTTCCACTTTGTTTAATCAGAGCCTGTTGAATCTTTTCCTCACTCTATGCAGGACAATACCTTGTGATTTGGGACAATGCCTGGGCATAAGAGGTTGAATAATCATAGCTACCTATGTACAAGGGCTGCTAGATGGGTCAGTGGATAGAGCCCTGGGCCGGGAGTCAGGGAAAACCAGCTATAAGACCCAGAACCACAACAACTTATCGATCACTTTAAGGTTTGTAAATCGGTTTAGGAAGGAAGGAACTAAACATTTATTGTTGTAATGTCATTTTCAGTCATTTCTGACTCTTGGTGACCTCTTTTGGAGTTTTCTTGGCAAAGATACTAGAGTGGTTTACCATTTCCTTTTCCAGCTCATTTTACAGATGAGGAAACTGAGGCAAACAGGGTTAAGTGACTTGTCCAGGGTCACACAGCTAATTTGAGCCTGGATTTGAACTCAGGAAGAGAAGTCTTCTTGACTCCAGGCCTGGCACGCCTAATATAATATAATAATTGCACCACCTAGCTGCCCAAACATTTAACTACCTACTATGTGCCAGTCACTGCTCTAAGCACTTTACAGATATTGTCTCATTTAATCCTCCCAACAATGCTGGGAGGTAAAAGGGGAGACTGAGGTGAAGTGAGAGGTTGAGTGACTTGCCCAGAGTCACACAGCTAGGAAGTGTCTGAGGTAGGATTAAAACTCAGATCAAACATACTCCAAGTCCAGCCTTCTCTGTTCACTGTGACACCTAGCTAAGTGACTAGTTAAGTGACTTGCCCAGGGTCACATAGTCAATGTAACTCCAAAAATCAGCTCTATACATTGCACCATGGTGGAAGAGGGAAGACTTAAAGGAGGTTAAGTGATTTGTCCAGGGTCACACTGTTTGGGCCAGATTTTAAACTGAAGTCATGGAACTGGAAAACTAATAATCTAGTCCAATCTCCTCAATTTACAGGTGGGGAAACTGAGGTCCAGAGATGGGAAATGACACGTTCACTATCATTAACTAGGGTCAGAGCTAGGATTCAAATCTGGGTCTTCTAACTCTAAGACCAGAGTTCTTGGTGGTTTTTTTTTTTTATTACTTAGCAACACTTCCCAGATACAAAGGGTTTTCTATCCATTACTGTTTGAGCCTCTCAACCTTCCCTGGGAGCAGCAATACCATTGAAACCTAGAACCTGAGAACCATAAGAGACCTCTCATCCCTGACAGATGGTGGGCCAGGCTCTGTTCACACAGCTCCAATAAAGTCAAACTCCCTCCTTCCCCTGCATTGTATCCCATGGTTGGAAGGCTCTCCAAGTTAGAAAGCTATTTCTTCTGAGCTGCAGTCTATCCTGGTAACCACATCCCACTCATTTTCTCATCTGGGGTGAATTCAACAAATATTTATTATTGTGCCTCCTGCCAGGTACTAGGAAAACAGAGGTGGGGAAAAACCAGCCCTGCCCCCAAGGAGCTTACATACCATTAGGGTAGAGGTTCTTTTTTTTTTTTTAAATTATTCTTTAATAATTTATTTATTTTTAGTTTTCAACATTCACTTCCATAAGATTTTGAGTTTTAAATTTTTCCCCCTCCCTCCCCTCCTCCCTCCCCAAGACGGCATATAATCTGATGTAGATTCTACTTACACATTCATATTAAGCATATTTTCACATTAGTCATGATGTATTGAAGAATTAGAACTAATGGGAGGAACCACAAGAAAGAAGAAATAAAACAAAACAACAAAAGAAAAGGAGAGCAAATAGTATGCTTCCCTCTGCATTCAGACTCCATAGTTCTTTCTCTGGATGTGGACAGCATTTTCCATCATGAGTCTTCTTTTTTTTTTTTTAAGGCAGTTGGGGTTAAGTGACTTGCCCAGGGCCACACAGCTAGTAAGTGTCAAGTGTTTGGTCTGAGGCTGGATTTGAACTCAGGTCCTCCTGTTTTCAGGGCCGGTGCTCTATCCACTGTGCTACCTAGCTGCCCCCAACATGAGTCTTTTGGAATTGTCTTGGATCATTGCATTGCTGAGAGGAGCTAAGTCTATCAAAGTCGGTCATCGCACAATATGGCTATTACTATGTACAATGTTCTCTTGGTTTTGCTCATTTCACTCAGCATTGGTCCATTCAAGTCTTTCCAGGTTTTTCTGAAGTCCACCTGCTCATCATTTCTTATGGCACAATAGTATTACATTACATTCATATACCACAACTTGTTCAGCCATTCCCCAGCTAATGGGCATCCCTTCAATTTCCAATTCTTTGCCATAGGGTAGAGGTTCTTAACATATTTTGTTCAGAGCATCTGGGTATAGCAGTACTCAGAGATCTGGGCCTGGAGTCAGGAAGACCTGTATTTAAATCCTACCTCAGACACTTATTATCTGTGTGACTCTGGGCAAGTCTCTCAACATCTGTTTCCCCCACTTCCCTCAGCTGTAAAATGGGGATAATAACAGCATTTACCTCTCAGGATTGTTGTGAGGATCAATAAGATAATATTTGTAAAGCACTTAGCACAGTTCCTGGCACACAGTAGGTGCTTAATAAATGCGTGTTCCCTTCCCTTTGTGTCCTGGACCCATTTGGCAGGAACCTATAGACCCTTTCTTGGAATAGCATTTTTTAAAATAAAATTAGCGTAAAATAAAATACATAAAATGACAAAGGAAACCAATTCTATTGCAACATAGCTATCGAAATACTTCTAAAAATAAGTTCATGGACTGAAGAATCATCCCTATGTTAAGTGGACACTTCAACGCCTCTATTACTCGCAGAGAGAATAATACAAGGTAGGGTGTGATGAGGGCAAGGAAAGAGCTAGATGAAGCAGGACAGGAATATTTGAGGAGGGAGGGGATCCTTTTAGCTGAGGAGAATCCTGGAAGGCTTCATGGAGGAGAGAGTCTCTGAGTAAAGCCTCACAGGAGAAGACAAGATCCTGTAAAGCAGAAATGCAGAGAAAATGTTTTCCAGGCATGTGAAATGGGCCTGGGTGAAGGTAGAGAGATTGGAGACAAGATCTATTGGGATTGGAAAATAGCTTGTTTGACTAGAAAATAGAATTGTGAGTGTATGTGTGAAGGAGAGCATTATTTTCAATTCAATAAATATTTATTAAGTGCCTACTATGTGCTAAGTGCTGGAGATACAAAAAGAGGCAAAAAATAGTTCCTGCCCTCAAGGAGCTCACAGTGTAATGGGGGAGACAACATGCAAACAAATATATCCAAAGCAAGCTATAGACAAGATAAATAGAAGATAATTAACAGAGGGAAGGCACTAGAATGGAGGGGTTGGGGAAGGCTTCCTATAGAAGGTGGGATTTTAGTTGGGACTTAAGGAAGCCAGGAAAGTCAGTAGTTAGACCAGAGGGAAAATATTCCAGGAATGGAGGACAGCCAGAGAAAATGCCCAGAGCAGAGAGATGGAGGGTCTTGTTTGTGGAAGAGGCAGGAGGCCGGTGTCACTGGATGGAAGAGTTTATGTTAAGGAGTAAGATGTAAAAAGACTGGAAAGGTAGGAGGGGGCTAAGTTATGAAGGGATTTGAATGTCAGATAGCATTTTGTATTTTTAATTTTAAGCAATAAGAATATGAAATAAGGCTAAAAAAGAAGACCTAAGGGCATTGAATGCCTGGCTGCAGACTTTGTATTTTGCCAGAGGCAATAGCCACTGATGGGTTTGGAGCTGGGAAATAATATAGTCAGTCTTCTGCCTTAGAAAGACACTTTTGGCAGTGCTATGAAGGTTGGAGAGGTGAGAGCTTGAAGACCAGATCATCTCAGAAGCTCTAATGGTGGTCCAGGAAAGAGGTGACAACAGTGACCAAACACAGTTCCAAAGGACACATCATGAAACATGCTATCCACTTTCAGACAGAGAAGTGAAGGACTCAGAGTGCAGATTGAGACATACTTTCTTTTTCTTTCTTTCTTTCTTTCTCTTTCTTTCTTTCTTTCTTTCTTTCTTTCTTTCTTTCTTTCTTTCTTTCTTTCTTTCTTTTTTCTTTCTTTCCTTCCTTCCTTCCTTTCCTTCCTTCCTTCCTTTCTTTCCTCCCTCCCTCCCTTCCTTTCTTTCTTTCTATATGTGGCTAATGAGGAATTTGTTTTGTATTACTATACATATTTGTAATGGGTTCTATTTTTCTTAACTTCTCAATGGGAATGGAGGGGGAAAATGAAAGGGAGAGAACTTGGTACCAAAAACAAAATATAACTGAATTGAAAAAAAGAAAAAGAAAGAGAAGAAAGGGTGATGAGGACCTGGACTAAGGGGTGGCTGTGTGAATGCTTAACACATAGTAGGCACTTAATAAGTGTTTATTGAATTGAATTGAATGGAGAAAAGGATATAGATGTTACTGTCACTCATAACTATATAACCTCTGTGATTCTTAACTCTGAAATTTCCCTTTCTGATCATAAGCTGCACTCCTTCCATCTCTGTCCCTTCCTCTTTACCATGAGCCCCAAGCCCGCCCTCCTCTTCCAGTCCATTGAACTCTGTTCTGGCTTCATTTTCCTCCCATCACAACCTTGCCCTATTTCTTTTCCTATTTTGCCAAACCCCAACCCTGGGCTACCTCTGCAATCTTCCTTCTTTGCTCATGTTTGAATTCTGCTGAGCACCAATGGAAAAAGTTATACATCTGTGCCAATTAGGACCACTAAAACTTTATATTCTCCTATGCCCAAAGGGCTATAAAACTGGGCATACCCTTTGACCTAGGAATACCACTACTAGGTCTGTATCCCTGAGAGATCAAAGAAAAGAGGAAAGGATCTATTTGTACCAAAATATTTATAGCAGCTCTTTTTGTGGTGGCAAAGAATTGGAAATTAACAGAGAATGCCCATCCACTCAGGAATGGCGGATCAAGTTGTGGTTTATGATTGTGACAGAGTATTATTGTACTATAAGAAATGATAAGGGAGGGTGGGAAGACATATTAACTGATGCAAAATGAAGTAAACAGAACTGGGAGAACACTGAACAGCAGCAGTAATATTGTACGATCATCAACTGTAAATGACTTAGCTATTCTGATCAGTACAATGATCCAAGACAATTCCAAAGGACCCATGATGTATAAAATGCTACCCACCGCTAAAGACAGAACTGATGAACTCTGAGTGCAGGCTGCAGCATATTTTTAAAAAATCTTTCTTCATTTTTATTTTGTTTTGTTCACATTTTCTTTTGCAACATGGCTAATATTCAAACATCTTTTGCATGACTTCACATCTATAATCAATATCAAATTGCTTGCCTTCTCAAAGAGGAGAGAGGGATAGGAGGGAGGGAGAGAATTTGGAACTCAAAATTTGTTAAAAATGAGTGTTAAAATGTTTTTACATGTAATTGGGAAATATTTAATGAAATAAATAAAAATAATTAAAAAAAACTTTATGGTCTCTGATCTCAACTGGACCCTCATTGCTGCATGGCAATCCCTTTAGTCTTCCCAAATTGACTCTGTCACATTGTTTCAAAGCTCTTCTCTCAGGGCAGCTAGGGGGTGCAGTGGATAGAGCACCAGCCCAGAAGTCAGGAGGACCTGAGTTCAAATGTGGCCTCAGACCAAACACTTCACACTTACTAGTTGTGTGACCCTGGGCAAGTCACTTAACCCCAATTGCCTAAAAAAAAAAAACAAAAACAAAAAATAAGCTCTTCTCTCAACAAGTTTCTTACACTACCCTCCTCCTCCTCCCCCCTCCCTCTCAGCAGAGGTTTTTCAGCCTTAATTTCCTAAGAAAATAGAAGCTATCAACTCTAAGTTCCCATAGAATGGAAACTCCTTAGTAGAGAATAAGTTCCTTCAGGGCAGGAAATGTTTTCATTTTTGTCTTGGCATCCCTGGTGCTTTGCACAAGTGCTCAGCACATAGTGGGTCAGTCATTCAATAGACATTGATGAAATGCCTACTGTGTACCAGGTACTGTGCTTAACAAACCGCTTGTTGAATTGAATTATGTTGGCAGATATTGACAAAACTTTGAAACTGACTTAATGTGGAGGGTGAGAGAGAGTGCCTTTGAGATTTTTTTTTTTTAGGCAATTGGGGTTAAGTGACTTGCCCAGGGTCACACAGCTAGTAAGTGTCAAGTGTTAGGTCAGGTCCTCCTGAGTTCAGGGCCGGTGCTCTATCCATTGCATCACCTAGCTGCCCCTGCCTTTACGATTTTAAGACTGGGTGTTGTTATCAGCAGAAATAGATTCTGAGAAGGTGGGTGGAGCAGAATAAGACTAATCCCTCTTCTCTGATTTGAGAAGACAGCAATATCGTTTTCCCCAAGTTTGCTCATCTCCAGTTCTTCCAGACAGGCTATAGCATGGCCTGTGGTCCCACCCCGTCCTCATCACATGGTCCAGTTTGCCAGTCCTCCCTAAAGCACATGTTTGTATGTTCAAGCAAAGGGGGTGACCCTAGGAGGGTGAGATTGAGTATCATGAAGTGTAGGTGCTTGTGCTGTCCTTCAATGCCCTGGGGTGGGTGACAGCTCTATCAGCCTGCGTGATAGCCATTGGCAGAAAAAGGTGATTGTATCTGCAAAGTATGGGCAGGAGGGGAGGGGGGCAGGGATTGGGGGTACAGCTGGCTATCTCTAAGGGACTGGACAGTACTGAATATTTATGGGAGGAAATGAATGTTTTTGTCACATTTCAGAATGGACATTAACAAGCCGAAGGCATAATGAAGAAGGAAATTAAGATGAGGAGGGGAATAGAAACCAGTCCACATAAGGATCTAGTGTCTATGCAGACAGCTCAGGGTGTTGTTTAACTTGGAAAAATAAAGACTTGGGGGAATAATAGGATGGCTGTCTTCAAGTATCTGAAAGCCTTCCTTGGAGATAGAGGGAATAGACATATTCTGCTTGACCTCAGAGGAAGAGAATTCAAAACAATGTGTGGAGTTGCAGAGGGACAGATTTCTATCTTTCAGAAGGAAAAAAACAAAAAACCAAAGTACGAAGGGGTTTCCTCCCCAGGACCCAGCCCTTTCATCAGGGAGGCTCTTTTCTCAGTGGCCCCTCTTTCTCTCCCAGACCTAGTTATCAGAACTAAAACAGGGGCTATTCTTTTTTGGTTGTTGCTGTTGTGAGGGCAAAGGTGACTTGCCCAAGGTCACACAGCTATTAAGTGTCAACTGTCTAGTCTGAGACAGAATTTGAACTCCAGGACCCTTGCTCTATCGGCTGTGATGCCTACCTGCCCCTGAGGGATTTTTGGGAGGGTGAGGCAGTTTGGGGTAAAGGGTCACACAGCTACTAAGTGTCACATTTCCAAGGCTGAATTTGAACTCAGGACCCCCTGACTCAAGGGCTAGTACTCTATCCACTGCACCACCTTGCTGCCAGCAGGGTTATTCTGCAAGGAAAGAGGTGGGATCTTCACATTTGTCTGTGAAGGTTTGTAATTCTCCTTACAATAAGGTGTTTTTGGTTTGTTTTTTTTTTCTCGCTGTGTTCAGTTTGGAACTTTATTTATTTTATATTATTTAACATTCTTCTTCTTCTTCTTCTTTTTTTTTTTGAGGCAATCCAGGTTAAGTGACTCACCCAGGGTCACATAGCTAGTAAGTGTCTGAGGCTGGATTTCAACTCAAGTCCTCCTGACTACCCACTGTGCCACCTAGCTGCCCCCTTAACATTCATTTTTAAATTTTGAGTTCCAAATTGTCTCCCTCCCTCCAGCTCCTACCCCACCCATTGAGAAGGCAAGCAATATGATGCTCATTATATAACTTTCTGTAAATTTTCAATCAATCAACAATCAAATGTTTATTAAGTGTTTGTCACTTGCCCAGGGCAGCTAGGTAGTGAAGTGGATAGAGAGCACCGGGCCTGGAGTCAGGAAGACGAGTCTTCCTGAGTTCAAATCTAGCCTCAGATAGACTCTGGGAAAGTCCAGTAACCCTGTCTGCCTCAGTTTCCTCATCTGTCAAATGATCTGGAGAAGGAAATGGTAAACCACTCCAGTATCTTTGCCAAGAAAACCTTAAAAGGGGTCACAAACAATCAGACATGACTAAAAATGATTGAATCGGACTGTTGGACCCTTGGTGAGCCCCAGTTTTCACAGGAACTAGCCAGTACTTCTATCTCCTGCTGGAATCTGACAGGGGCAGGTCAGGGATGCACCCACATAGGCTTCCAAACCGTCTCTCCTGCCTCTGAGCCCTGGCTCCTCCCCCAGCACCAGGTGCTGCACCATTTAGCCCCAGCCTTATTTATTTTTGTCTCTACTTTCTCCTCTGTGGCCCTGGTGCTGCTGGCTTCCATGTGGTGTGTGGCCCAGGGGCCCCAGAGACCTTAAGGCACCGGGCTGGGAGGGTGCACGGCGGGGTGGGAGCCCAGCTTTACTAAATTATGCATTGTTGTGATATTTAAGGCCTTTTAAATCTCCCTCCCCCCACCCCCCATCATTTGCGGCTCTGCCGAGTAATTAGATGTAGCGATTGGAATATCTCAGTGATTAGCCTGCCCTTCTCCTGGGGCTCTTCCTGATGCAGGCTGGGAAGCAGCTGCCTCCCCTGCTCAGATCTCCCCCATCTTTGCCTGCAGCTGCTGGGGCTCCCCTTGCTCCCTCCTTCCTGGAGACGACTGCCAACCTTCCCGGGGCCAAATCGCTCAGATGGGAGGCCTAATCCCCTCTGGCAGAAACTGAGACAGCGGAGAGAGCGAGAGAGCGCTGGGCTGGGAGTCAGGAGAGCTCTTTGCTCGCTGTGGGGTCCTGAACAACTTCCTTCCTCTGTCTGGGCCTCCATTTGTCCTTCAAAACCAGGAGCCTGGGAGAAAAGCTGGGGAACATTTACCTCCCTGTCTTCTTTCCCGAGGTGGGGGACGATGGGTGCGGAATACTGAATATGCTGTCAGACATGAATGATATTGGTTTTGCTGAACTCCTTTTTCTCCCCCTTTTAAAAATCCTTTGTTAGGAAGGACGCTAGGGGGGAGATATATTCAGAAGTGATGATTATGGAAAAACAAAAAGAGATAACAATGATTAAAAAAATAGAGACAAAAAAGTTGGACTATTGTTGTTTAGTTGATTAGATATGATTAGATTCTTCATGACCCCATTTGAGGTTTTCTTGACAAAGATACTGGAATGGTTTGCCATTTCCTTCTCCAGATCATTTCACAGATGAAGAAACTGAGGCAAACAGGGTTAAGTGACTTGCCCAGGGTCACAAAGCTAGTAAGTGTCTAAGGCCAGATTTGAGCTGGGGTCTTCCTGACTTCAGGGCCACTTCCACACCTAGATGACCTCAAAAGGACCTCCCAGCTTTGATGGGCCTTGGTAATATGAAAGCTGTTCTGGTTTCTTAGCCTCAGTGATACATAAACTCAGAGCTTGGTCTAGGACCAAATTATACTTTAACACCAAATATCACATATACTTATGATTCTACTCGGCAGCTACTTTATTTTTGTTGTTGTTTAAAATTAATATTTTTTTCCATGAACAAAAAAATTATTTTCCCCCCTGCCTTCCCTCCACCTCACCATTGGGTGGTTGGGGAAACCTTATAACTAAAATACACAGTTAAACCAAACAAATTCCTTCATTGGCAATGTCCAAAAATATATGTCTCATTCCATAGCAGCTACTTTGAAGGAAGAGAGGCCCTAGAGATGGGCGTTATGCATCACAGACCCCGAAATGGTTCAAATGATGACTGAATGAGAGGCTGGTTGGTTCCACCCAGAGGCACTCCTAAGATCAGAAGAAATCTGGAGATTTCCAGGTGACTGCGGTGCACAGCCTCTAGATTCTGTGGCCCGTGAAGGAGCCAGTCCAAATGGGTCTCACCCAAGGTTTGACCTTAAAGGGTCAAGGAGGTAAGGTCTAGAGAGGACAGGGTGAAGAATTAGGGTCAGGATTTCCAGTGCAACAACAGAGGTGATGGGGATTGTGAGAAGGTAGGGAGAGGCGAGGAGGGAGACTAGGGAAGAGAAGAGAGGTTATGACTTTGGGTAAGTCCTTTCTAGCCCTTGGGCCTCAGTATCCCCATGGGCAAAATGAGAAGTCATTTTCTAGTCTTTATTTTTATTCTAGCATTATTCCCTATTCCTCTGCCAGTTGAACTGGCCAGCTAGCTTAGCATTTCCCCAAACACAATATCCTATTTCCTTCCTTGGATCTTTGCACAGGTGTTTTCCATGTGTGGAGTACACTTGTGTCCCCTCTCTGCCCTTTAGAATCAGGGGCTACTTCTTACAGGAGTCCTTTCCTGAACCTCCACATTGCTTTTTTGTTTGTTTGTTTGTCTGTTTGCTTGTTTTTGGTGAGGCAATTGGGGTTAAGTGACTTGTCCAGAGTCACACAGCTAGTAAATGTTATGTCTGAGTCCGGATTTGAACTCAGGTCCTCCTGACTCCAAGGCTGGAGCTCTATCCATTGCGCCCCCTGGTGGCCCCAATCCTCCACATTGTTAAAGCCCTCTCTGTCTCCCCTCTAAAACAGCTTTGTATAAAGTGGTCCATTCTTATCTGTGCATCCCCTCAATAGAAAGGGAGCTCCTTGAGGGCAAGGTCTATTTCCTTTTGGTATATTTCCCTTGCCTTGCCTTCCTTTCTCTTCCCTTCCCTTCCCCCACCCAGAGGTGATGACATGGCTTGACCAGGGCTGTGGAGCTAGGAAGCACCCAAGGGAGGTTTTGGGGCTTAAAACTCCATCTCCCTGACTCCCAGGCCATGGACCAGATAGGCAGTGTACAGTAAATCCTTGACGAATGGAATTGAACTAGAGAAGCTGGATTAAGTGACTTCTCAAGTCCCTCCCCGATCTGATCTCCCATGTTCTAAGATTCCTGCCAGCTCAGAAATTCTGCCTTCCTGGTTTAAGAAGCAGAGCATCATGGCATAAAGTGGGCTGGGAAGAATTAAGTCTGAATCTTTCCTCAGTTTTTACTAGCTGTGAGGCCAAAGGCAAGTCACTGAACCAAGGCAAAACCGTCAATCAATTCACATTTATTAAGTACCTACTATGTGCCAGGCACTGTGCTAAGCACTTAACCAAGGCAACTGATAAACCATTCCAGACCCTGACCTTTTGGAACTAAAATCTAGCTGGAGGAGACAGACACAGCCCATAGAAAGGAGTCAGGAAGATCTGAGTTCAAATCCACCCTCTAGCTAGATGACCCTGGGCAAGTCACTTACCCTCTGTTTGCCTCAGTTTCTTCTTCTGTAAAATGGAGATAATAAAAGTACCTGCTGGGGCTAGTTGGGCAAATGGGGCAGCTAGGTAGGCACAGTGCATAAAGTATCAGCCCTGGAGTCAGGAGGACCTGCGTTCAAATGTGAGCTCAGATACTTACTAGTTGTGTGACCCTGGGCAAGTCACTTAACCCCCATTGCTTCCCAAATAAATTTGGTGGGAAGAATGGGTACAAGATGAGTGCCACATACAAGGAACATATTTAGCTAAGCCATCTCAGCCCTCTGGCACTGCAGGGCCCCACTGCTCTTTCCTCCCTGTGGAGTCCTCACAATGCGTCACCCTCCACCGGCATCTCTGCTGGGTGCCTTCCTCATCTGGGGTTACCGGGTCTGCACTCCTCAAACGTCAGCTCTTATCTTCTAGGAGTTATTTTCTTTCCAGTCCATGGTCTGCTCTCTTCTCTGCTGTCAGGGGTCACACTTCACAGTCCTTTAATTAGCTTCCTTCCTTGAGCCTGACTGCCTCTCTGTGTCCGCATCTTTACTCCCGGCTGGATGCTCCTTAGCTGTGCCTGGAACTCTCCTGAGCTGAGTAGCTCTCCAACTCCTGGAAGCTAGACCCCAGGTCTGCTGCCCTCTACTAGAGGCAAAGAGCAGCTCTGAGTTGGGACCCTCTGATTCTCGAACTGAAAGAACCTGATTGCAGGGCCAGCTGGTTTAGCTATTCATTCCCTCACGCATGCATGCATTCATTCATTCATTCCCTCATGCATTCATTCATTCATGTATTTCTTTCCTTATCTTTTTATTTCTTTATTTTTTATATTTTAAACAATTTTATCATTTCTTGCCCTTTTTTAGGTTTTATTACAGTATTTTTCACAGTAAAGACATTTTCAGATATGCTGCTCTGTCCAGCTAGACCTACCCTTTTCAAAAAATAAATACAATTAGGCAAAACTTACTAACAATATGATCCCACATTGTATTTGACATTCCTACATTTGCCTAATTTTTTTTAAATGTAAATTTATTTTTTTATGAACAAAAATTATTTTTTCAATCTGCTATTCCTTCCATTTCCCCACTGGGGGAAAAAGAAAGGAAAAACAAAACCCTCATAACAAACATGCATAGTCAAACTAAATAAATTCCCACATTGGCCATGTCCAAAAGTAGATGTCTCATATGCACCCTGAGCCCATCAAGTCTCTGTTAGGAGGTGGGTACAGACTTAACCATTTGAAGGACTCTGGGGGTTTGGATAATTTTCAGCCAGCCAATCCCAAACTTTCCTTTCAATTCAATCAGAGAAACATTTTCACTCTTCTAAGGGAACACAGGAAATCAGGAAAAACTGAGTTCAAATTCAGCCTTTGACACCTCCTAATGGTGTGACCTTGGGCAAGTCACTTAACCTCTGATTGCCTGACAGAATGGATCCACTGAAGAAAGAAATGGCAAACCACTCCAGTGTCTTTGCCAGGAAAACTCCAAATGGTGTCGGGAAGGGTCAGACACAATTGAAATGTCTGAACAACTACAAGGAAACACAAGGCACTATTAGACTGTTATTTCCTTGAGGGCAGGGAATTTTTTTTTTTTTGCCTTTGTAACTCCAGTGCTTAGCACAGTGCCAGGCACAGAGTAGGTGCTTAACAAATACTTACTGATTTGACTTCCTTAGTCTTTCAGTACCTGATTATCTCTTCAATCTCTCCTTTGCTTTCTATTTTTTGCTTTCTTTTTTTTTAACTGGGGGGTTAGGGATACAGTGAAGGAATCAATTGGTCAAAAGCCAACTAGACTCTGTTACAAGTAAAGTAGAAGGCAAAGTCTTCAGCTGGGAGCATAGAAGAAGAAGGTGACATAGGATGTTTAAGAAGAAAAGAGAAGAGAAAGAGAAATTCCATTTAAAGTTACTGTAGACATTATAAAATATTCAGGAGTCTACCTGCCGCAATAAACCCAGGAACTATATGAACACAATTACAAAACACTTTTCACACAAATAAAGTCAGATCTAAATAATTGGAAAAACATCAGTTGCTCATGGGTAGGCCCAGCTAACATAATAAAAATGATGATTCTACCTAAATTAATTTACTTATTCAGTGCCATACCAAACTACCAAAAAATTATATTATAGAGCTAGAAAAAATAATAACAAGATTCATTTGGAAGAACAAAAGGTCCAGAATATCAAGGGAACTTGATGAAAAGAAATGCTAGGGAAGGTAGCCTAGCCACACCAGATTTTAAATTGTATTATAAAGCAGCAATCATCAAAACTGCTTGGTACTGGCTAAGAAATAGAGTGGTGGATCTGTGATTCCACTGAGGTTAGGTACGTAAGACACAATAGTCAATGACTGTAGTAATCGACTGTTTGATAAACCCAAAGACCCCAGCTTCTGGGATAAGAACTCACTATTTAACAAAAACTGCTGGGAAAACTGGAAAAGAGTACGGCAGAAACTAGGCACAGATCAACATCGTACCCCATATAAAGTCAAAATGGTTACACAATTTAGATATAAAGGCTGATACTATAAGCAAACTGGGAGAGCAAGGAATAGTTTACCTGTCAGATTTATAGAGAAGGGAAGAATTCATGACCAAACAGGAGATAGAGAACATTACAAAATGCAAAATGGATAATCTGGATTACATTAAATGGAAAAGTTTTTGCACAAACAAAGCCAATGTAACCAAGATTAGAAGGAAATCAGAAATCTAGGAAACAATTTTTACAGCCAATGTCTCTGATAAACGCCTCATTTCTAAAAGATATAGAGAACTAAGTCAAATTTATAAGAATACAAGTCATTCCCCAATTGATAAATAGTCAACAGATATGAACAGGCAGTTTTCAGATGAAGAAATTAAAGCTATCTATAATCATATGAAACAATGCTCTAAATCACTATTGATTAGAGAAATGCAAATCAAAACAACTCTGAGGTACCACATCACACCTATCAGACTGGATAACATGACAAAACAAGAAAATGATAAATGCTGGAGAAGATGTGGGAAAATTGGAACACTAATGCATTGTTGGTGGAGTTGTGAACTGATCCAATCATTTTGGAGAGCAATTTGGAACCATGCCCAAAGAGCTATAAAAATGTGCATACCCTTTGACCCAGCAATAGCACTTCTAGGGCTATATCCCAGAGAGATCATAAAAATAGGAAAAGGACCCACATGTACAAAAATATATATTGTTGCTCTTTCTGTGGTGGCAAAGAATTAGAAATTGAGAGGATGCCCATTAATTGGGGAATGGCTGAACAAGTTGTGGTACACGAATGTAATGGAATACTATCGTATTCCATGTTTACGTCAAAAAAACCTGGAAAGACTTGTATGGTCTGATGCTGAGTGAAGTGAGCAGAACCAGGAAAATGTTGTACAGAGTGACAGCCACGTTGTGCGATGACTAACTTTGATAGACTTAGCTCTTCTCAGCAATGAGAGAATCTAAGACATCTGCAAAAGACTCATGATGGATAATGCTATCCCCAACCAGAAAAAGAACTATGGAGTCTGAATGCAGATGGAAGCATACTATTTGCTCTTTTTTTTTTCTTCTGTTTTGTTTTGTTTTGTTTCTTCTTTCTTGTGGTTCTTCCTATTGGTTCTAATTCTTCTTTACAACATGACTAATGTGTGGGCAGTGGATAGAGCACTGACCCTGGAGTCAGGAGGACCTGAGTTCAAATATGAACTCAGACCCTTGACACTAGCTGTGTGAAACTGGGCAAGTCACTTAACTCCGTTGCCAAACAAAAACAAAAAGCCCATGACTAATGTGAAAATATGTTTAATAGGAATGTATATGTAGAGCCTATATCATACTGCACCCTGTAAGGGGAGAAAATTTAAAGCTCAAAAAGTGAATGTTAAAAACTAAAAATAAAATAAATTAAAAAAAAAAAGAAAAGAGAAGGTTTAGAATTCAGGGAGTGGGATAGACTGGTAGTGTGACTTGAAACCAAGACATGTGTGATCAACCAATTGGGGTGTAGGAAGACAAGTCACATCTCACTCTGGTGGTGCTAGTCAATCAAGGGCCAGCTTCTATCACCACCACCCCCGTCCCCCTCCACCCCCACCCACTCAGTCTAATCTCTCTACTTCTGAGCTGGGTGTTGGCCCCTCAGGGCAGTTACAACCTAAAAGCTAGTTACTACCCAAAGCAGTAGCCGGCTAGTGCCTTCGGGAAAATTCCTCTTGTAACCCTTGACCCCAGATCACTTTGTGGCTTGGACTAGAGGCCCTTAGAAGTTGGCTCTGTGCTTGAGAGCAGTGACTAGTGAAAAAGAACCCCACTTCTGTCCCCCCCCCCTTTTAAATTTGGGTGGGATGTAATGATTCACACAGGATGAGCACAAGATGGATCACAGATATTATTAAATTATCTTCTCCCTGCCCACCTTCAAACTTCCCTATTATGGTCAGGAGGGGCAACACCATTCTTCTAGTCAGGTAGATTTCATGACCCCCGTGTCATCTTCCCCTCCTCACTCTCCCCCCACATCCACATTAGTTGCCAAATACTGTCAAGTCTACCTCCAAAATTCCCACATCCTGTCCCCTTCTGTTTACCTATTCATCCACTGCCTCAGATCGGGCCCATCTAGACCAGGGGTGGGGAACCTGCCTGGACCACTCCAATAGTCACTTAATTACTAAGTCTCCCAGCCTCAACCCTCTCCCCTTTCTAATCCACTCTCCATTCAGAGGCCAAAGTGGTTTTCCTTCAGCACAGGTCTGACCACATCACTCTTCTACCCAGTGAACACCAATGGCTCCCCATTCACTCTAGGACCAAAAACAGGGTGTCCCCAAAGCCTTAGTTCAGTCTTAAGCTTTAATAACTTCAGAAGTATAAATGCTACAAATTTATGAAAGGCATCATTTGAGAGTTTAATTATTTAATTTTTTTTTAACTTATTTGGTTTTGTGGATTTTGAATATTTTTTAATTTTAACAAGATGGGTCACCCTGCAATTATGCATTGCGTGTGAGACAGTTTCTGGATGACACTTTCTTGGATCAGTAGAGGAAGTCCTCTCCTTGGCCGCCTAGGTCACCTGATCTATCACGGCTACATTTCTTCTTGTGGGGGTCACATCAAATTTGTCATGTATGCACCAAACCCCATTCTTTGGATAATCCTAATGCTAGGGTTACAAATGCAGTCCTTTCAGTCGCTGAGAAATGGCTGATGACAGTCTTCACAAAATTCAAAAATCGACTGGATCACAAGATAGTGGTTATGTTGAATTTTAATAAGAAGCATCAATATTTAAAAAATTGTAATAATTAACCTTTCAAATGATATTTTTGTAAGTGTAGCATTTATGCTTCTCAAGTTATTAAAGCTTAAAACTGCCCTAGGAGCTTTTGAAACCCCCTATATAATTGTATCTTTTTTTTTTTTAGGTGAGGTAATAGAGGTTAAGCAACTTGCCCAAGGTCACACAGCTAGTAAGTTTCAAGTGTCTGAGGCTGGATTTGAACTCAAGTCTGCCAGACTCCAAGGCTGGAGCTCTATTGCGCTACCTAGCTGCCCCTATAATTGTATCTTGATCTCAATCTTTTTAAATGCTTATTTTTTTGGTGTAAGTTTCATAAGGTACATGATGATATAATTATTCATGTATATGATATTTAAATAAGTAAATATATAAATATTGAAGATTCATGCTCCAAAATGTTTTGCTGATAGAGGTGCTTGATCCAAAGAGCATGGCAGGGGACAGCTAGGTGGCAAAAAATTATTTTATAGAGTTAGAAAAAATAATAACAAGATTCATTTGGAAGAACAAAAGGTCCAGAATATCAAGGGAACTAATGAAAAGAAATGCAGGGGAAGGTGGCCTAGCCATTCCAGATCTTAAACTGTATTATAAAGCAGCAGTCATCAAAACTGCTTGGTACTGGCTAAGAAATAGAGTGGTGGATCAGTGGAATAGGTTAAGTATGTAAGACACAGTAGTCAATGACTATAGTAATCTATTATTTGATAAATCCAAAGACCCCAACTTCTGGGATAAGAACCCATTCTTTGAAAAAAACTGCTGGGAAAACTGGAAAAGAGTATGGCAGAAACTAGGCATAGATCAAAATCTCATACCATATTCCAAAATAAAGTCAAAATAGGTTCACGATTTAGATATAAAGGCTGATACTATAAGCAAACTGGGAGAGCAAGGAATAGTTTATCTATCAGATCCATGGAGAACAGAAGAATTCATGACCAAACAGGAGATAGAGAACATTACAAAATGCAAAATGGATAATCTGGATTATATTAAATGGAAAAGTTTTTGCACAAAGTTAATGTAACCAAGATTAGAAGGAAATCAGAAATCTAGGAAACAATTTTTACAGCCAATGTCTCTGATAAAGGCCTCATTTCTAAAAGATATAGAGAACTAAGTCAAATTTATAAGAATACAAGTCATTCCCCAATTGATAAATGGTCAAAAGATATGAACAGGCAGTTTTCAGACGAAGAAATTAAAGCCATCTATAATCATATGAAACAATGCTGTAATCACTATTGATTAGAGAAACGCAAATCAAAACAGCTCTGAGGTACCACATCACACCTATCAGATTGGCCAAGATGACAAAGCAGGAAAATGATAAATGTTGGAGAAGATGTGGGAAAATTGGGAGTTGTGAAATGATTCAACCATTTTGGAGAGCAATTTGGAACTATGCCCAAAGGGCTATAAAAATGTGCATACCTTTTGACCCAGCAATAGCAGTTCTAGGGCTATATCCCAAAGAGATCAAACAAAAGGGAAAAGGACCCACATGAACAAAAATATTCATAGCAGCTCTTTTTGTGGTGGCAAAGAATTAGAAATTGAGAGGATGCCCATCAATTGGGGAACGTCTGAGCAAGTTGTGGTATATGAATGTAATGGAATACTATTGTGCCACAAGAAATGATGAACAGGCTGACTTCAGAAAAACCTGGAAAGACTTGTATGGACTGATGCTGAGTGAAGTGAGCGGAACCAGGAGAACGTTGTACACAATAACAGCCACGTTGTGTGATGACTAATATTGATAAACTTAACCCTTCCCGGCAATACAAGGATCTAAGACATCTCCAGAGGCCTTGTGATGGAAAATGCTATCCACATCCAAAGAAAGAACTATGGAAGTCGAATTGCTATTTTTTTTTCCTCTTCTGTTGAGTTTTGTTTCCTCTTTCTGATGGTTCTTCTTATTGGTTCTAACTTTTACTTACAACACCACTAATGTGAAAATATGTTTAATATGAATGTAAATGTAAAGCATATATCAGATTGTGCGCCATCTTGGGGAGGGTGGTGGAGAGGAAGGAGGAGAAAAATTTTAAACTCAAAAGCATATGGAAGTGATTATTGACAAATCAAAATAAATTAATTAAAAAAAAGAACAACCACTTAATCAATTGGAAAAGATCAAAGGCCTTTTGGGCCATTGGATGAAAGGCAAATGACATCACACAGGAGGTGTCCTGTGATTGGTTGAAAGGATTAAGTCTTGAATCTTGGGCTATGTATGAAAACAGCCAACTAGTTTGGAGCCAAGTAAGTTAACCGGGACAGGGCTTCCATTTGAGAACTGATGATTCCAGGCCCTGAGCAGGAATCACTCCTGAAAAGAAGGAGAGAGTGCCTTTCTTTCTCTCCTCCCTCCTCCCCACTAACCAGCTCCCAGAGAGCTGGTACTAGTAGGAGATGAGGAATTTAGTGGGGAGCAGAGAGAGGTATGCTGAAAACAACAGACGATCTCCTGGGAGAAGGCAATACAGTACCAGAGATGGAATTGGTCTCAAACACTTAGAAAGGTTGAAAGACCCAGAAGTCCCATTGGCATCAATAGCAACATTTTCGGAGCCCCAGTGGCTGGCTGACATCTGCATGAAGAACTGACAGAGAGAGACAGGGACAGCTAGGTGGTGCAGTGGATAGAGCTCCAGCCTTGGAGTCAGGAGGACCTGAGTTCAAATCCAGCCTCAGACACATAACACTCACTAGCTATGAGACCCCGGGCAAGTCACTTAACACCCCCCCACCCCAATGCCTCACCAAAAAAAAAAAAAGAAAAAAAAAAAACCTGAGAGACCCACTAGAATACTAGAATTAGGAAAAATGGTTTCAGGACTCTACAAGAGCACCTACCCTTGGAGCCTGGCAGAATAATATGCCTAAGGGAAACTTTATAAGGACCCCACAAAGGGAGAAAAGGATTTCCAGGCTATGAATAGTATATTCCTTTGCTACAGAGGTTTTTTATAATTTCCTACAAAAATACCATTCCTTTGCATTTTAAGTTTGAGCTCACTCTCCCCAGGGATCCTGTGCGTTCAAGGAGAGAATGTGCCCCTATTTTTGTTTCTGCAATAACTCTCAGCGTTAAACAAGTATCTGTTTAGTCAATACTCTTCTAAAAGCTAATAAAATCTGGCTGATAATCAATGCCAAAGCATACCAGTGGGGGCTCACAAGCAACAATATTAGAAAAACCCTAGGACCCTGAGTAGTTAGCTGCCCTCTGGGGACTCAGCCTGCTAGGATTATTGCGAGTTGAAGAAGTAGCCCCAGAAAGGGGAGAGGAGCTACAATTAGATAAAAGAATTGCAGAGTTCCTGATTTTACAAGTAGAATACTTGCAAATACAAGTGGGTGACAGCGTCAAGGGCATGACCATCCCTGTGTGTAACTGAGGTGAAGAAGAGGAAGTAGGTCATAGGAGTTGTGTATATTATTTAAGGGAACATCAATACATATGTTGAGAGGGGCAACTAGGTGGAGCAGTGGATAGAGCACCGACCCTGAAGTCAGGAGGACCTGAGTTCAAATCTGGCCTCAGACCAAACACTTGACACTTACTAGCTGTGTGACCATGGGCAAGTCACTTAACCCCAATTGCCTTAAAAAAAAGAAAAGAAATACATATGTTGATATGTACATACTAGGAGTATAAGGGACTTTCAGTCTCATCTGTAAAATGGGAATAAATAACAGGACCCAATTGTTTCACAGGGTTATGGTGAGGCAACTGTGCAATCAGGTATGTAAAGTGCTTTACAAACCTTAAAGTACTTTGTGAATACCAGCTGTCATTATCTGGAAGGCTCTTCCTGCTCTGACTGCTTTCTCTGTGTTCTCCTTATGCTCTGATTTGCTATAAGCCTCTGTCCAGTCTTCATAATAGAGGGATCTGCCTATCACCATTGTTCAGTCCTTGCTTGAGGCAAGGCTGTCTTACATACGGGGACAGAGATGGACAGGAATGCACCTGAAGTACACATGTGGTGACCATACAAAAACAACGTACATACGCAGATGGACTTGAATGTTTGCATAATGCCAGGGTAGAAGTTTATACACAGACACACAAGTGTAGACACCAGAAACCAATGCAGAGACATACGTGTACCCAGACATAACACACATGGACAGATACTCGTATGCATGACCATACAACTACAGACAGGCAGGCACAACACACAGACAAGAACATACTTACATGCCTGTCCCACACATGTGAACAAACACGTACACGCACGCTCCTTTCGTCTGCACAAAAATCCAGCCTTCCACCCCAACCACCAAAGGGTTTCCAGGGCCCCCCAGTCTGGGACAGGGGTTCATGTCCAGAGGCAGTGGTGTAGAGTGTGTCCACTGGGAGGCAGAGTCTTCCCAAGAACAAGCAGCCGGGGCTGGACTCTACAAGTCCTGCCTCCTTCCTTCTTTCCCTTCTTTCCATTGTGGATAGATGCCTCTCACTCCTCCCCTCCAGGTTCCTTCTCCAAGGCCCAAGTGGAGATGGGATTAGCAATAGAAGTTCAGCCTCTTTGGGGCTGGGGGCTGGGTAGATTGTCCTCCCAATGTTTTGGACCCTCATCCCACCTTTTTCTTTCTCACTGCTCAGATACAGCTGGCAATCCTGCCTCCTCCTGGAAGACTTCATGGATTGAACAGAAAGCATGGGGAGGCACCCCCTCCCATTACGAACCGCCCATCATATCTGAACACTAAATTCTAGTATTCCCTGCCTCCATCCCAACCCTCTCCCCTCCCCAAACACACCTTTCAGCGTTCACAGGAAGGTAAATTTCTGCTTAATATAATAAAGAGCAGTCGTGTCTGGCTTCGTGACTCCATTTGGGGTTTTCTGGGTAAAGGTACTGGAGTGGTTTGACATTTCCTTCTCCAGCTCATTTGACAGATGAGAAAACTGAGGCAAACAGGGTTAAGTGACTAGCCCGGGGTCACACAGCCAGTAAGTGTCTGAAGTTGGATTTGAACTCAGGTCCTCCTGACTCCAGGGACAGTGCTCCATTCAATGCTCCACCTAGTGGCCTGAGGAAGAGCTTACTAACAATCACACATTGCATCACAGCTCCAGAGCTGGAGGAAACCTCAGAAGTACATCTAGTCCAATAGCTTTATTTTTACAAATCAGAGGTGTTCATTGATGAAACCGGGTTTCGTAGAAACTTGGACCGTCTAGGGAAATAGGCGTGATAACGAGTTTCACGGTACTGGATGATCAGATAAAGAACATTCTAGGCTCTAAAGTGCTTTTGAGACCTTAAGCACTCTGTGTTCTATGTTCTCAGGTCCCTCCCACCTCCGACATGTAAAATTCTATGCTTTGAGTGTCTCCTTGCCCTGACATTCCGTGTTCTAAGGGTACTGCCAGCTCTGACATTGCTTGTTTGAAGGGACCACCGGCTCTGACACTGTGTCTTCTAAGGGCCTTCCCAACATTAATATTCTGTGTTCTAAGCTCTCTCCCAGTTCTAGTTTTCTGTGTTCTAACGACTCAATGCCAGGGCTCTTGGAGGCCTTCCTAAGCCCATTGCCTTCCTGAGACCACAGTGAAGTCATAGGCGATAGCTTAGGACATTTGGGACTCATCTTGGGACTAATCCTAGTTCCTGGGTTCTGGTACTCCCTCCTGAGTAGCTAGGCTCTGTTGGGATAGGATTGTTCAGATAAGAAGCTGACTAAAGCACAGGCTTCTGTGAAATGGGTGTGTTTGTGTGGCACGGTGGTGGTTTGGGGGCAGGTAATTAGTACAAGGCATTAAGAACCTTAGAACAGGGTTCTCAAGTCCTCCCTGGTGGACCACCCAGCCTTTCTGCTACCCTGCCTCCTTTCTCTCAAGAAGAGATCTGTCCCAAGGTCATTTCCAGGTCTACCACACTTGTGATCGCACCACAATCCCAACAGCTGCTTGAGGAGGTCACTAGTATGAGTGTTACAAATTGCTTTTTTTAAATTAATTTTTAGTTTTCAACATTCCCTTTTATAAGATTTTGAGTTCTAAATTTTTCCCCTCTCCCTCCACTTCTCCCTTCCCAAGACAGAATGCAATCTGATACAGGCTATACATGTATGATCATATTAAACACATTTCCACATTAGTCATCCAACTGCCTTTTTCAAAGGAAGAAAATATAAGGCTCAGAGAAGGGAGGGATGTTGCAGGAGCTCCCACAGCTAGGAAGTGGCTCCATTGGTTCTCCCAAAGTCCCTTCCTGTTTATTGTCCTCACATGGGCTCAGGCATGGGGGGGGGAAGGTAGGGAGTGTTGTAAAAAGAAGGTTCATAAGGGATGACACATCCCAGTGCTCTGCCCTGCCCCATCCCCCAAGCCCTCTCCTTTATTCCCCTATTTGGCCTGAGGGCCACTGGCCTGATTTGGGGAGACTTGGGGAAACCTGGCAATTTCTGTTCCAAAACCTACTCTCTGGGGCCCAAGAGCTGTGCCAGGCCAGCTCTGGGTAGGGGGAACAATCTGAGCTGGGGCTGGCTACGTGGTTGAGTAAGGAGATTTTGGGGAGCAGGGGGATGTGTAAGCCATGGGGAATGGGAAGAACTAAAGGGCCAACACCCAAAGGGTATCAGGCGGGGAGCTTGAATTCATTCCAGAGAGGGCAGGAACAAGGGCTTGCCCAATACTCTGGTCTTGGCAAAGGGGTCTGAGGGGTTGCTAATTAGACACATTTTGTTTCTGGCCAGGGAAGCCCAGCTGGGAGAGTTTGGAGAGAAATACTAGGGATGGGGGTAGAGATTGACACTTGGCTCTTCAGTGGAGTGTGGAAAGCCAGAGCCAGGAGGACATGAGATCATCTAGCCCAGGGTTTCTTAACTTTTCTTGTGTCATGGGCCCTTTGGCAGTCGAGGGGAGCCTCTGGACCCCTCAGGCAGGCAGTCTCGGTAAGCCTATGATCCCCTTTGGCAGTCTGGTTAAAATCTACAGACCTCTTCTAGGAATGGTTTTAGAAGCACAAAATAAAATACATAGAACTATAAAAGAAACTCATTCTATTGAAGTAAAGGTGTCATTTTTTTCTTCCATCCAAAATCACAGATCCCCTAAAATCTATCCATGGACCTCCAAGGGGTCCATGGATCCCAGGTTAATAACACCTGATCTTGTCACTAAGCTCTATAAAAGACTATTTCCCTATTTTACATGTAGAACCCCCTTTGGGAGTCACCCCCCAATTAACACTTGTGGGTTGAGTCTCCCAGAGTCACACAGGCAGTATGTCAGCGGCAGAACTCAAACCCAGGTCTCTCTATTACTGTCATTCATTCTCTGTTTGCACTTGTGCACACACCCAAATCACATTTCTAGAGCTCATGGGCATGAAAGCCAGATGTCAGAGTTCTTTACCCTTCCTTGGGACTGACTGGGGCTATCCGCTATTGCAGAAATCCTCAAATTGCTCATCTTCCCTCTCTCCCTCCCCCTCACTAATAAACCTAGACTTTGCTCTTCCATAACCCCCACTTTATCTAAAGATAGCAGGGCACACTGTATACGGGCTGGTCCAAAGGTGACTGACTGCTCAGGGAAAACGGAACCTCAGCAGGGAGAGCCCGGACACTGGAGAATAAGATGTGATTGAGCACTCTGGGACGGGAGGGGACAGGGAGTGCGGAGCATAGGAACCTATGGTGCAGGCAGGGGAAAGAGCCCTCACCCAGCATCATGAGAGCAGCTCGTTCTGCTGGTGACTTTGTAATGAGATTTTGAACTGGGGTCATTTTATTCTAAAACCTCAGTCTCCTCATCAGTAAAATGAGAGAAAAATAAAATAAAATGAGAGAGGGGATTGGATTAGGCCAGAGGTTTTTTAACATTTTTTGGTGTGTCCTATATCCCTTTTGCAGTCTAGCGAAGAGCAGGGACCCCTTCCCAGAATAGGCTTTTTAAATTCATAAACCAAAATACATAGGATTACAAAGGAAACAAATTATATTGAGATACATAGTTATCCATTTTTTTTTTAAGTTTCCAGAGCCCAGGGTTAGAAATCTCTGGATTAGATTTTTTCAAAGGCCAGTGCCAGCTTTGCTTTATTAAGATTGGTTACGAGAACTGAGGCTGTTGGGCCTGTAGGAGACAAGATTTAGGACAGATGTAATCATTGCCTTCAAGTATTGGAAGGGCAATCCTGCAGAAGAATGTGATTTGCTTTGCTTGGCCTCAAAGGGCAGGCATACTGCAGAAAGGCAGATGGAGGTGTTCGGCAGGAAACACTTTCTCAATAATGACAGTTGTCTAAGTGGGGAAGGGGCTGCCTTTGCAGGTGCTGGGTTCCCCTTCACTTGAGGTCTTCAGACAAAGACTGGCCTGCAAGATCTAAAATGATTCTGGTCAGAAGGAGGTGGAGTCAAGGTGGCTGAGTAGCAAGAGGAGGTAGAGTCAGCTCTTGCCTAAAGCTCTTCCAAACAGGTCTAGAGAACACATCAGACTGAATCCTGGTGCGGAAATCCAAGAAAAAGTCCCAGGGAGTCCTTTTCCCACCCAGCTCAGCATAGGGAGTCTGAGAGATCTGTGGATCCTGGGGATGGGGTCTGGCTAGGAGCCCAGGAGCCAGCTAGGAAGAGCACTCCAGTGTGTAGGGATCGTGAACCCGGGCAAGAGGAGGTCCAGAACCATACGGGGGCACCTCACGCAAGGTGCAGAACAGGGGCCGACTGGAGGCTTTGTCTCCTACTACCCAGTTCTGGGTCACAGACCCAGGCCAGACTGAGGAGGGGACTTATACTCCACCCTGTGCCTAGGGGCGGAATTCAGGGTTAGGGCATGTCCATGGATCCTGTGCTATTTTTCAAACGAGAAGTAAATTCAGAACCAAGCAGCTGCTTTGTGCCTTAGATCCCAGGAGCAGAGCAGGGTCTCAGTTCCAGTTTCTAGCCCAATCTGAAGCCTGCAGAAGAATAACCAGGGCAGAAATTCTAGACCAGAAGAGAACCTGCAGTTCTGTCAATGTGAACCAGTAGAACTTCCCAGCTGGCTGATAGTGGTTGAGCCCAGTCACAGCAGGCTAGTACTGCTCAGACCCAAACAAAGGTCAGGAACCTGCGGAGCTCAGATCAGGGTGAATAGCAGTTAGACTCTGCCCTGAATCAGACCACTCTGGCAGCATTAAAACCTTTCAGGTCCCCAGATTTATGGGGTTCCTCAGATGCTAGAATAACCCAACACTCAATACCTCAAGAAAGCAGCAACAGAACCAGCTCACAACTTCCCTCCAGAAATGCACAGAGCCCAGCCCTAATATCAAGAAGCAGGCTGAAAGAATGAGCAAACAAACAAACAAACAAACAAAAAGAATCCCACCATAAAGAGCTATTATGGTGACAGGGATGTGCAAGACATGTACCCAGAATAAGAGAATGACTTCAAAACATTTATAAACAAAGCTTCAAAGAAAAACACAAATTCAAACAGAATTGCTAGAAGAGATGAACCAAGAGCTAAAAGAAAAATGAAATTAGAAATGTATTTTTTAATAAATGTATTTTTATAAATGTAATTAGAAAATATTGGAAATGCTTGAGGAAAAGATTGGAAAAGAAATGAGAACTATAGAAGAAAGAATTGGAAAGTGAACAGATTGGCACGAGATACAAAACCTTGGCCAAGCAACAAACTACCTGAAAACAAGAATGGACCAAATAGAAGCCAATGACTCTATGAGACAACAAGAAATATTAAAACAAAGTCAAAAGACTGAAAAAGTAGAGGAAATCTTACAGCAAAAACAACTCATGTGGGAATTAGACCAAGGAACAAGAATTTAAGAATGAATGGACTACTTGAAAGCCATGACTAAAGAAAGAGCCTAAACCTCACATTTCAAGAAATCTTAAAAGAAAATTGCCTTGTTATCTTAGAACCAGAGGGCAAAATAGAAACAGGAAGAATCCACCAGTCACCTCCTCAAAGAAACCCCAAAATGAAAACTCCTAGGAACATGACAGACAAAATTCACGGTTTCTAGGTCAAAGAAAAAATACTGCAGGCAACCAGAAAGAAGATTCAAGCACTAAGGAGCTACTAATCATGTTCATGATCACACATGTTTTAGCAGCCACTATTATAAAGGGGTGGAGAGCTTAGATGATATCCCAGAAGGCAAAGGACCCGAGCTTATAACCTACCAAGCTAAACTAAGTACAATGCCACAGGGAGATAACCTACCCAGCTAAACTAAGTACAATGCCACAGGGAGAAAAATGGATCTTTAATGAAATAGAGGACCTCCAAGCAGTCCTGGTGAAAAGACAAGAGCTGGAGAGAAAATCTGAAGTTCAAACACAGGAGTTAAGAAAAACACAGAAAAGCAAACATGAATAAACAGTGATAAAGGACCAAATAATATATATATCTATATATCTATATCTATATCTATATCTATATATATATATCTCCTCTGATCCCTATCATCTGAGTTCATATAGGGAGTATAATTAAACTAGGCTTGGGAGTTGTTCTGTTATGTCTTGATGATTTTAAGAGATGAATGGAAAGAGAGGAAAAGAGGAATACAATATGGGGAGAAGGGAAAGGAAAGTTAGGGAAAATTATCTCACATAATGAGGGTGTACAACTAGACATCTGTACAATCAAGGAAGAGGGGGTAGGAGGGAGTAGATGACATTTGAACCTCATTTATCTGAATGAACTTGTCAAGGACGGAATACACACACATGCACACATAAAGTTAGGTACAGAAATACATTTCACTCAACAGGGAAATAAGAGGTAAAGGAGAGAAGGGAGAAGGGAGAATTAGAAGTAGGGTAAATTAAGAATAATTAACACCATGAAAAAATTATGATAAAGACAAAAAAAAATGAAAGAATGAGGGATTCTGATCAGTGTCATGATCAACTATGATTCCAGAGGACTAATTATGAAGTATACCACCACTTCTTGATAGAAAGGTAAAGGACTCAAAAGTGCAGAATGAGATGTATAATTATTTTTATATAGCTAATGGAAAATTTTGTTTTGCTTGACTATACATGTTTGTTATACGGGGGGGTTGTTTTTCTTTTGTTCTCAATTGGTGAATGGGGGTTGGGCTGCGAAGGATAGAAAGCAGATTTTTGCTGATTGAAAAATAAAATATAATTCAAATTTTTTTTCAGGTAAACAGGGAGGGAAGTCACCACCCCCATCCCATCAAAGCCCTGCTGCTCAGAGGGTGTGGGTTCTCCAGGGAAGGTTACTTTTGAAGTGCTCAAAATGAGCAAAATCTCCCCCCATTTGCTACTGCTCTATCTGAAATTACTACATATTTGTTTTGTACAGTGTGCCAAGTTAAACCAAAGCTTAAAACCATTTTTAGACCTTTGGGACACCCTATTTTCTAATTTACTTATCTGAGTACATGATGAGTATATTTCCTGATAGAACATAACCTCCCGGAGGGCAGGGGATAGCTTGCTGGCTTCCTTTTGTCTTTGCATTCCCAAGGAATACAATGCCTGGCAGAAAACAGCGGTTTAATAAATGCTTGCTGATTGACTGGTCGGTTGTAAAAGTAAGGAAAGGTAGTAGAGGAGAAGTAAATCTGGGGAGGCATTTTTTTTTTTTAACCAGGGATTTGACAGCCTATTCTTTATACCTTAGAATCATTTACTTTTTAAAACAAAATAGTGTTGTCTTTTGTTTTTATGTCACTTTCATTTTCAAGTATGAATGAATGATAATGCACATATTAAGTGCTTGTGGTTCAGTCCTGAGTCTTCATGACCCCATTTGGGGTTTTCTTGGCAATGACACTGGAGTGATTTACCATTTCCTTTGCCTTCACTCACTTCGCATCAGTTCATACAGGTCTTCCCCAGGTTTGTTTGTATTTTACAGATGAGGAAACAGAGGCAAACAGGGTTAAGTGACCTGCCCACAGTGATACAGCTAGCTCGTGTCTAGGGTCGCATTTGAACTCGGGTCTTTCTGACAAATTTTCTTTCATTTTAGACCTCTTCCTCTTTGGTTCTTTCTGGATGATACTGCACACCTGGCCAGCCTTTCCATTACTGGCTGTACCTTCTCTCATACCCCCAACTAATCAAAGGCAGTGGAATAGTTAACCTCTTCTTTGAGATTCACTATATCAGAATTTGGGCAGCTAGGTGGTACAGTGGATAAAGCACTGGGCTTAGAGCCAGGAAGATCTGAGTTCAAATCTAGCTTCAGACATTACTAGCTGTGTAACTCCAGGCAAGTCACTTAATTTCTATTTGCCTCAATTCCTCATCTGTAAAATGGGGACACATTGGAGAAGGAAATGACACACTACTCCAGTATCTTTGCCAAGAAAACCCCATGGACTTTTGGCCATGGGGTCATTTAGAGTTGGACACATCTGAACAACGACAATATCCAAATTTATTACTCAATTCATATTCCAGTAGCCATTATCTACCAACTCCCAGGATGTTCTCCCTTCTTCCTCCTTTGTTTAGACATGCAAAACAAATTCCTGCATTAGCCATGAAAGAAAGAAATAATTAAAGAAAATAACAGGCTTTAATCTGCTCTCTGGGTGTATCACCTCTCAGGAGGTCATCACAGAGACCTTTGAAATCCTGGTTGGTCATTGTGTGGGTCAGAGTTTCTGGGTCTTTCACAGTTGGTTGTCTTTTCCTTACAATACTGCTTTTACTGGGTGGAATGTTCTCCTGGCTCTGCTCACTTCACTTTGCATGAGTTCACACAGGTCTTCCCAGGTTTCTCTGAAACCTTTCTCTTCATTTTTTATAGCACAATAGTATTCCACGACAATCACATATCACAACTTGTTCCCCAATTGATGGGTATCCCCTCAGTTTCCAATTCTTTGCCATCACAAAAAGAGCATGTTTGTACATATGGGTACTTTTTTCTTTGATCTGTCTTCTTCCTTTCTCGATGAGTTCAGTGCCTGCCTCACATTTCCCCCCTCCACCTCAACTTCTGCCTTTTTATTAGATTTCAACATATTTGAAGTCTCCTCAAATACCTTAACTTCCTAGTTCTTCAACCTACTCAGCTCTCATGACCTACCTTTCTGCTCTATCTCTGCTACACACTGGGATGGATGGTCACACTCTTGATCTTGCCAACACCCCTAAGTATTCCATCTCCATGTTTAAGGACTCTTAAAAGTCCTTTACCTGATCATAATTTTTTTTAATCATTCCATCTCTCCTATGCCTATTCTTCTTCTTCCTCTACCATTTCCTTGATGAGACGATGACCTTGTGAACTTTGGAAGGCCATAAGAGCTGGTGTTTCCATTGACTTCTGCAGCACCCTGCTGCAGGTTGAAGCAATGCTCCTAGAACTGCAGCAGTTCACAGCATCTGGATGGGGGAAGGGGGTCGAGAGACAACTGAGGAAAGGCCGCTATAGGATTGTAACAGCAGTGATCCTTGGAGCTCTGCAGAGGACTACATTTAAGGGAAGCTTGCTGAGGACTCCCACAATGTCTGGTAACCAGGAGCTGAGAGATTACCCTTTGGCCACAGAGGTTGCACACTCTTAAGTTTGAGCTTATTTCCCACAGAGGCTTGGTGTGCAAGGGAGGCCTGTGGACCCATTTGAGAGAAATCTTTCTGCAACACCCATCCTTGCCATACCAGCTGAGTAAATAACCTTTCTGAAGGCTAATTAAGTCTGGTGCATAATCAGTGGGGAGTACACTGGGGAGATCTCCTGACAGTACTATAAATCTCAGCCCCTCAGGGTTACCTTTACAGCCCTGAGGGGAGTAGTCAGCTGTCCCCTAAAGAACCTGTAGGCAAAGGAGAGTTGGAGTGGGGAACTAGTCCTGGAGGGTGTTCCACATCATCACCGGAAGCTTTTCTTTTAATCATTAGTGAGGCAGCTATAGGCATAACTCAGGCACCCCTCACCTCTTACCTGGACTACTGCAAAAACTTTCCCATCATTCTTCCCTGCCTCAATTCTCTGCCTACTTTAGTCCATCCTCCAAAAAGACTGCCAAAATGATTTTCCTAGAATGCAGTTCTGACCATGTCACTCCTTACTCAAACTTCCTAGGGCAGAAAATGGCTGCAATGAAAGAAACATTGCCTTAGAGTTCAGGATTGAGAGGCTTACTTAGCTCTTCACCCGGATATTTTCCTAGGTCTTTCTTAAGATTCCTCCCTCAGTAATCTCTTGTAACTTGTTACAAGAAATGAAATGAGAGCGAAAAATCGTTGACCAAAACTAATCATCGCATCAGCTGAGTCCGACAGTCTATCCCGTGCTCCATACCCATAGCCTCCACCTCTGAAAAGAAAGGAAGGGGACTGCATTGTCTCTTCTCTCCTAGGAGATCGATTATAACTACACAGCAGTCAAGAATCGGAATTGTTCAAAGGTGGGAAGACTCTTAGATCCCAGAATCTGAGTTCGCTAGCCCATCAAAAATAATCGAGTTCCTCTTCTCCCTTGTTAAGAGTCAATAAGCATTTATAAAGCAACTACGGCGTGCCAGACTGGGGGAGTACAAAGACACAAAAGAAACTAAGTTCCCGTTTTAAGGGCTCTAACATTCCACTGAAGAAGCTAATAATACCCAACATCCACGGTGCTCTAAGGTTTGCAAAGGTCTATTACCTCATTATCTATTATCTCATCTGATCTCAACAACCCTGGGAGGTATATACTCTGATGACCCCTGTTTTTCACCTAAGAGGCAGAGGGACTCCAGGGACTTTCCCGGGGTCAGACAAGCCAGTAAATGGCTAAGGATTCAAGAACTCAAATGCCTTTCAAACCCCAAACACCACGTAAACGTCAAGGATCATCAGCTTCTCCGGTAGAACGTAAGCCCCCGGAGATCAGGGGCGTTGTGTCCCTGCACCCTCAGTGCCTGGCAGAGAGCCGCAGCCTAACGAACGTTGATTGACTTAAAGGAGGATCTTCCTGACTCGTTTACCGTCACTTTGCTTGGGCGTTTGCCCGGTATTATTCTTCCATTTTACAGATGGAGGAAACTGAGGCACGTGAAGTCTGAGAATTAATTTTTCAAAAAATCCGACAAAATTAAAAAAAACTCTCATATTTAATACAGGTCGGAGAAAAAGAGGCCCGGGGAAGGGAAGTAACTTTTCCAAGGTTTCACCGCTGGGACTCAACTCCAGGGCCTCCGATTCCCCTCCCCTCCCCCACATCGCAGCTCAGACTGGGGGGCCAGCTAGGCAGCCCCTCCGTGGCTGGACCTCAGACTCCCCATCTGTAAAAGGGGGAGAACGGGGACCGCTCGAGGAAGAGCCCAGTTCCCCCCCACTCCCTCCCCAATCCTTCCCCCCCACCCCCATGCGTTGCGGGCGGAAGTCGCCGAAGCGCGTTCATCTTTGCGGGGCTCGGGTGGGCACGCACTTCCCGAAGCCCTCCCCATAAGTTCCCCCTCCACCCCACCTCCCGGGCCGCGGCGGCAGCAGCGGGAGAGTCCTCCACATTCCCACAATCCCGAGCGGCCACGCCCCGGGAGCTCTGGCCTGCACGCTGCCCCTTCCCCTCCTTGCTGAGGCGCAACCTAACGCGCCTGCCTGCCTGCCTGCCTGCCTCTCTCCGCGGCCGGCCCCTCCCTTCTCCTTCCCTACCCGCTCCCCTCCCTTCCCCTGCCGCGCGCGGCTACCGCTGCCGCTACCGCGGCCACAATCGTCGCCGCGGCCGCCGGCGCCCCGCCCCACTGGTCACCTCCTGCCGAAGTCCCGCCCCCTGCCCGGGTGCTGGGGGGGCGCCGCCGGCTTCCCATTGGCCGCAGCGCCTGCCCGTTCGCGACGAGGTTGTTTTCAGCGCCGCGGGGTTAGGTTGTCCGGCCCTGGTCGTTCGGTCTTGGCGGCGGCGGCGGTTGGCCTGAGGAGGGGGGAGGAGGACGGTGGCCGGTGAGGGGACGGCGCCCGGGGTGGGGGGGGGGGAGGGGGCCTTCGGCTGCCCGGAGGCGGCGGCGGCAGCGGCAGCGGCAGCGGCAGCGCTGGGCCTGAGGCGGCGGCGGCGGCGGCGGAAGCCGTGGGGCTCCCGGCTGAGACGGGCGCAGGGTCCCCCCTCCGGGCTCGGGCTGAGACAGCCGCGGCGGCGGCGGCGGCGGCGGGGCCCGGCCAGGCCAGGCCCCGGCTCAGGCCCAGGCCCCGGGCTCGGGCTCGGTGAGGCGGGGGGCGCCGCCGGCGGCGGGGGCGGCCCCGCGGGCCTCGGGACGATGACTCTGGAGTCCATGATGGCGTGTTGCCTCAGCGACGAGGTGAAGGAATCCAAGCGGATCAACGCCGAGATCGAGAAGCAGCTGCGGCGGGACAAGCGGGACGCCCGGCGGGAGCTCAAGCTGCTTCTCCTCGGTGAGCCCCGCCCGGCCCCGCCCTGCCTCGGTTTCCCCACCCGTGCGGCAAGGCCCCTGCCCACCCCCTGCAGCCATCGATCACCCGCTACCGGGAGAGGAAGCTCGCGCCTCGGGCCGAGTCCGGCCGGGGCCTTGGCTCTGTCTTGGCCCCGGGGGTCCGGCCCTGGCTGCTGAGGTCCCTAGCGCCCTCCCCCTCCCTCCCTTAGCTCTGTCAGTGCCCCCTCCTCGCGAACGCCCCGAGAATTCTGATGGGGTCCCCGGGCCGCGGCCCCCCTGGCTCCGAGCCCCCTCTCGTGCCCCGCGCCATCCCGTCTCGGGCCTCTCCCCCTCCCTGGGCACACCTGTTGAAGGTACCTAGGTTTTGCCACCTGCCTGTGACTTGTTGTCAGTGAAAATAAGGGCCAGTTGAAGGACTTAACCCCCTCCCCCAAGATGCGTGGAGGTCATTTGCAAAGCAGCGCCCCCCCACCCCTTCCTCAAATTCTGAGAATATTTTGTGGCGAGTCAAGCGGGCAGGCAGGGACAAAATCAGGAGATTCCATCTTTGCAGGCAGAGTCCCACTCCTCAAAAAAATCTGACCCCTGTGGCTAAGGGGAGGACGGTAAACTGAATGTGGCTAGAGCTTTCGAGTTAAATGTACCTAGGCTGGATTGGCTTTGATTTTCAGCAAGCTGATTTTGTGAGCTGAACACCAGGAATACATTTCAAGAGGTTAGCAGGGTCAGAGTTTGCCTCTATGGGTGGTAGAGATATGGACACTTCGGTCCTAGCAGTAGGCCTATTTCAAAGAGTATCTGTGTTGAAAGAGACCTTTAGAGCAAGAAATGTCAGAGCTGGAAGGGACTTTAGAAGCCTTCTAACCCAACCCCCTCATTTTACCAAGGAGGAAAATGAGTGCCTCCCCTGTCCCTGGTGCTAGATGGGAGCCTTGGGCAAATACGTTCCCTGGGTTTCCAGCCCTCCCCCTCCATTAACCCCCCCATCCCCCATCAATAGACTTGGTAAATCCTTGTTTTCAAAGGTGAGGGGGAACAGGCTATGTTTAGGAGGAGAGGAGCAAGCTTGGGTGTTTGAGGATACTTCTGAGATGTACATGTTTCTTTGGGGCATCAGACCTGGAAGGAAACTCATAATAGTTTGCAGTGTTTGCAAGGGTTTACAAAAGGTTTTGTTATGTTGTTAGTTAGTCACTGAGAGGAAGTAGTTTCTGAGCCTTGGGAAGGTGAGAAGCTTTGAATTGCTGTTATGAGAATAATGCTGGCTATCGGCATCAATGTAGGGTTCCCATGAGACTGAGAAAGTGTGGGATGTGTGGTTTTGTGTGAATTTACTGGTGTTTCTTGCATGTGCTTTTGGCTTAAAATGGAAGTCAGGTTCAAGGATGCAGGTCAACCACTCCTTTGTGCAGCCTTGGTGGGTGGCTAATGATTGGTCTAAGTTTGAGTTGAAGAGCCTCATAGAAAAGTTAGAGGGCTTCAGTAAGTAGAGACGACCAGGGTGTCTTGAGGGATCTTTTGGAGTTGAATGTAGCCAACAGTGCCACTTCAGGGAATGGGGGCCAACATTTCAATTTTCTTGGGATTTTTACCCCCTCCCAGGCAAACCAGAGGGCATTTAGGGCTCATTAAAAAAGCTAATGGCAGCATCTTAGGAATTGGTGTTTCAATACTGATGCCTTAATATTATTGCTATCTTAATTGCTGCCTCATTTCCAGTAGTATGGTTTCTTCATTTCCTTTCCTGAGTTGAGTGGTGGATCAGGATGGCAGAGCTGCTACTTTTTGCCCTCCAGATGGTTGTGTTAGTAGTTAATGGAAGTTGTTTTGCTGTGCATTTTCATCTCTATTCTTGAGAGGAAAAGGTTTATAGACATGCATTAGGTTAGTTGTAGAATTTTTGGTAACCTGTTTTGAGAACAAAGTTGAATAGATTAATGCAACTTAAAGCCATAGATTTTCCCTTCCCTTAGAGGCAGTGGGTTGGGGAAAGGGAGTGAACAACAGAACATTGGATTTAGAATCAGAAGATTCTTAGTGCCACCACGAATTGTGTGATTTAGGGTAACTTACTTAGCTTCTTTGGGCCTCACTTTCCTCTTCTGTGGAATTGGGAGTACTTGTACTATCAAATATTTAGATAGTGCTTGCTATGTGTGGGCACTGTGCTAAGCACTTTACAAATATTATCTCATTTGACCCTCACAACAACCTGGGAGATAGGTGTTATTATTACCCCGATTTTATAGATCAGGAAATTGAGGCTAACTGAGGTTTAAGGGACTTGCCTAAGGTCATGCAACTAGTTAGTGTCTGAGGCTGCATTTGATCTCAGGTCTTCCTGACTCTTGGCCCATCACTCTATCCACTGTGCCACCAGCTGGCTACATTACAGTGTGGTCTAGATGTTCAAATGAGATAATATGTGTAAAGTGCCATAGGGAAGATAAAGACTGGGTCTGTAATTTTGTTGGTATAGGGAATTCCCAAGTGAGGTTACTTTCTCTATCAGTGCAAATTAGATCTTTCTGTGTAACTTAAAGAGCTGCCTGGAGTGCTGAGCACTGAGAGATTAGGTGATGTCCAGGGTCATACAGCCAGTTTGGGTCAGAAGCAAGACTTGAACATAGCTGTTCCTGGATTCAAGGCTGCCTGCCTCCACCATGCCGTGATACCTGTATGTAAATGAGCTTAATTCTTTCCTGTGCATCTGTTTATGGTTTGAGGATCCACATGTACATAGTGCTTGCTTTATAGCTTACAAAGTGTTATTTTCATCAACTCTGTAAGACAGGTAATACAGATTCAGTTCTGTCATCTTTCAGTTGTGTCCGAGTCTTTATGACCCCATTTGGAGTTTCTTGGCAAAGATACTGGAGTGATTTGCCATTTCCTTTTCCAGCTTATAGATGAGCAACCGAGGCACACAAGGTTAAGTGACTTGCCCAGGGTCATACAGCTAGTAAGTGCCTAATGCCAGGTTTGAACTCTGGAAGAGGAGTCGTCTTCACTCCAGTACCAGCACTCTATTCACTGAACCTTTAGTGGCCCTGGTAATATAAATGCTATTTCTGTTTTTTAAATGAGAAATCTAAAGCTCATAGGTAGGGGACTCATAGAGTAGTCATTGTGAGAACTAGGACTTTAATTTAGTATTTTGAGCCTCTGTCCAGTACTTTTACTATACCCCTGTCCCTGCTGCCTGAAATGGCCGATGAAAGATTAAAACCCTTCATTGTCATCATTACTGATTCACTATTTTATAACTTGGTTATATTTTTATGTAACTGGTCGTTATGAACTTACCATTGGTATTCAATAGATAAGGAATGCTGTTTCTAGGTTTCTACTAGAGTCAAGGAATGCTGGGTTCAAGTAACCCTTCGATCATTAAATGAAGTATTGTAGTTAGTCTTCTTCCAGGTTTCCTGCACAACTTTCCGGGTTCCTCCTGAATACTAAAAAGCATAAAATTCAGCATGGGGTGTGGTTGGCTTAATAGGAGGGATGTGTATCATAGTGATTTTTTTTGGAGCATAGTTGGGCTACAACTTTCTGCAAAAGAAGCCATACTCTTTTTTTTCCTCTTTCTGAGTGTTTTATTAAAGTCTTCTGTCAGTGTAGTCACAGTAAGTGCAACAGAAGTATATGTAAGCTACTTTCTGACTGGCTGTCTTCAGTTTTAGGCAAATCATTCTTTCCTTGATCATTTTCTGCATTGGTAGTTGAAGTAGGAAAACAGACCCTTAAACCTAATAGCAAAATCTCCCATAAATGCTGTTTTTTCTTGGATCCATTCTTGGGCTTATAGGCTAATTAAATGTAATGATTCCTTTTTTCTCTCCATTGTCATTTAAAATATAGTTCGGACCCTTAGAGTTTGAAACTCCTAGCTCAAGCAATCAATATTTACCAGAGTCAATATGTGTATTATAGTAGGGCATTTAAAAATGTTGCTTTGGGTTTTTATTCAAAACTCAGTCCAGTGACCCAGCCCCGAAATTAATTTCCGTGAATTATCCCAGCACTTTGGAGCTCTGGGCCTGTCCTTTGCGTTTGCTTTTCTTGCTCTGGGGTGGTTTTTGTGGTGAGCACGTGAGGAAGTGTGTGCCACTAGATATTTAACCGCAGAAGGTTTCATTTTCTGATTTTTGTGGTGTAGCTGTTCCTGTAAGAGACCAGGATCGTCAGCAGCCCTGAAAAGACTTTTAATTACTTTTAGTCACTGTTTCTAGTGCTGAGAATTTGGAGCAGTGCATAGTGAAATAAATAAGTTCTCTTGGTGGGGGGCCTTCAAAGTGCTGTTTTGGTATCTTCTATACTTTATACAGAAGGGTTTGTTTTGAATTGAATTTCAAATGCAGTTGGATGTGCATAAAAATCAGGGAGGTTTGGCTGTATTGGGGTAAATGAAATTCAGTTCAGCGGTTCAGTCAAGCATTTATTAAACCCCTACTGTATTTCAGACACTATGATAGCTGCTGAGGATGCAGAGCTTGGGGAGGGAATGTGATATGCAGGAAGCTTTCTGTTGTCACACAGCTTATATTCTGTTTGGGGCCAGGAAAAACACTTAGAGAGAAAATTAAATACAAAGTATATTTAAAGTAATTTTTCTGGGGGAGAGCACTAGCCACTGGGTTGAATCAGGATAGGCTTCCAGTAGAAGATGGTACCTAACCTGAGCTTTGACGGAAGCTGGAGATTCTAAGAGGTGATGATGAATAGGCAATAGATTTCAGGAATGGGAGTTCAGCACGTGCAATGGTACATAGGTAGGAATATGGGGAAGGGCAAGAAAGCCAATTTGACTGGAATAGAGTGTTCGAAGGATGGTGGCTAAACTGGAACCAGGTGGTGAAAGACCTTACAAAGGCTGAATAGAAAAATTTGTGTTTGGTCTTAGAGGCAAAAAGAGGAACCCTTGCAGTTTCTTGAGCAGAGGTTGCATGAGCACTTGGGTGAGGTGTGTTACAGTGAGGACTGCTTTGTGTATCCTATCTCATCTGGTCCAGACCATGTGTCTGGATTGGACAAGGTGGCCATTGAGCTTCTGTGATTCTGTAGTGACATAATTGGACCTGGGCTTTAGGAAGATCATTGAAAATGGATTGGAGAGGGGAATATTTGAGTCAGAGAAATTAGTGGGGAGGCTGTTATGATAGGTGGGAAGTGCTGAGGGCTTGAACTAGATGGGTTGCTATCAGAATAGAGAGAAAGTGATGGATGCATGAAGTTGTATGTTTTATGAAGGTAGACGGAACAGCTGACGTGCCCTGAGGGCTAAGGGGGAGGGAAGAGTCCAGGTGTCTTTGAGGTTTGACACTTGGTATAGTACCTTCACCAGAAATTCTAAAACTGCCAGCCTTAACTTGTTAGTATCTTTCTTGAATATGTTTGTAAACATCCACATTTTGTTCATAAGCATTAACTTAAGTTTCCTTTTCCTGATTTGGGGATCTTTTTCCTTCTTTATGAATTACCTCTGGAGTTGGATGGTCTTTCAGTACTTATTCTCTTAAGCTGTCCATAATGACCAACCTCCTTAGCAAAGTTGTTAGCTTGCCTTCACACATTTGGTTATCCTCTCTTCTAGATCCACCAATTCCTACAAGCATATTTAAATTTGAACCCCATCCAAGTTTCTTTAATTCCCAAACATTTATGGCTCCCAAAAATCATTTATTTATTTATTTTTTGAGACATTTGGGGTTAAGTAACTTGCCCGGAGTCATACAACTAGTAAGTAGTATCAAATGTCTTATCTGAGGCTGCATTTGCACTCAGGTCCTCCTGACTCCAGGGCTGGTGCTCTATCCAGTGGGTCACCTAGCCACCCCTTCCCATCTTTGGTATCCTGGAAAGTGCTTTGTATTAGGAGTTGAGACCTGGGTTTTAGTTGTCATCAAATATTTGTTAAGTGACTACTGTGTGCCAGGCACTGTGCTATACTCAGGATATACAGAGAAAGACAAAAACAGTTCACAGTTGCCCTGAGAGGGCTCACAATTGAACAGGAAAAGACATCATGCATATACCTATTTACAAGCAAGATTTATACAAGACATATTGGAGTTCATCTCAAAGGAAAGGCACCGACATTAGCCATTAAGGGGTACTGGGAAAGGCATCTTGCATAAAATGGGATTTTGACTGAGACTTCAAAACTGCCCCAGAAGCCAAGGGGCAGAGATGAGGAGGGAGAGCATTCCAGGTATGGGGAACAGCCATGGAAAATGCCTGGAGTCTGGAGATGTAGGCTGCTGTGTGATTAAAGCCAGGAGGCCAGAGTCACTAGATCCTAGGACAGGGAGAAGGGTAAGGTGGAAGAAGCCTGGAAAGATAGGAGCGGACAGGTTACAAAGGGCCGTAAGAGCTGAACATAGGGTTTTACATTTGATCTTGGAGGTAGTAGAAGTCCCTGGAGTTTATTTGAGTGGGGAATGATTTGGTCAGTCATGTGCTTCAGGAAGATCACTTGAGCAGTGACTGAAGGGGAGGAAGACTTGAGGCTTTAGTTCTTCCTGTGCTGTTTATTAGCCATACGTCCTGAGGCAAATCATCTAATCTCTTTGAGCCTCAGTTTCCTTACCTGTAAAATGGGGATCATAACCCTTGCCCACAAGTGTGATTATTAAATGAGATAATCTGTATGAGGCATTTTGTAACTGTGAAGGGTTATTATTGCTAAATACAATGCACACAATAGATTGAAATAAACCCCATTCACCAATTCTCAAACTGTGTGCCAGCATAGTGACTGTTCATTTTAATAGTAGTCTGGGGAGCTGTTTACAGTGCTTTTGACTGAATCAGACTGTTAGAGCTGAAAGGGCCCTCAGAACATAGAATTTACTGTCAGGGTTAGAAGCAAACCTTCAAAAGCCAGTACAGCTCCCTCACTTTATTGGTGATTATTGGTTATAATAGTTAAGGTTTATATAGTCAGTAAGCATTTATTAAGCACCTACTATGTGCCAAACAGCATGCCTTAGTGCTTTGGCTACAAAGGTGAAAGACAGTCTCTGCTCTCAAGGAGCTCACAGTCTAACGGGAGAGATGACATGCAAACAAGTATATACAGCCAGCCTATATACAGAATACATTGGAAATAATCAACTAGAATTAAGGGGGATTGGGAAAGGCTTCCTGTAGAAGGTGGGATTTTACTTGGGATTTGAAAGAAAGCAGGAAAGCCAGTCAGTGGAGATGAGCCGGGGGAGTGTTTCAGATCTGCGAGCCACTGAGGTTTGAGGTTATTGACCAGGGAAGGCCACTTCCTGATCTTTAGGAAGATTGCTTTGGGAGCAGAGTAGGAAGGGGGAAGAAGAGGAAAGGGAAGAAGTGCTTATTAAGGTCCCATCGTGTGCTGAGCTCTTTACAAATATTACCTCATTTGATCCTCACAGCAGGCCTGGGAGATAGTTGCTATTATTATCCCAATTATATAGTTGGGGAACGTGAGGCAGAGGTTAAATGACTTACTCAGGGTTGTCTGAGGCAGGATTCCAGTTCGGGCCTTCATGATTCCAGGCCTGGTACTCCATCCACTGTGCTACCTAGCTGCTTCTGAGTAGAGCATAGATTATAGTAGGAAGGGGAATGTGTCAGGCAGATCCACTGGTGGCTCTTGCAGTAGCGTGTGAGGTAATGAAGGCCTATGCCAGGGTGGTGGCAGTATGTGAGGAGAGAGGGGGTGGGTGTGTATGTGTGTATGTGTGTTTTTAAGGAGCTTAAAAATATTACATAGATAAATAAATGCTAAGTAGTTTGAGGAAGAGAGCTTAAACTGGGAGTATCAGGAATGACTTAATGTGGAAAGTCTGAAATGAATGAAGAAAGCAGAGGGAGCAGGCTGTGCTAAGCAAGGTAGGGAGACAATGGGCTAAGTTTGGAGAGTGGTTGGTGGACTAGAGTTTGTCTGAAAGACAGTAATATGAAAGCGTCCGCTGTGTGTCAGGCAGTATGCTAAGTGCTTTACAAATATTATGTCATTTGATCCTCACAATAACCTGGGAGGTGGATGCTCTTATGATTCCCTATTATGCAGAAAAGGAAACTGAGGCGAACAGAGGTTAAGTGACTTGCCTAGGGTCACACAGCTAATAAGTATCTGAGGTCACATTTGAACTCGGGTCTTTCTGATTCCCAACCCAGCACTTTATCCACTGTACCACCTAGAAATGTAGACATAGAAATGGGTACAGTTAAAAATTATGAATATGAAGAATTCAGAAAAGCGTAGGAAGACTTATATGAACTGGGTGAAGTACTTAGCACCAAGAAAACAATATGCACCATGGCTACAATATAAATGGGAAAACAATGGAGCAAAACTGAAAAGTTTATAATTTATCGTTATTTGGCCCCAGAGAAGAGTTGTGAAAATGTACTTCCTCATTGCAGTGGTGGGGGTTTATGAGTATGGAATATTGCATATGCTGTCAGACATGTTAGATAGTTTTGCTGATCTGCTTTTCATCTTTTTTAAAATTTTTGTTATGGGGGAAGCTCATTGGGCATTGGATGGAGAAGGAATATACTAGCCATATGTAAGCCCTTTAGAAGTGAATGTGTCAAAATATAGACATCACTACATTTTTTAAAAATGGTAGATTAGAGCTAGACTTTAATGTTGTATTTTATCCCAGAAACAACAAAGATTTTGGAGCATAAGAGTGACAGGAACACAGATTCATAGACCTGATGCTGAAAGAGACCTTACATGTCATCTAACTTAGTGTTCTCTCTCTCTCTCTCTCTCTCTCTCTCTCTCTCTCTCTCTCTCTCTCTCTTTCTTTCTCTTTCTCTATCTCTGTCTCTTTGCTCAAGGCCATATAGGTAGTAAATATCAGAGGCATGATTTGAATTCAGTACCAATGCTCTTTCCACTGTACATATGATACCTACCACGGTTAGACTTGTGGTTTTTTTTTTTTAGGCAATTGGGGTTAAGTGACTTGCCCAGGGTCACATAGCTAGTAAGTGACAAGTGTTTGGTCTGAGGCCAGATTTGAGCTGAGGTCCTCCAGACTCCAAGGCCAGAGCTCTATCTATGTGCCACCTAGCTGCGTCTTGGCTTCCCTCTCTTGAAATGGGATCTTATAGTATTATTGATTGGTATATTGGGCAGGTAGGTGGCACAGTAGATAGAGTGCCAGGCCTGGAGTCAGGAAGATCTGAGTTCAGATGTGGTCTCAGATATTTACCAACTATGTGACCCTGGGCAAGTCACTTCACCCTGCCTCAGTTTCCTCATCTGTAAAATGAGCTGGAGAAGGAAATGGCAAACCACTGCAGTATCTTTGCCAAGAAAACACCAAATGAATTCACAAAGAGTTGGACATAACTGATAGGACTGACCAACAACTACAAATATCCCAACTGTCAATAAACTCTTTAAGATTGTTAAACTAGGACAAGTCCTAAGAATGGTGTATCTTGAGACAGTAGCAGAAACTGTAACAGGTGTTGAAAAGGAAACTGTAGGGTAGTATAGAATTTACTGAACTTTTGAATTCATTAAAAATATAGGGAGGAGAGACCTGAAACTCTATGCCTTGTCAGATTCTGACACTGCCCTAGGTGATAAGATTTATAGAGGTCAGAGGTACATTCCTTATCATTGGTCCTTTACCCTTGACTTTAACTTCACCTGTAGGGCAGGGAGTTCCTAACTTGGTTCTTTCTTATAACTTATCAGTCTTATCGCTAAGACTCTTGTTTGACAGGATTTATCTTCTCTGAACCTGCTTAGAGGGTGGTTGGAGATTGCTTAGTGACTGGCAGTTTTACCGACGGATTTTTGTTTTCTTGGGAATGCTGAGGAGAATTGTCCCAAATGAGAGTCTGCAGAAGATTCTCAAAAGGCCACAGGCTTGTGGAAGAGTGTACCTGTGATGTCTGAATATTCTATGTTCTGTTGACCTGGAAAGCAGGCCTAACTTTTGGCCATTCTTTGATGGTCGTGGTGTTGAAACGTCCCATTTGTTAGAAGTGTTAGACTTCTGGGCTTTGCTTGTAAGAACTGATGTCATTGAGAACATTCTGTCTACTAGGTTAGTCCATGTTAATTTTGGTCAGAATTGTCTTGTTAAAGCTTAGCCCTCATCACATCTTCCCCTGCTTAGCCATCTTTGAGGGACTTCCTGTTGCTTACAAGAGAAAGACCCTCTTGAACCTAATGCTTAAGGTCTTCCAGTCTGGTTTCAGCCTGTTTTTCAAGCCTTAATCTTGTGTTACTTCCTCTGTGTTTCAACCTTTCTATAGCTAGTCCCCTTATGCAAATCCCATAGAGTTTCACCTCTGCCTTTTGTTATCCTTCCTTCCTCCCACTTCCACTTTAGTAGGCTCTCAATTTGGGGGGAGGGAAAGTTATAAGAAAGAACTTCCAAACAAACTTTTGGAACTGAACAGCAGTGCAGTGGGCCACGTTGTGTGGTAGTGAGCTCCCCATCACTGGAGAAGTTCAAGTAGGGAAGTTTTGGGGCTCTGAAGAAGGGATTCCTGCTTCAGGTTGGAATTAGACCAGATGACCTTTTAAAGTCCTTTCCAGTTTTGAGATTGTTAGTCTCATTTCTTATCTTTGTATCTTTAAGGATTAGAACTGTGTAGTGACCCAATGAATGGTGTTCTGAGAAAGGGAATATGTAACAAATGGGAATCATAAAACATAGTAATTCATTTTTATTTAATTCGCCAATTATTTGTTGTTGTTCACTATGTGCATGACCCAGTGCTAGTCTTGGTAAGGGACACAGAAATGAACACCCCTGCCCCATGGAGCTGTACCAGGCTAGTAAAACACACCGTACAGTTCAGTGTCCTTTAGACTTTCTCTGCCTCCACCCTTCCTGCTCCTCCCATTTTCTCTCATAACAGGCTAGGAAGGTGTTTACCAGGAGCTCCAGGCTTTGACTTAATTCCTCCTGGTTAGCTCTTTTTGATTTTGACTCAGTGGTGGAGATTCTGAGAATTTTTCACTTTCTTCAGAAGTTCTGTGTTTTCACTGGTAGAAATTAACTTTTAAGAGGATGGATATGGGAAACAGATTAGACTTTTGCCTTTTGCAGCTCTTGGATTTCATTAGTAGCATAATCTACTCCTCTTCCTTAAACATTTAGTGAGTGAGTACACAGAGAATATATGACACTGTACTGAGCAGTTATATTACTTAACTGGTTCAAGTGGGATGTATCCCAGCTATCAGTGCAGTTATTCTTGTAAGGAGGGGCAGTACACTAATGAAGGTAGTTTGTGTAGAGAGCCATGGTTTTATAGTCAAAACAGTCTGGTTCAAATCCTTGCTTGACCACTTTCTAGGTGTTTAACCTTGGACAAGTGAATTTTTGCTTTCTCTAAAATGAGGATAATGATAATTGCACTACCTGCATAACAGGATTGCTGTGAGATTTGAATGAGAATATTTAGAAAAGAAGGAATCTTAGATCTTTTTAATGTCATACTTAAAAGGGACTTTAGAGACCATCTAGTATAACTTACTCGTTAAAAAATTAATATCTTCTGTTTCTTTCTAAATATATCTCCCTCCTCCTCTACCCAGTGAGCTATCCCTTAGAAAAACGATAAAAAAGCATGTATATGGAGGGGGGAGAAGAGTTCAGTGAAACCAACCAACTTATCACCTGAGTCTGGGGATGTATGCAGTGTTCCATACCACAGGCTACCACTTCTGCAAAGAAGGTGTACCTTATCAACTCTTCTTGGGGCCAACCTTGGTCACTGTAATTACACAGCATTTAGTATCTGGGTTTTGTTGTTGTTTTTATTTGCATTGTTATAGTCTTGTATATTGTTTTCCTGGTTTTGCTTGTTTCATTTTGCAACATTTCAAATAAATCTTCCTGTACTTCTCTGAATTCTTCATATTTACTCTAATAGTGCAGTATACCACAGACTGTTTCCTTTCTTTGCTACCATGAAAAAAGTGCTAGAGTGACTATTTGGGGGGTATATAGGGCTTTTCTTGTCATTGATGACCTCCTTGGGGGTATATGCCTAGTAGTGAGGCCTCTGCTTCAAAGGGTAGGGTCATTTTAGCTTTATTCCAAATTACTTTCCATAGTAGTTGCACCAATTCACAGTCAGTTTTCTCTCTGTCTCTCTTTTTTTTTAAAAAATTTTTTTTGCTTTTTGGTGAGGCATTCTGAGTTAAGTGACTTGCCCAAGTGTCACACAGCTAGTAAGTGTCAAGTGTCTGAGGCTGGATTTGAACTCAGGTCCTCCGGGCTCCAAGGCCAGAGCTCTATCCACTGCACCAACTAGCTGCCCCAAGTTTTCTCATTTTTAATTAATAAAATTTTTTTTTGAGGGTTAGGCAATGGGGTTAAGTGACTTGCCCAGGGTCACACAGCTAGTAAGTGTCAAGTGTCTAAGGTCAGATTTGAATTCAGGTCCTCCTGACTTGAGAGTTGGTGCTCTATCCACTGTGCCATCTAGCTGCCCCAAGTTTTCTCATTTTTAAAGGATGACTTGTTCCAGCTACATACTCAGTCAGTGGTTCAGCTAGCATTAGAGCACAGGTGTCTTGATTTACAGTCCAGTTTTCTTCCCATTACATTAGGCTGCCTCGCATCAAATGAGATAATGTGAAAGTCCTTTGTAAATAGAAAGTACTATATAAAAGTTATTATTGCAAAAAGATAAATTGGATTTAATAGAGTAACATACAGGCCTCATAGAATTGATAGATAGCACAAATAACACACACCAACTTATATATGATGAAGTGAGGGGTAGATGCTAACTATGGAAAGTGGCAGATGCATCTAGTGGGGGGACTCAGGACCATGCCACATGAAGACTGAGAGAACTGGGGATTATTCTGGAAAAGAGAACTTTGGAGAATATGATTTCAGTCTTCAAATGTCAGAAGGGCTTACGTGTGAGACAAGAAGTATACTTGTTTTGCTTGGTTCCAGAGGGCAGAAGTAGGACCTGTATATGTATGAGCTGCAGGGAGACATCTCAGTTGACATTAGACATTAGAACACAGCCAAAGAAATGATTTCCTTGGGAGGAAGCAAGTTCCTGGTTACTGCAGATCTTCAATTGGAGGCTAGATGATCTTTGGTCAGAGAGGATAGAGGCTATTCATATTAGGTTTGGGTTGAACTAGATTCTGTAAAAAGGAAAAGCTTCCTGGAGAGTCAGAATTTAAGGGAAATTACCCTCTTAGATGGGAAGAGGAATGCCTGGGATTTCTTTTAGTATCCATCCACTTGGGAGCTTTCCATGTGAATAGACTTTAGAGGTTAGCAGCATCCCAATAAAATGTCCTCAAGTCTAAATAATTGCCCAGCTTATTGGTAGACATGTATGAACATGTGAATATAGATGTATGAACATATATGAATGCCACACAATTGCTGTCAGCTTCCTGAGGGCTTGACCTTTGTAGGGTTCCAAGGACTAGTAGAGGGTTAGCTCTTGGATTGAAGAAGAGAAAGGGGTCAGATGTCTGAGCTCACATCGGCGGTCTGCAGCTAATGTTGGGATACTTGGCCTAAATTTGGAACTTTAGTTTTCCTATTGTAAAATGAGGGAAGTGGGACTAATGAGGCTGTGAGATACACTGGAAAAAAGCAATGCATTTGGAGTCAAAGAGCTAGGGTTCACATCTCAGCTTGACCACTTCTACCTGTGTGACCTTGGGCAAGTCACTTCCTTTCTTTGGGCTTCAGTCCCCTCATCTGTAAAATGACAATATTGGTCCATAGGGGTCGGGAACTTGCAGCCTTGAGGCCACCTGTGGCCCTCTAGTACCTCAAGTGCAGCCCTTTGACTGAGTCCAAACTTCACAGAACAAATTTCTGTGAAGTTTGGACTCAGTCAAAGGGCTGCACCCAAGGACCTAGAAGGCCACAGATTCCCCACCCCTGCTCTAAAGTGAAGAGATCTGCCCATGGCCACACTGGAACATTGCTAAAAACACAACCAGGAGCTCCTGATTGCCAGTTCAGTGCTCTATTCATCTTCCATGACTACCTTTAGTTTCCTGAATTTGAATGCTCTCTAGTTCAATTTTCTCTAGCACTTAACTTCCTAAAACAAAGCCAAAGGGGAAAAGTAGTATTAGAATGAAGCATGCCAGTAACAGACTTCTATCAAGATGAAAATACAGCCTGGAAGACTTTGGGCTTCTAAAATTCAGAGCCATCAAAAATCAACAAACATTTATTAAGTATCTACTACATGACAGGCGCTGTACTGTGCTAAACCGTGAGTATACAAAAGGAAGTAAAACAGAGTCCCTGACCTCAAGGAACTTACTTAATGACGGAGACAACATGCAAACAAATATATACATGCAACCTATATATAAGATAAAGAGGAAACAACAAAGAGAAGGCACTAGAATTAAGAGGGGTTGAAGAAGGCTTCCAGTGAAAGGTGGTATTTTAGTTAGTACTTAAAAGGAAACCAGGGGTGATAATACATCATCACATTATGAAGTCATAAACATCTAAACTGGAAGAAACCCTTCAGATCATCACACTAAAAACATTGAGTTAAAAAAAACACTACACAATTTTCACCAGGTCGATAAATTTCTGTTGCTATACTTGGCTAAGAGTGAAAAGACAACTGTTTGAATTCTAAGTCACCACTGTCCAAGACAATGCAGTTATAGTCATGTCAAATAATCTCACTATGCCTCAGTTTCTGCATCTGTAAAATGAAAAAAAAAATCTGCCTTTACTCATCATAGGGATTTCATGAAGATAAAGAACAGGAGTACACTTGGAGCTCACTGGAAGAAAAGTTCAATTGAAATTTTAAGTTACCATTTTAATGAAATATACTGACTAGTATAACCAGAGGAAGGAAAAATTAACACCTTTTAATAGGCTCAGATTCCTTAGGATGAAAGGAGGCTGAGTAAAGCTGTGTGGCATCACAGCTCTGTTATACACTAGTTATGTGACCTTAGGTAAGTCACTGCTCAATGGGTGTTAGTTTTCTTTTCTATAAAATGAGAGTAATGAACCTGTTTAAGATTCCCTTCAGGAAACAATCCAGAATTATTTGTAGATAGTTAATAAAATGTTCATACTCTCTGACCCAGGGAGGGGAAGGGGAACAAGCATTTATTAATCACCTGCTGTGTTCTAGGTACTGTGCTAAGTTGCTTTACAAATACTACCTTATTTGGTCCTCAGATCAACCCTAGGAAGTAGGTGCTATTATCCCCATTTTGCAGTTGAGGAAACTGAGGCAGACAGAAGTTAAATGACTTGCCTAGAGTCACCTACTAGTAAGAATCTGAAGTGAATTTGGACTCAGGTCTTCTGACTGCAGGTCCAGGGCTCTATCTATGGCACCACTCAGCTGCCTCAACCCAGACACTCCACTGAAGGGTATATATAGCTAAGAAGGAAGTCAGCGACAACAGAAAAACCCCACATACACCAAAATATTTAGAGCAGCTCTTTGCACAGTGACAAAGAACCAGAAACATAGGTGTCCTTTAATAGGAGAACGGCTAAAGAAGTTGTAGTAATACAATATTGCTATTCTGTAAGAAACAATGATATGATGAATATAGAGAAGGATGGAAAGTATACATGAAGTGATGCAAAGTGAAGCAAAAGCAGGAAAATGATACATCCTCTGACTGTCACAATGTAAATGGAAACAACAACAAAGCAATCAAAAGCAAACGCAGCAAAATTAGAACGAACAGAAACTTGGCCCTAAAGAAGAGACTGGAAAAATCACCTATGCTGCTTCTTTGAAGAAATCAGGGACAGTAGGGGCGGGGATACTATGTATAATGTCAGACTTTTTATATGGTGGTAAATTTTGACAAATCTTTTTTTCTGTCTTCCTCTTTTAAAAAATTCTTTACTATAAAGAATGGCTTTCTGGGAAGGGCTGGGGAGGAGCTCACTGTAGTGGGAAATAGAAGTGACATAAAAGAAAAAAAGGATCAGAAAAAATTTATTTTAAAAATAAAGAACCTATCCACCTTGAAATGTCTATAATCAATGAGCCTGAAGTCACCTCATCCACAGCCTCATGTCTTCAGGCATCTGAGATGGAGAGCTTTAAAAATAAATAATTTCCTCCAAGGAAAGAAATTCAAAATAGGATCATAAATTTAAAGTTGCAAGAGTCTTGTGAAGTTGTCTGTCTAGTGCAGGGGTGGGGAACCTGCGGCCTCAAGGCTGGTCCTTTGACCGAGTCCAAGTTTTACAGAACGCGTCCTTTTATTAAGGAGATTTGTTCTGTGAAGTTTGGATTCAGTCAAAGGGCTGCATGTGAGGACCTAGAGGGCCACAGGTGGCCTCAAGGCTGCAGGTTCCCTACTCTTGGTTTAGAGCTTTGGACTTGGAATCAGGAAGACTTGAGTTCAGATCCTGCCCCAAACACTTAACTAGCCATGTGACCTTGGGGAAGACATTTAATCTCTCTCAGTCTCGATTTCCTCTTCTATAAAATGAGGTTGATAATAGCAACTACCTCACAGGATTGTTGTGAGGATCTATTGAGATAACATGTAAAGTGCTTTGCAAACTTTAGGGAGCAGGACTGGTGTATAAGATGTTTTTTTGATTCTGCCCCCTTTCAACATTCAATTCTTAGTTTTTTTCTGAAACAATTTATAATTCCTTATGGCTAAATAATATTTTATTACTATATCGTATAATGTTTCTATATTACATTCATTATAATTTGTTTAGATAATCCGTAGGAGATGGACACTCCTTTAGTTTCCAGTTTTTTTGCTACAAAAAAAGCTGCTATAAATATTTTGATCTTTTGGGGTTATAAGTCTAATAGGCTATCAGTGAGTTCAAAGAGTATTTACATTTTAGTGACTTTGGGTTATAGTTCCAAATACCTTTCCAAAATGGCTGTACCAGTTCACCATTGGTACGAGTGTGCATAATCCCTATAGTCCCTCCAACAATTGCAGTTTTCCTTTAAAAAAATTATTTTGCCAATCTGATGGCTGAGGTGGGACCTCAAACTTGCTTTAATTTGCATTCCTCCTGTAATTATTTGTGGTGAACACGTAGATAGCTTAGGTATCTTCCTTTGAAAACTGCCTGTTCATATCATTTGACTATTCCTAATGACTCATATAAATTTGAATCAGTTCCTGATGAGAGCTTTATCAGAGAAACTTGCTGTAAAGTTTTTTTCCTCAGTTATTTGTATTACCTTAAAATTAAAAAAAAATTTTTCTTCATTCGGTCAGCAAACATTTAACCAGGCAGTTTGCTAACCATTAGAGATAAAAAGAAAGGAGAGAGAGTCCCTGTTTTCAAGGAGTTCACAGAGGAATGTGGGAGATAGCATGCAAACAAGTGTGTACAGTTAGCTATATTTAGAATAAATCGGAAATAATCAACAGGAGAACACTAGAATTAAGGGGGATCTAGAAAGCCTTCCTTTATGTAAAAGGTAGGATTTTTGCTTTAGAATTGAAGGAAGGAATTTAGATTTGAAGGAAGCCAGGGAAGGTAAGTTTGAGAAGAGAAGGGAAAGTATTCTAGGCATGGAGGACAGACAGTGAAAATACCTAAAGTTGGGAGATAAGTGTCTTATTCCAGGAACAGCAAGGAAGCCAGTATCAAAAGCAGGAGGGAGTATCAAGGAGGCTGGATGAAAGAATCCAGGTGGGAGAAGAGGATGTTGGGTATTTTCAGTTGACATGCCTTTATATTACCTCTTTCTATTTCATTAACAAAAACAAAACAAAACAAAAAACAACCCTTGTATGAAATCTGCATAGTCAAGTAAAACAAATTCCCACATTGGCTATCTAAAAATAATGTCTCATGCCATATCTTGAATCCATTACTTTTCTGTCCAGTGGTGGATAGCATTCTTCATCATTGATCTTCTGGAATCCATGGTTGATCATTGCATTTGATCAGAGTTTTGAAGTCTTTCAAAATTGTTTTTACAATGTTGTTGTATAAATTGTTTTCCTACTTCTGCTCACTTCGTTCTGCATCTGTTCATACAAGTCTTTGCAGGTTTCTTTGAGACCATTTCTTTTGCCGTTTCTTATGACACAATGATGTTCATAACATTCATGTACCGTTATTTGTTCAGTCCTTCCCTATTTGATGGGCACTCCCTTCATTTCCTATTCTTGGCCACTACAAAAAGAGCTGCTATAAATATTTTTGTACAAATGAGTCCTTTTCCTCATTTTTTGAATTCTTTGTGGAGTATAGGCCTAGTAGTGGTATCTCTGCCAAGTGAATGCACAGTGTAGTAATTTTGGGGGCATAGTTCCAAATTGCTTTCCAGAATAGCTGGACCAATTCACAACTGCACTAGCCATGCATTAATCTGCTTGTTTTCCTAAAGCCCCTCCAATATTATTTTTTGTCAGTTTTGCCAATTTGATGGGTGTGAGGTGGAACCTCAGAGTTACTTCAGTTTGCATTTCTATAATTATTATTGATTTGAAGTTTTTTTATATGGCTTTAGTAGTTAAGATTTTTTTTTTCCTTTGAAAACTGCCTTTTATCAGTTGGGGAGTAACTCTTATTCTTATACATTTGAATCAGTTCCTTATATATCTTGAGACTTTTATCAGAGAAACTTGCCAAGATTCCCGTTTCCCCCCCCCTGCCCCAGTTGCCCATTTCTTTTCTAATCTTAGCCATGTTAAGCCTACTCCCTCTTTTGAAAAAGAAATAAAAACAGGGGCATCTAGGTGGCGCAGTGGATAGAACACCAGCCTTGAAGTCAGGAGGACCTCAGTTCAAATACGGCCTCAGATCAAACACTTGACATGTAGTAGCTGTGTGACCTTGGGCAAGTCACTTAACCCCGATTGCCTCACTAAAAAAAAAAAAAAAGAAACAAAAACAAAACTCTTGTAACAAATATGTATAGTTAAGCAAAATAAATTCCTTATATTGGCCACGTCATTTAAACACACCCACACACACACGAAGACACATACGTGTATTTATAGATGCGTATATGTATCCTTACATAAACATAGATGTATATGCATGCATGCATGCATGTATAGATGTCTTCATATATGTCTTAATCTGTACCCTGATTTCATCACTTCTGTATCAGGAGGTGGGTAGCTTGTTTCATCATGAATCCTCTGGAATCTGGTTGGTCATTGAGCATTGGTAAGTGATGACAGGAATGAGTTCAGTACCAGTGTGTTAGGTTTGGTATAATTTGCTTCTGCTTCCCTTCCTCTCTTTTTTTTCCCTTACCCAAAGCCTAATCACAGATTCTTATCCTTTATTTCCTTTTAAACCCTTCGTCAATGTTAGAATTTGTTTTTCTTAGGACAAATCCCTCCCTTAATCTACCGTTTCTCTAATTCCCCTCTCCTTTTTCTTATTTACCTCCTGTTTCCCTCTTGAGTGAAATGTATTTCTGTACCTAGGTGTGTGTGTGTGTGTGTGTGTGTGTGTGTGTGTGTGTACGTACACACACATGTTCACTTGTGTATATTCCTTTTTTTGGCCATTTCAGATTAAAGTGAGTTTGAAGCTTCTCTTCAAACCATACCCCTTGCTGCTTTCATCCCTCTAGTTCTCCTTATTTGTGAAGGGTTTTCCAAAAGTCTTAGTGCAGTCTCGAAGATATTAAAGCTTAAAAAAGACTTTTAGAATACTCTATATAGTCTTCTACTTGTTCATCCAAATTATGTGTGGTAACATCTCCCAACCTTCCTCTCTGTTTCCTCCACCTAGTGTATTCCTTTCCCCCTCCCTTTGAGGTCATTAAAACAAAAAGAACATTCCCGGATTCTCTGTCTTATTAGACCTCCTCTGTGAGGTCTGATGATGATATAAAATTCTGAGGGGACATGTGTTATCTCCCCATATTAGAATATAAACAATTTATTCTTGTTTAGTCCCATATGATTGCTTATGTACTTACTTTTCTATGTTTCACTACTGTGACTACTATGTTTGTATTTCAAAGTTTCTATGCAGTTTTGGTCTTTCATCAGGAATGCTTAGAGGCCTCTGTTTCTTTTTTTTTTTCATTTTTTATTTTACCTGAAAACACTGGACTTTGACCATAATGTTTTGGGGATTCCTTTCAGGAGAATCACTAGTGAGTTCTTTCTATTTTTACTTTTCTCTCTGGTTCTAAAGGATTTGGACAGATTTATGATTTTTTAAAATATGATATCTTTTCCTTTTTTTTGGTCCTGGATTTCAGGTAGTCTGGTGATTCTTAAGTTATCTTTCCATAATCTGTTTTCCAGGTCACTTCATATAAGATAACTAATACTTCTGCTTTTTTTTTTTTTTTTTTTGGTATTCTTAAACTTCTATTTGGTCTGTTCTAATTTCTAAGGAATGTGTTGCTTGGGGTAAGGTTTTGTACTTCTTGTGCTGAGATGTTATGCCCTTTCCAATTCTTCTATAACTCTCATTTCTTTTCTAGTTTTTCCCCCTTTTACTCTTAACTTCTTTTCTAGTTGATTTCTGTAGTACTTTCATTTATGAAACCATTTTTAGCTTTCTTTTTAAACTTTCTCTTCCAGGAATCCTGGTTGAACTTGTGTCCATGCTATGGTTTTTTACTTTGAGTCTTTGCTGGCAGATGTTTTGGAGTCATTCTCTTTTTCTGAGTTTATGTCTTGAGGTGTCCTTGTCACCATAATAGCTCTTTATTGGGGAAATTTTTTTTTTTGTTTTCTTATTTTTCTAGTCTTCCTGAATTTGGACTTGAGGCTCTACTCAGTTCTAGAGTGAATGTCTGGATTTTACTTAGTCCCATTTTGTGTTCTCTCAGCTATTGCTGCTGCTTTTTTGTCACATTGAGTGTAGTATTGTGTATTCCTGGATCTCAGATATAGCTCAGGGTGGAGTGCTACAAGTTTTCAGTGCACATAGATAAATCAATCTGAATGCTGACCTAGTCTGAGCTCTGCAAGTTGCTAACCTAGGTTTGAATGTGAACAACTTAACTGTGTGGGCTTGTCCTTGTGGAACTCCCGTAGACTCCAGTAGAACCTGCTGGACTCAGGTATGGTCAGCCAGCTGGAAGGCTCTGCGGATTCATAGTGACAGAATTGCCAGTTCCACTTTGGTCTGGGCTTCTGGCCCTGGTTATTCAACTGCAGGCTTCAGACCAGCCTAAGGACTCTTATATGAGACTCCAGTCCCCTTCCAGGATCATAAGCCCAGAGTTGTTGCTTGCTGTTTGCTTAGTACAAGGCCCAGGGCCCTCTATCACTCCTGGCCCTGGACCATTTATTCAACAAATGTTTACTAAATGAATTTTTGTCAAGACTTAGCTCTATTTTATATATTCACATTTTCAAATAGCTTTTAGCTCTTTTTAGCTGTATTATTTCTCTATGTGTTACGTCTATATTATATATATTATAACTATATTATTGTTAGCTATATTATTTCCCTTCCTCAGGCTGCACTGGATCTGTGACCTAGCACTGGGGATTGATCAACAGAGCTACATTTGACATCTCTTCCTGCTACCTACACAAAGTTTGTCTCCTCTCTGGGAGCGTGGGACCTGTTCATGCCCTGGTACAGTCTCGGGCAGTCCCTCTTTCCGTCTGGAAAGACTGAGAGCTTCATCTCCCATGGCTAGATCCTGTCCCCGGTGTCTGCAGACCTCTCTTGTCACCTATGCTAATCTGGACTGAAAAAAAATGAGTCGATGATTTATTTTTCCCTTGGATTTCCCAATTAGTACTTGATCTGGTGTATTTTCTAGATCTCTGAGGTATAGTTGTGGGAGAGAACTTGGCTCTACTACTTTCTCCTACTTTGCCATTTCAGCTGGTAATTTGTTCTCTTCTAATTTTTTTTTTGTTCTCTTCTAATTTTAACTGCATTCGTTTTGTTTGTGCAAAAACTTTTAAATATTATATAATCAAAATTGTCTATTTTATCATCTGTAATCCTCTCTGTCCTTCATGTGGATATCAATTCTTCCCCTGTCCATACATCTGAAAGGTAATTTTTTCCTTGTGTCTGTAAATTTGTTTATGATATCACTTAAAAAACAAAATAAGCCATATATCCATTTGGAGCTTATCTACATATATGCTATGAGATGTTTGTCTATACCTACTTTTTATTAGACTGCTTTCCATTTTTCCCATCAATTTTCGTTGAATAATAAGTCCTTATCCCAGGAGATGGGGTGTTTGGGTTTATCAAACACTATGGTACTACTGTGTTTGTTGGTTTTTGTATGTTGTGTACCTTATCTGTTCCCTGCTCAACCTTTCCATTTTTTAACTGGTACTAAGTTGTTTTCATGATTATTGCTTTGTAGTATAGTTTGAGATCTGGTACTACTAGACCCCCTTTTTCCCACTTTTCCCTACAGTTTCCTTGAGATTTTTGATCTTTTATTCCTCCCAATAAATTTGTTATTTTTTTTTAGCTCCTTAATAACTTTGGTAGCTTAATTGGCATGACAGTAAATAAGCAAATTCATTTTGGTGGTATTATCATTTTTATGATAGTGACATGACCTCCACAGAGGCAGTGAATATTTTTCAAATTATTTTGGTTTGCCTTTATTCTTGTAAAGTGTGTTTTGTAGGTTGGATTCACATAGTTCCTAGGTGTTTCTTAGTAGATGCATTCTCAAGTGTTTTATACTTTCCATAATTACTATAAATTGGATTTTTCATTCTGTCACTTCCTTCTGTGTTTTATTGGTAATATATAGGAATGCTGATGATTTATGTGTTTTTATTTTATATCCTGCAACATTACTAATTTGTTTCAGATAACTTTATAGATGATTCTAGAGGGGTCTCTAGATATTGACTATCATATAATCTGCCAAAAACAGTATTTCCTCTCTGCTTCTGTTTATTCTCTTGATTTCTTTTTCTTGTCTTACTGCTATAGGTAGCATATCTAGTGCTGTCTTAAATAATAGTGATGATGGCAGGCATCTTTGAGTTAGCCCTTGATCTTACTAGAAAGGCCTCCAACTTTTCTCTATTACATAAAAAGTTGGCTCTTGGTTTTAGATATATGTTGTTATATATGTGTTTAAAAAAGAAACGAAACATCCTGGTAGAGAGACCATTAAGGTGACATGTTGCTGCTTGGAATCAGATGCTTTTTATAGTTAACAAATAAGGACAGTGAGATCTTTTGTTCTTAGCACCCTTTGATCAGTTGTAACTGTAAAGATGTATTTTGTTGTAGAACATCATTTATGAAAACCTACCTGTTCTCTTCTTATAAGGTACACTCTCAGTGTGGACAAAAATTATTCCCTAAACATATTATAGAAATTTGAAAATCTGCATATTGGTCAGTTTTTTATTTTTTCTTCATGACATTCCTTTGGCAGTGATAAGGTCTTTTTTTCCTCCTTTTTTATCCCGATATGTTTTGGCTGTCTTCAGAATTAATCCTTCCGTAGTCTTTAAAATTGTATTTTCTCCAGCATTTACTTATTTATATTAATACATGAGGGATTAAACACTAGGTCTCTTTCATCTCTCACATTCTGTCCTTTTTTATTTATTTAAAAATTTTTTTTTGTTTAGTATTTTATTTTTCCCCAATTACATGTAACATTCTGTTTCTTCTAATTATTTTTTCATTTACTATGTAATTGTATTCTTTTTGTCAACCACCTTAGGAATTCAGTTGGAAGATTTGTGTTGATCTAGAAAGATTAATTTTCAATGTTTTATTGCTTATACCTGTTTGTCTGCCCTCTTCTTCTGAACGATGATTTGGTGTGCCTGCTGGACTGTGAGTTCCATGAGGACTAGAATCTATCATATTCTTTAACATCTTCTTCACCACTGAGCACAGAGTGCTTACTTCAGTATTTGTTTCAATTTCAGTATTTTGTAGTACTTTCATAATAGCAAAAGAATGAATGTATAGTTTAATTGTAGTGTAATGTAAAGCACACCATACTTGAATAGTCTCAAGACTTATGCTTGGGTACATTGAACTGGCCACTTACTGGCTGGCCACTTAACCTCTCTGACCTTGGTTTACTCATCTGCAAAATAGGGATAATAATATACCTACCATACAGGGTTGAAAGCTAAACGTTTGTACAGATTTGGAAACCAAAGGGCTATTTATGCTAACACAACATAGTAATACCTTCAGCTATGTCCTTTAATTTTTTTCTTCAAAAATTTTTAAAAATTCATTTTAAACTTACATACAAAAAGACAAAAAAGGGACCATTTCTTTGTGTACAACATAGCATAAAAGAGGATTCAATATAAAACCATGAATTTACATTTCATACTGTTTATTTTTTTGAAAAACTATGTATTAAATACTGCACATTGTTTTCAAAGCCACCCTGTTTTTCTGAGCTTCTAAGTTTTCTTTTGTTCTCTGCTATGCACTTTTTTCTCCCTCCCCACCCCGCCCAAGAGAATTCTGGTTACCATTAGACACAAACATATGTGTGTGTGTGTGTGTGTGTGTGTGTGTGTGTGTGTGTGTAAAACCATACTATACCTACTTTTGTTTATCAGTTCTTTTTGGATATGGATGACATCTTTCTTCATAGATTCTTTGTAGCTGATTTGAGTATTTATGATACTTGAAATGACTTAGTTGTTCAAAGTTGTTCTTATATTGCTTTTAGTGTACAACATTCTCTTGGTTCTGCTCATTTCACTCTTCATTATTTCATGCAAGTCTTTCAATGTTTTTCTAAAGCCAACTAGCTTATCATTTCTTATACCACAATGGTATTCCATCACAATCATATACCACAACTTATTTATACATTCCCTAGTTGATGGGCATCCCCTCAGTTTCTAGTTCTTTGTCACCACAAAGAGAGCCACTATAAATATTTTAGAACATATAAGTTCGTTTCCTTTTTCCCTAGTCACCTTGGGAAACAGATGTAATAGTAGTATTGCTGGGTCAAAGGGTATACCCAATTTTATAACTCTTTGGGTGTAATTCCAGATTGCTTTCCAAAATGGTTGGATCAGTTCACAGTTCCACCAATAGTGAATTAGTATCTAATTTTTCCACATCCCCTCCAACATTTGTCGCTTCCCCCTTCTGTCATTTTAGCCAATCTGATAGGTGTAAGATGATATCTCAAAGTTGTTTTGGTTTGTATTTCTCTAATCAGTAGTGATTTAGATTTTTTTCATGTGACTGTATGTCGGTATAGTTTTTATTTCTTCATCAAAAAACTGTCTGTTAACATCCTTTGACATTTATCAATTGGAGAATATGCCCATTAATTTCTTAAAGGTAAGTATCTTGTCTTTTGGATATCAACTTTGCTGGGTACTCTATCTGTGGTTCGCTGCTGGTGATAAGGGATACCTCATCTACTTTATTGTGAGAGAGATGTGTTTGAGGCTTTGAGGTGGGAATTTGACCTGTGGTGATTAGGAATGCTTCACAGGAGGGTTTTACTGCCATGCATACTAAAATGGCTTTGATATTTTTCAGAAGCATTTCCCAACCTTTCTTTCACTTTACTTTCATCATAATAATGCCACATTAACATAGCATCTTACAGAGAATGAAGTGCTTTGTATACATGTATAATTGGATTCTCATAGCACCTTTGTGAGATATGTAGTATTTATTCTCATTTGACAGATAAGGACATGAGGCTCAAAGAGAAAAAAATCTTGCCCAGGAACATTGGACCAAGAATTGATGGGTTTGATTTCCAGTTCCAGGTGTTTGATTCCAAGTGTATTGTCCCCAACTGCCAGTTGTTCCTCTTTGTCATAGTTGATATGTTTTATTTTGTATTGTGATTAATTATGTAGGTATCTTTTTTTTTGCTAGCTAGTGAGCTCCTTGAGAACTTAGGGAGACTCTTTTCTTTTGGAAAGGAAGTTTCTCCCTCCTCTCAAATTAGCACATAGTAGGTCTCAGGTGAATATTCATTTATTCTACAAACATTTGCTAAATTAATTTTTGCCAAGGCTGCTTATTTAGTTGTATTTAATAGTTTATGTTTTCAAATAGCTTTGAGCTCTTTATGGTTTAACTGTATCTTTGCTATTCATATACATTTGTTTCATTCATTCAACAATAGACCTACTGTGTGCTAGGGTATAATATAAAGATGAATAAAACAGGGTTTCTACCTTTACTAAGATCAATTTAATGGAAAGGTAGAACATTTATGTAAATAGTTATGGTACAAAATAAAACAGAGTTATGAGAGGTATGAATAAAGAGGATCAGGGACTCCCTATCTGGGTTTGGGCCTGGCAATCACCAGAAGGCGTTCTGGCTGGTGTTTTAGCTAGTCCTTGAAGAATGGGTAGGATGTCAACAGGCAAAGCTATGGAGGCATTGGGGCAGTTATTCCAGGCATAGGGAACTGGGCAAGCAAGGTGGGAAAACACATAAGTTTTAGGGGAAAGTCCAATTTATTCTGAAAGTAGTATGTAAGAAGGAAAGCGGTGTGAGTCAAAGTTGGATCCAGATAATTTGGGACCTGAGTTTTGAACTTGTTCATTGTTTAAATTACTTTTGTTCCCCTCCTCTGATTCATTCCTAGGTTTCTAAACCTTTCCTGTTGCTTGTCTTTTTGTTGTTTCTGTTGTTCATGCTTTGGTTCCACATTTCTTTTTTAGATTTTTAAAAAAAAATTTTAATTAATTGATTTTGAATTATCAATAATCAGTTCCATAAGTTTTTGAGTTTTAAATTTTTCTCCCCTACTCTCCCCACCTCCCTCCCCAATACGGCGTGCAATCTGATGTAGGCTATACATATATATTCCTATTAAACATATTTTCACATTAGTGATATAGGTAAGAATTAGAACCAATAGGAGGAACCACCAGAAAGATGGTTCCATATTTTCCCACAAGCTTTAGTTGAGGCATCATATTTTTCTTTGGTTCCCTTTCCATTTTTAGTACAGTTACTACTTTATCCCCATGATCTTTAGAACATCCTTTCCTGAAGTCATACATTTTTAGATGGTTTTAGCCTTCAGCATTCTTCTGAAGAAAAATGGTTTGTTCTACTTTAATTATGTGTCTTGGGATATTCCAGTGGCCCTATGAACTCTATCCTTTATGTATCAAATTTAGTAGTTTCTCCTCCCCAAACACCTTATTTTCTCTGTGGAGAAGCATTGTGTTTTGCTAGTCAAGAATATGGACACATAAAACTAGAAATAGCATGGTGTAATTGGCAGAGCCCCGAATTGTGAATAATGAGAGCTGGGTTCTAGAGCCACTAATTTGCTGTGGAACTTTGATCAAGTCACTTCCCAATTCTGAGCATTTGTTTCTTCTTTTCAAAAATGAAGGTTTAGATTAGATGGTCTCTGAAGTCCCTCAGCTCATTCATCCTGTGATTTATGATATATGTTTCTTTTTTTTAACAAAAACACAAAACACAAAAAACACAACTAAATTTAGCATTTATTTTTTCTTTCTTACCTCCTTCTCCCTCACCCCTGGGAGAATAGGGACACAAAACTCAAGCAAAACAAATTCCGATATCATCTGCGTCCAGAAAATGTAAGCCTCATTCTGTGTAGCAGTCCATAACCTCTATGTCAGGAGGTGAAGGTGGGGGTCCTAGGCAATCATGATTGTATGATGTATCTAATTTTTGTTTTAACTTATGTGACTCCTGAAGATGATCATCAGTCCTAGCCCTTTCAGTAAAATGAGGATAGGGCTTAGCCATACTGCGCAGAAGATAGTCGTATTGATTAACTATCTTCCTTCTGTTTCATGATAGTAACAGCTAGCATTTATATTGTGTTTTAAAGTTTGCAGAGCACATTACATGTTATCCCATTTGATCCTCACAACAACTCTGTGAGGTGGATGCTATTATTATATGCATTTTAGAGATCAGGAAATGGAGGCTGAGAGAGGTTAAATGAGTTGCCCAAGGTCACACAGCTAAGACAGTGTCTGAGGTAGGGTTCAAAGTCATGTCTTCCTGACTGAAGTCTAGTCCTCTATGCCACTGCGTTAGCTAGCTACCTGGGATTACTAAAATGCTTTGTAAAAGTAAGGTCATCTGTCTCATATAGTATGATGGCCAGTGAATCTTTCTGATTTGTGAAATTAGTTTATAAAATGGTTGAGTGAAAAGCAACAGAAGCTTCAGGTTCTAATCCAGGCTCCTTGTGATGAGGAGCAAATGTCTCCAGCTTTTTTGCCCTCATCTGTTAACTAGGAATAATAATACTACCTGCCCTTTTTTGAAGCTGTTACAGGATCAATGTGTCATAGATGTGAAAATGCCACAAAATTCAAGGTACTTGTATATATTTAATATATTTCTGGATCACGATATCTTGTTTAACCTCATAGCATCAGCCAGTTTCTTGTAAGTAGTAGTTTTTCCTGATTTCCCATTTGAATCTCAAAACTGTTGAGATAGATTCTTGAATCCATGACTTGGTAAACTTTTGAACATTTCATAAATATGAGTAGTTATTAACTAACTAGTGATAGTTTGACTGCATGCTTTTTCTAAGCTATTAGTTTTGTTCAGTATTCTTTCAATTTTTTTTTCTTAAGAGGATTTGGCTTTGCTTATTGGGAACAATCTTGCTGTCGAATTGCTTACAAAGCTGCTGTTTTTATAGCACTTTATTGTCTTAAGCTCTCCTCTCCATTCTATTTAATTTTCACCACAACCCTTGAAGGAGTCAGGAAAGGGCTTATTATTTCTATGTTATGGAAGAGGAAACTGAGGCCCAGGGAAAGGAAATGATTTGTCCAAAGTAAGTTATAGCTTGCTCATAACTAGTAAGTGTCTAGAAGGTAGGCCTTCTGGCTAATTCACTGTTCAGTACTTGTTCCACTTGACCATATTGCCTCCCTCCATGCTGTCATTTGTCACTTTCTTTAGATTTGGCACAGTTTTTAAGGTCCAATGTGGAGTAGTTTTGCCTTTTAATATTTATATATGTTAATATAAAGGCACAGATTTCTTTACCCTATCTTAAAAGAGTTGTCTTTGTCAAATTCAGTGCCAGGCGCATCGTGGATGCTTAATATGAGCTAATATTTGTCATCCAGGAGGCATCTGGATAATTAGAACTGTAGCAGCCTTGATTTTTGTGACTTAGGGTATAGTGAATTTATAGCCAAAATGAAATATTCACTTTTTTCATCCAGATTGAGTCTTCTATGTATTAGATTATAGATCAGATTGCTTCCCATCTCTCTTTTCTCCCCCTACCTCCATGTCTGTTGTTGATGCTGTTTAAATATTTATGTTGTCCACACTCAGCCCTGTCCAGGGCCCCTCTTCATGATGCTGCTACTTTCATTCTCATTTTCTAATACTGGAGTCCTCATTTTCATTTTTACCATTGGATACATATTCCATTTAATTACAATGGAATTGAGAATCTTGCCATCTCTCAATGTGTTCCTACTTTTTTCTTTGGAAATACTTTATCTATAGGACTGATCTAAGTCAGTCTTTCCTCAATGGACACGTTTCTTTGTTGCCTCCTAGTTCTTTGAATAGGAAAAAAGATGAGATTTCACCAAAGCTGGCTAGTCCCATAATCATAGATTTAGAGTTGGAAAGGACATTTGAAGTCCTCTAATCCAACTCCTTTGTGTTGCAAATGAGGAACCTGAGTACTCACAAAGATGAAGTGACTTGCCCAAGGTCACACAGTGGATTTGGGATTTGAACCTAGGTCCTCTGACTTCAGCCAGATTCAATGTGTTTTCCATTGTACCATGCAGCCCCCTTAGCAGTAACGTATTCAATGTAATTCAGTCATACCTCGCACCCAAAACTCTTGTGACCAACATTAATTCTTGTCATCAATTTATTAAACATCTACCTCTATAGTGTACAACATACTCTATACTCAGCACTGGAGGGGTATAAAGGTAAGATCAAGTTCCTCATGGAGCTCATAGTCTATTGGGGGAGAAAAAACGTGTTCTCATGTAACTGTAATCAAATCTAGAATGTATTCCATATGTAAGAAGAGTGCATAATAATGTGATATCAGATGAGAAAGAGAATTTCCAGATTTGAGGATAAAGAATGATTTCATGGAGGCTAAATTGGTAGGATATAGGTGCATGTCAAGCCTGCTGGTGGTTTAAGGGTCTGTGACTGCATCCAAAGTGCGGTGACAAACCTATAATCTTGGCCTTCCCAACAGACAATGCCTGATTTTTTAGTCCATTTTTACTAACTTATGTTACAAAGTTGTTCTTTTCCCTTAATTTCTGTCTTAAGTACTGGTACTCACTCGCGGATTGTTTCCTTTCAGTGTAGGTCTGTAATTTTCATTCATTTAATAAACTTGATGAAGTATCTACTGTGTGTTTGCTGTTGAGGTAGGCTTGAAGAAAAACAAACTATTCTCTCATGAATCTGATAGCCCTCGGTGGGGGGGGGGGAGTAAAATGTACACAAATAACAATAGTTTTACTTGGAATTAAAAAATATGAGATCAATCCATAAGGATTTATTGATTACTCAATGAGGGTAGTATTAGTATTCCTATTTCCATAGATGAGGAAATTGACATTGAGAAATTCCTAAGTGGCTTGCTTATGATAATACACCCATTCAGTGTTTAAGGTGAGAGACAGAGAGATGTGAATTGGTTTCCTCACTGAATCTAGCATAATAATAGTAATAATAATAACAATACATAATCCTAGTATATACAGCGTAACCTCTATGTTAATTATTTCCTATTTATCCTGTATATAGCTTGTTTTGTTCTCCCCCATTGACTTGTAAGCTCCTGGAAGGCAGAGAGTGTCTTTTGCCTTTGTATCCCTAGCACTTTAGCATAAAGCCTGGCATGGAGTAGGAGCTTAAAAAGTGTTTCTTGATTGATTTTAACAAGGGAAAAATACTCTGAACACCCAAAGAGAAATTTCAAAGGCAGTAACCTGCATATCTTTTATTCATTTTCTGTTCCTAAATGTGTGTAATTGTATTTCTAACTTGATATGAATTTTGCTTTTGTTAGTGGCTTGGGTTTTTGTTTAGGTTGTGGAAAAGTTGAGGTGGGATGTAGTTCCTGAACTTTGGAAGATCACGGAGAATGGGAGAGGTACTGCAGGACTAGAGAAGGAAACATGTTCTTTTTCTGAAAAGGAAAATGAGGAAGAGAAGGGAACAACGCATTTATTGATTACCTACTATATGCCTGATACTGTGCTAAGCACTTAACAGATATTATCTCATTTGATCCTCACAACAGCACTGTGAGGGAGGTACTATTATTATTATTATTATTATCATTATTATTCCCATTTTACAAAAACTGAGGCAGACAGAGGTTAAGTGAATTGCCCAGTGTGTAAGGCTGGATTTGAACTCAAATCTTTATGACTCTAGTTCTAGTTGTTTTTATTTTTAATTTTGTTTTGTTTTTTTTGGTGAGGCAATTGAGGTTAAGTGACTTGCCCAGGGTCACACAGCTAGTAAGTGTCAAGTGTCTGAGGCCAAATTTGAACTCAGGTCCTCCTGACTTAAGGGCTGGTGCTCTATGCACTGCACCACCTCGCTGCCCCTCAGGACTTGCTTTTTGTCTACTGTACCACCCAGCTGTGATAAAGAATCTCATGTTCGGAAATGGTAAACTTGCGATCTTGACTTTGATCCTTGACAGAATTCTAGATGATATTCATATCCTCAGCAATTACCATAGTGTTATTTGGCATATTATAAGCACTTAATAAATACATTGATTGATTTCTTGAGAGGAGGGAGATATATTTCTTTGTTAAATCTTTTGCTATCAGTATTGGATACTGCTTTGGTTGGAATTCTTGTGTCCTTCAGATACAAGTGTTTTTTTTTTTATACTTTTATGGTCATTGTGTTAACTATAGAATATATTATTAAAGAGAAAATTAGTGAACATCTGGAAAGAATATTGGTAATCAAGAACCAACATAGCTTCATCAAGAGCAGACCAATTTTATTTCCTTTTTGACAGAGTTGCTAAACTGGTAGACCCAGGAAATGCTGTATGTATATATTTTACCCATATTTTAGCAAGACATTTCCCAGAGGCTTTCATGTTGTTTTAGTGAAGAAGATTGAGAGATGTGGGCTAAGGCAGCAGTATAATTAGTTGGACTCAGAAATGAGTGGTGAGATCCGAAGAAAATTCAATGATTTGATATCATCTTTCAAGAAGGCCTCTAGTTGAGTGCTCCTGGGATCTCTACTTGGACCTGTTTAACATTTTTATCAGGGACTTGAATAAAAGCAGAAATGAAATGCACATCAGATTTGCAGATGACCCAAAGTTGGGAGGGATAGCTAACATACTCAGTGACACTCAGGATCCAAAAAGATCTTGACAGTTTGGAAAATTGGGCTGAATCTAAGAAGATGAAACTAAAAGCGATAAATGTGAGATTTTACACTTGGGTTTAAATAGTAGATGTGCAAAATGGAAGACACATGGTTAGACAGACACAAGTTTGCAAAAGATGTAAGGATTTTTATTGGACTTTATAAGCTCAATATTTGTAGAAGCAATGTGGATTGAATACTAGATTTGGAATTAGGAATCAATCAGTAAACATTTATTAAGCACCAACTATGTGTAAAAATTTTTTTTTTAATTTAAATTTTATTTTCTTCAATGAACAAAAGTCAGTTCTCTGCCCAACTTGGAAAAAAAAGAAAAGAAACATCTATATTCAACCTCCTGCCCCCTTCCACTTTTTTTTAAACAAAAACTTTGTCAAGCAAAACAAATTCTTACATTGGCCATATCCAGAAATATAATATTTATTCTTATTTAGTCTTAATCTTATTCTGTACCGCCAATTCCTTTGCCTCTCTTTTAGGAGGTGGATAACATGCTATATTATCTATCCTTTGAAATTGTTGTTGGTCATTACATTCATTAATCAGTTATTAAACATAAAGAGAGTTATGTTTCCAAGTTGTTTGTTTTTATAGTGATCTTGTTATATAAATTCTTCTCATTGTTCTTTTCACCTTATTTTGTATCAATTCATGTAAGTCCAGATTTCTCTGAAACCATCCCTTTCTTTCATTTCTTATGGCACAATAGTATTGTCCTACATTCATGTACCATAAATTATTCAGCTGTTTCCCAAGTTGGTGAACTCCTTAGTTTCTTTGCCCCCACAAATAAAGTTTCTATAAATATTTTTGTACATAGGTCCTTTTCCTTATCTTTTTGGGGTATAGGCTTAGTAGTAGTATCACTCGGTCAAAGAGTGCACACACGGTTAGTAAGTTTTGGTGTGTTTTTCAGGCAGTTTGGGTTAAGTGGCTTGCCCAGGGTCACACAGCTAATAACTGTCTGAAGTGGGATTTGAACTCAGGTCCTCCTGACTTCAGGGCTGGTGTGCTACCTAGCTGCCCCACAGTTCCAGATTATTAAGTGCTAACTATGTATTGGGCACTGTGCCCAGGTACTGTGGATAAATGAGGCACTTTTTTGCCCTTAGGAAACTCACATTCTTTTGAGGGAGAGAGGAGACAATATATATTTATGTAAGTATATACAAAATATGTGTAGGAAGGAAAATGGGAAGATTTGTGTTCAGATCCTACTTCTGACATTTCTGTTTGTGTGACCATGGGTGAGTAATTTAAACTTTCTGAGCCTTGGTTTCCTTGTCTGTAAAAGGATCCAAAAATCACCTGGAGTACCCACCTCAAAGGGTTTGTAGTGAATTTCAGATGCAATAATGTATATAAATTGTTTTGCAAACTTTAAAGCAAAGTATGAGTCTGATATGATAACATTTGAGTCAACTCTGATGTGGCTGTCAGGAATGCTGATTTTATTTTTAGGCTCCATTTAGAGAAGCATAATATCCAAAAACAAGGAAATGATAGTTCCACTGCCCTTATCAGAGCGCATCTGGAGTTCATTTACGTGTGCTGCATTTTAGGAAAGATATTGACAAGCTGAATGTTATCCAGAGTAGGATAGCCGATAGGGTGAATGAAGCGCCTCAAAATCAAGACGTGAGAGGATTGGTTGGAGGAAGTGGGGGTGTTTATCTGAAGAAGAGAAGACTCGGGGAGGAACACGACAGCTATCTTCAAGAGGAAGGCCCTCACGTGGAGGAGAGGTGAAACTGGATGTGCTTGGCCTCAGACTGCAGAGCAAGGAGTAGCCGGTGGAAGTGGTAGACAGGAAACTTGGGCTTGATGTTAGGATAAACTTCCTTCTACTTAGAATTATTAAAAAAAGTGGGGTGGGTTCTCCAACTCCTTCAAGCCAGGAGATCTCCAGGCACAGGCTGGGTGACTACTTAGAGATGATGTTATGGGGGCAATTCTTGCTTAGGCACAGGTTAGACTAGAAGTCCCCTCAGGTCCTCATCAACTCTGTGAAATCCTGTTATGCTGAATGCAGGGAAGTGGGGAAAACGTCTGAGGAGGAATTGGAAAACGTGAGGCCTAGGCCTGACCCCCTTTGGGCAAAGCCTTTCTTCTCTGGTCTTTATTTCTTTTTTTTTAATCTTTAAAATAAATGTTGGACTAAGTGAGTCCTAAGGCCCTTCCTATGCTAATATTCTGTGATTCTAAAGGGAGAGTGATATGGTAGGGCAATTGGTATTTGAGAGGGTATACATAGGGCCAAATCTCTAGCTGCCGTTAATAGCATGTACATACTTTGTCTAAACACGTCACCAGGGCTTGTGACTTCAGAACATATTTATGTGGGATGTGTTGTTAGGTCAAATCTGTTGTCCATCTATCTGCTGATTTCTATGAATAGTTTGGTGATAAAGAAACCTTTTGTTATTCTGGTCCTAGGCATCTGGGAGTATAGGTGAGGTACATCTACAGATAATCCCAACATTTGATTCTTGATGAATTCACTTTCTAATTTTCCCCTCTCCCTTCCCTCCATATCTCCAGGCTTTTCCTCAGAGTTACTAAAAAAGATCAGATGGCTTACTTTGTACTTTGACTTCTTAACTGTGTCACTTGGTTTCTATTGAACAGAGAAATCAACAAAAGTTCAGACAGAATTGGGACTGGCAAAGGGCATAGACAAGTTGGAAACTGTATTGTTTATCCGTAGACAAGCAAGAATAAACTGGAGTTTAAAGCCCAATTGCCAGTAATGGCCTTTTTTAGGGTGATTGGCATCTTGTAAGGAGTAGTCCCTTAGGTAATCACTCAAAACCTATGGTACATTGCCGGGTTGTATTAATAGGTCATGTCTGATTGGTTATGGGGGAGAGAGGAAGAAAGATTTTTTTTTTTGAGCTTCATGAGAGTTTACTGTAGCATGATATTGGGTTTTAATACCAGAACTGCTTTGGCCTTTGGTATAAACAGCATATTATTTCTTGAAAGGATTTCTTGCTATTTCTTAGATTAGTGAGAGAAGCCCTTAGAGGTCAGCTGGGGAACCTCCTCCAGATTATTTAATAGGGGAGGCAGGTGACATATTTTTTCTTAATACAGCATCTTCATAAATTGTTTATATGCTCTTATCTAATTCCCCCTCTCCCTTTTTTTAGGCACTGGAGAAAGTGGAAAGAGTACATTTATTAAACAAATGAGGATAATCCATGGTTCGGGCTACTCTGAAGAAGACAAGAGGGGTTTCACCAAGTTGGTCTACCAGAACATCTTCACTGCCATGCAGTCCATGATCAGGGCTATGGAGACCCTGAAGATTCTTTATAAGTACGAGCAGAACAAGGTGAGCAGAGACCAGGCAGTCCTCTCTTTCAGTAACTTCATTGTGGAGTTCTCTCTTTATACTTATGTTTTGGGGAGTGGAATTTTGAAGAGAATGTTTCGAGATTCTTCAGTGTCCTGGTTTCCTGGTAGTTAACTCTTCTGGGTGATTTGGTTTCCTCCCTGTGAGAATGAATAACCACTTTTAAATATGGGTTACAGAGTTGGGCAACCTTGTCAGTGCTTGTAGTCACACATGCCAATTGCAAGTTGAAAGTCCCAGTATGAGCTCAGGCCCATAGAGCAGACATAATGGCATAAGCAGGGCTAGAGGAATGTCATTTCCATTGTTAGGCAAACCTCTAGGCCTGGAAATGTGGACTAAAGACTGAGGCTTGGAGGCCAAGTGCTTGTGGGATGCTGGAAGACCTGCTGAAAATCACAGCTGGCCCATGACCTACCTCTCTTGGCTGTTGCTTATTGGATTAATTTATGGGGGGTGGGAAATGTTAGGAAGCTCCAAAGCTGCCTCAGTCTTAGGAAGTGAACTGTTTAGCTGGCTCTGAATGAAACCAGCTTACAGTGCTGGTGTCTGGCTCTGTTGTAACTTTCTCTTCCAACATAATGAGCTGTTGGATATGCAGAGTTCTCTGAGTTAGAAGCAGGATTTCTTTGGTATCTAACTGGAACCCACAGCTCCTCTCAGACAAATGCAGGAAGCTGCCTGTAGGCTTGTAGAGACACCCACTTGTACAGCTATATCTGAGAGTATGCTCTTTTTGCTTTTATTGATCTGTTTTCAAGGGCTTATAACTCAACCACAAAAATTTGTTCTGGGCTGAAGCTTGGCATAGGAGGAATGAATTTTTTGTAAAAATATGGTTTAAATTAATCTAATTCACTTGAAGATTTGAGGGTGCCAATAAGCTAGATTTCAGATATGTTGTAACTTTTGGTCCTTCCCCCTCCATTGCAGACCAGAATTGTAATCCTAAACAAAAGCATTGACTCCCACCTCCCTCTCTGCAGCTGTGGTCAGGCATTGGACTAGGGATTTTAAGCAGAACACAGAACTTTTCTTAAATTCAGGTCAGCTTTGTTCTAGGGGAACAGATATTGTTATTGTTCTTGTTACCTTACCAGCATCCAGCTTAGTCTTGGCGAAATGAATTTGTTGTCTCAAGCTTCTGTTCATTTTGCCACATTGACCTAGGAATACTCCATACCTTTTGGAGATTTGTTTATCCAGTCTGGACTATTGAGGAAGGAGAATGGTATGTCTTAGGTTGACATTTGTGCAGCTACAGATGGGTCAGATGGGGTCACAAAGAAAAAGAGCCTCTCAAAGCACAGTAAAGGGCGCAAGTTTAGGCTGGTGTTTGAGCAAGTTCTAAAGAGATCATGTAGGGTTCCTGAGCTCATTTGATACTCATCACTATTAGCAATGTCCTGAGGCTGTTTGGTATCCTGGCTCACAGCACACATGCTTTGTGCTCTCAGCCCTGCTCTGGCTTGGCATTGTCAATTTGATTAAAATCCCACCATGCCAACAGTGTCAAAAAGCTAATTCCATTTTAGGCTGCATTAAAAGTAATATAAAGTCCAGAAGGAAGACAAGTGACAGTTCTGGATATCACATGTTAGGGAGGGATTTGACCAAATTGCAGTATATCTGAAGGATGGAGGCCAGATTGGGGTGGGGGTAGATGTGGTCTGAAAACTGCATTAGCCATAAGAAATGGTCAAAGGAGCTGGGGATCCTTAACATGAAAAAGATAATATGGTTAATGTGGAAACTGGGTTTGGAATTATAGCATATAGATTGAAAGGGATTTCAGCAACCATCTAGTCTGATGTTTTATATATTTGATCTATTTATAAGTTAGATACCTGTGCTACTGTAACAATAATCATGCACATTCTAAAACTTAAAAATAGAAATTTAAAAAGGATGAGATAAAGATGAAACAATTTTTAGTACTAGAGGCACTAGAGAGTCACAGGATTTTTGAGAAAAGCAGCTAGTTGGGGCAGCTGAGCTTGCAGTTAGGAAGACCTGAGTTCAAATATGGCCTCAGGCACTTACTAGCGGTGTGACCCTGGGCAAGTCAATTAACCTCTGCCTACCTCAGTTTCTTCATTTATAAAATAGAGATGCTAATAATAGCATCTTCCTCCCAGAGTTGTTGTGAGGATCCAGTGAGATAATAATTGTAAAGCTCTTAGCACAGTGCCTGGCATATAGTGAATACTATATAAATGTTATTTGTTGTTGTTATGTTGGGCTTGGAATTAGGAAGACCTGACTGTGAATCTAGCCTTAAACACTTACTATCTGTATGACTCTAGGCAAATCATTTAACTTCTCTCAGCCTCAGTTTCCTCATCTATAAATTGAGAATAATAATGTAACATGTCCCTCATAGGGTTGTTGTGAGGAGCAATTGAGGTAACATATGTGAAGTGCTTTGCAAACCTTAAAGTGCTCATATAAATGCTAGCTAGAATCATCATCCATCATCATCCTGTGAATAGGGGGTGACCCGGTCAGACTTAGATTTTAGGAAAATCACTTTGGCACCTATGTGGAGTGTACATTAGAAAGACAATAGACTTGGGTCATGGAAACCAGTTAGGAGACTTTTAGAAGAGGCTAGGTGACAGGTGAGGAGGTCCTGAATTGGGGTGGTGGCTGTTATGTTATGAAAGGACAGTTATGAAAGACGTGGAGATAGAACTGACATTGGTGGATTTAGGGTGAAGGCAGTTTGCTGGAACCAGCTCCAGCCAGCTCTAGATTGTTAAATTTCCATTGTGAGCATTTGTACACTGGAAACTACAAACCAAGGCTTGATTTATTATTTTGTTGATTGTCTAGACTTCAAAAATATAGAGAAAATATTAATAATTAACATTTATTATTTATTAATTTAATATTAAAATTAAAAACCAGAGTTGATTGTTAAATATTTACCAGCCTTCTCCTGAGAGAGAGTGAAGAGTGAAAAATGACACTGAGGTTGTGAAAGACCTGGGTAACTAGAAATGTGGTGGTACTTTCAACAGTAATAGGGAAGTCTGTAAGGTGGGTTGGTCTGGAAGGAAAGATAATGTATATCTGTGATCCAAATCACAATCCATCCATGCCTGGTAATGCTATGTGACTTATTCTTCCTCACCCAAAATGAAGTGGAGGGAGGTGAAACTCTTTATCTAGCCTTCATTTTCCTCCTCTATTCAGGAGCCTTCTCACAAGGTGACCTGGGGTCAGAAAGTCTAGGTAGAATTTTCTCTATAGCACCTGTATAGTTGTAGGGAGTGGTTAGTTTAGGTTGTATCTGTCCTGAGGGGACAGATACCTAGCTCAGAAGGAGGGAGATTGGGAGCTTGTGCTGCAAAGAGCAGGAGAGGGAGTTGGGGAATATTGAGGTATGTTAGATGTGGTTTGTGTGAGAGACAAATTCCATGATTGGCTGTTGTGTTCAGAGTGGCCTCCAATTTGTCTTCCTATTTTCTAATAGGTTCATCATACACGTCCTTGGAGTGATGCCATGGCCCTCCAGGGAATCCTACCCTCCACTTTGGAAATGTTGATCTAGTCTACATCTTTCTATATTGTCTATAAGAATAGCATGAGATATTTTATCAGATGCTTTGTTACTAATTAACTATCCCTGTTAAAAATGGAAATTTGGTTTGATATCTATTCCCCCCCCCAACATTCCAATTTATTATTTATTTTTTAGCATTTTTCCTTTTTAAATTTTGAGTTCCAAGTTTTCTCCCTCCCTCTGACACCCCACACGCACTGAGAGAAGGCAAACAATATATCGGTTATACATAAGAAATCATGCATAACATATTTCCATATTAGCTATATTTTTTTAAAAAGTAAGAAAAATGAAGAAAGAGGGAAAATTATACTTCGATTTACACTCAGTCCATCAGTTCTTTTTGGAGGTGGATAGCATTTTTTCATTTCGAGTTCTTTGGAATTATCTTAGATCATTGTATTGATCAGAGTAAGCAGATCTTTTTTTTTAAAAAATATGTTTATTTAATATTTTATTTTTTCCCCAATTACATGCAAAAACAATTTTTAACATTCATTTTTTAGAATTTTGATTTCCAAATTCTCTCCCTCCGTCCCCCTCATTGATAAGGCAAGCAATTTGATATAAGTTGTACATGTATGGTCATGCAAAACATATTTCCATATTAGTCATGTTGTGGAAGAAAACACAAACAAAAAAAGACAAAACCCTCAAGAAAAATAAAGTGGAAAAAAAATAGTGCTTCAATCTGCATTCAGACTTCATCAGTCCTTTCTCAGGAGATGAATAGCATTTTTTCATCATGAGACCTTCTGAATTGCCTTAGATTATTGTATTGCTGAGAATAGCATAATCATTCACAGTTGATCAGTATTGCTGTTACAGTGTATGTTCTCCTGGTTCTGCTCATTTCACTTTGCATCAGTTCATATAAATCTTTCCAGGTTTTTCTGAGAGCATCCTGCTCATCATTTCTTATAGTATAGTATTATTTGATCAGATACACGGCAACTTGTTCAGCCATTCCCAACTGATGGGCATCCCTTCGGTTTCCAATTCTTTGCCACTGCAAAATGATTTGCTCTAAATATTTTTGTGTATATAAGTCCTTTTCATTTTTGTTTTTTCTTTATCTCTTTGGAATATAGACCTAATAGTGGTATTGTTGGGTAAAAATGTATGCACAGTTTTATAGCCCTTTGGGTATAGTTACAAATTGCTCTTCAGAGTGGTTGGTTGCATCAGTTCGTGACTCCACCAACAGTGCTTTAGTGTCTCAATTTTCCCTCATCCTCTCCAACATTTGTCATTTTCCTTTTCTCTCATATTAGCCAATCTGATATGTGTGAGGTGGTACTTCAGAGTTGTTTTATTTGTATTTCTCTAATAATTAGTGATTTAGAGCCTATTTTCATATGAATATGGACATCTTCTATTACTTCTTCTGAAAACTGCCGGTTCATGTCCTTTGACCATTTATCAATTAGGAAAATTTTTTTATAAATTTGACTTAGTTCTCTATATTTGAGAAATAAGGCCTTTATCAGAGAAATTTGCTATTAAAATTTTTTCACAATTATGATTACTGTGTATTTTTCTTCATCCTATTCTCTCCTTCTTCCCTGCCCCTCCCCTTTATCCTACTGTCTCTTTCCTTCATCCTGTCTATCCTCAAAAGTATTTTGCTTCTGACTACTCCCTCCTCCAATCTGCCCTCCCTTTCTGTAAGCCCAGCCTTCTTCCCTCCCCCCAGTGCCTTTCCCCTCCTATTTCCCTGTAGGGTAAGATAGGTTTCCATATCCAACTGAGTGTATGTGTTATTCCCTCTTTGAGGCAGTTATGATAAGAGTAAGTAGGTACTCCCCTCCCCTATCCCTTATCTTTCCCTCTACTGTAAAAGCTCTTTTGTGCCTCTTTTATGTAAGATAATTTACCCTACTCTACCTCTCCCCTTCCCCTTCTCTTAGTACATCCCTCTTTCTCTCTTCTTAATTTTATTTTTTTAACATATCATCGCATCATAGCCAACTCACACTCACACCCTCTGTTTATGCATATTCCTTCTAACTGCCCTTATAATGAGAAAGTTCTTGGGAGTTAAAAGTATCATCTTCCCTTGTAGGAATGTAAACAGTTTAACCTTATTGAATCCCTTATGATTTCTCTTTCCTGTTTACGTGTTTACCTTTTTATGCTTCTCTTGAGTCTTCTGTTTGAATGTTAGTTTTTCTATTTAGTTCTCATCTTTTCATCAGGAATGCTTGAAAGTCCTCTATTTCATTGAATGTCCATTTTTCCCCCTGAAAAAATTATACTCGGTTTTTCTGAGTAGGTGATTCTTGGTTATAATCCTAGTTTTGTTGTCCTCTGGAGTACCATATTCCAAGCCCTCCTGTCTTTCATGTAGAAGCTGCTAAATCTTATGTAATCCTGACTGTGTTTTTGGTGTTCAGTTGTGTTGTGTCCAAATCTTCGTGATCCCATTTGAGGTTTTCTTGGCATCGATACTGAAGTTATTTACCATTTCCATTTCTAGTTCATTTTATAATTGAACAGCTGAGGCAGACAGGGTTAAGTGACTTGCCCAGGGTCACATAGCTAGTAGGTATCTGAGGCCAGATTTGAACTCGGGAAAATGAGTCTTTCTTTCTCCAGTCCCAGTCCACTGTGCCACTTAGCTGCCCATGTTTTGACTGTGGCTCCACGGTATTTGAATTGTTTCCTTCTGGCTGCTTGCAGTATTTTCTCCTTCACCTGGGAGTGCTGGAATTTGGCTGTAATATTCCTGGGCGCTTTCATTTTGGGATCTCTTTTAAGTGATTGGTGTATTCTTTCAATTTCTATTTTATCCTATGATTCTAGAATATTAGGGCAGTTTTCCTTGATAAGAACTTGAAATATGATGTCTAGTCTCTTTTTTTTTTTTTTCAACATGGCTTTCAGGCAGTCCAATAATTCTTAAATTATCTCTCCTTGATTTCCAGGTGAGTTATTTTTTCCAATGAGATAGTTTACATTTTCTTCTATATTTTCATTCTTTTGATTTTGTTTGATTGTTTCTTGATGTCTCATGGAGTCATTAGCTTTCAGTCCAATTCTGATTTTTAAGGAATTATTTTCTTCAGTGAGCTTTTGTACTTCCTTTTCCATTTAGCTAATTCTACTTTTAAGGAGTTCTTCTCTTCAGTGAATTTTTGTATATCTTTTTTCATGTGGCCAATTCTGCTTTTTAAGGAGTTCTTCTGGTCAGTGCATTTTTGGGCCCCTTTTAATTTGTGGCTTACTCTTTTTTTAAAGTGTTATTTTATTAGTGTTTTTTTTTGTGTGTGCCTCCTTTACCAAGCTGTTGACTCCTTTTTCATTATTATTATTACTATTATTATCATCATCACTCTCATTTCTTTTCCCAATTTTTCTTTCACCTCTCTTACTTGATTTTTAAAATCCTTTTTGAGCTCTTCCAGGAATTCTTTTTTGGGCCTGAGAACAAATTCACATTTTTCTTTGAGACTTTGGATGTAGCAGTTTTGACTTTGTTGTCTTCTGCTTTTGTGTTTTGATCTTCCCTGTCACCATGATGCGGTTTAGAGGTTTAGGGGTGCTGGGACCCCAAAATCACAACACCTGGGTGCTGCCCGAAAGAATTCGACCCAAGCCTTCTTTTAGCCAAAGACAAGGTTTATTAGAACATCCGTCATATTGGGCAGACTCTTAAGGAGTCTGAACATTAGTAAGCTATTGGCTAGAAATGGACCAAGGGTGGGAAGTGGCCTGGGGCCATAGGGAGGCAAGACCATGGAGGGGAGATTGGGTGTAGCCACAATGAAAGGCCAGTCGATGGGATTATAGCCTCAGGCAAATGCCAGAGACTTGGCCACGTGGGAAAGTCCAGGGTTTTTCCTTTCTGGGGCCCAGATCCCAACCCCATCAACCGTAGTAAATTTCTGTGATCAGGTTCTTTGTTGTTTGCTCATATTTCTATCCTATTTCTTCACTTTTAACTTGATGTTAAAGTTGGGCTCTGCTCTTGGCCCAAGCTTCAGTTTTTTTTTTTTTTGTAGCTGCTTTCAGAGCTAGTTCTGGGGAGTTAATAATTTTTGAGAGAATTGATTACTCATAACTAATGATTCTGAGAGAGTCAGAATTCCCCCTTTCTTTTCTGTTTTAAAGACCTCAATCTCTGAAGGTATAGTTAAACTTCACCTCTGTCTGACCCAACCCTATAAGGAGCCTCTAGTCTCTGGTGAATTCCATTCAATCAAGCTTGGGTGGAGACAGATCCTTTTTTCTGGACAGCCCAAGGCTGGGGGTGGTCTGAGTACAGAAATACTTTCTCTGTCCGACTGAGACATGATATCACTCTCAGTTCCTCATTTTAATATAGCTCACCTTCTATTGTGTTAACCAGTCAGAGTTGATTGCTACTCCTCTTCCAAAAAAGTATATAAGCTCTGAGCCAGCCGTCATGATTGTCTTTGGTTTAAGAGACAGACGGCCAAATGACCATCCTTTTATTAATAATGTGCTGATCTTATTAATAAAATGATTAAATTACCCAGAAACTATGTCTCTTGAACCTTTTTAATTGTCTTAGTTTTTAGTTCTTCCAAGGTAATGTGATCTAAGGAAAGGTGTGTTTACTAGTTTTTCCACCTGTGCTCTAGTCTGTGAGTGACCACAAGCACTCTTTTCTACCCTGGAACCATGACCAGGGTCCCTATTCCCCTGTGGCCACAAGCTCTGATGTGCTAAGTCCTCCTTCTTGCCCTGGGACTGTGACTGAAGACTTCAACCTAGATATGCCTTTGGACAGTGCAACATAGTCTAACATCCAGTGCCAGCAAAGGGACTCCTGTAACCTCCTTCTGACCTGTTATCTGACCCCTTTATCATCTGTGAGCTGAGAGTTCTGGAAGCTGCTGCTGCCCATTCAGTTGAGGTGTTACTTAAAGTTGTTTGGGGAATTTGGGAGAGATCAGGAGAGTCCCTGCCTTTTCTCTGCCATCTTGGCTCTGCTTATCCCCCCCAAGTCTTTCACAGTTGATCATTTTTACAACGTTCCTGTTACTGTACACAGTGATCTCTTGATTCTTTTCACTTCATTTTGCATCAGGTCATATAGTTATATTTTTTTTAATTTAATTTATTTTTAGTTTGCAGCAATCACTTCCATAAGCTTTTGAATTTTAAATTTTTCTCCCTCTCCCTCCCCAAGACAGTGTGCAATCTGACATAGGCTCTACATATACATTCCTATTAAATATATTTTCATGTTAGTCACGTTGTAAAGAAGAATTAGAACCAATAGGAGGAACCACAAGAAAGAAGAAACAAAACAAAACAGAAGGAAAAAAAAGAGCAAATAGTATGCTTCAATCCGCATTCAAACTTCATAGTTCTTTCTCTGGATGTGGATAGCATTTTCCATCATGAGACTTTTGGAGATGTTTTAGATCCTTGCATTGCTGAGAAGAGCTAAGTCTCTCAAAGTTAGTCATCATACAACGTAGCTGTTACTGTGTGCAGTGTTCTCCTGGTTCTGCTCACTTCACTCTGCATCATTTTATGTAAGTCTTTCCAGGTTTTTCTGAAATTCACCTGCTCATCATTTCTTATGGCACAATAGTATTCCATTACATTCCTATACCACAACTTGTTCAGCCATTCCCCAGTTGATGGGCATCCCCTCAATTTCCAATTCTTTGCCATTACAGAAAGAGCTGCTATAAATATTTTTGTACATGTGGGTCCTTTTCCCATTTGTATGATCTCTTTGGGATACAGCCCTAGAAGTGCTATTGCTGGGTCAAAGGGTAGTTCATATAATTCTTACCATATTTTTCTGAATCACCTCCCCTTGTCATTTTGAACCATACAGTAGTGCTCCATCACAATCATAGGCCACAGCTTGTTCGAGTATTCCCTCAATTTCTAATTCTTTGCCACCCCAAAAGAGCTGCTATAAATATTTTTATACATATAGGTCCTTTTCCTTTTTCTTCAACTTCTTTGGGATGCAGACCTAGTGGGGGTATTGTTGGGCCAGAGGGTATGCACAGTTTTCTAGTTCTTTGGGCATATTTCCAAATTGTTCTCCAGAATGGCTGGACCAGTTCACTCTTCCACCAGCGGTTCAGAATTAGTGTACCTATTTTTCCCTTATTCCCTCCAGCATTTGTCATTTCTGATAGGTGTGAGGTGGTACCTCAGAGTTATTTTTAATTTGCATTTCTGTAATCTAAATGCAATTAAGAGCATTTTTTTTTTTTTGGCTAGGCAATCAGGGTTAAGTGACTTGCCCAGGGTCACACAGCTAGTAAGTGTTGTGTGCTATGTGTCTGAGACCGGATTTGAACTCAGGTCCTCCTGACTGCAAGGCCAGAGCTCTATCCACTGCGCTACCTAGCTGCCCCTAGAGCATTTTTTTATATGACTATAGATAGCTTAGATTTCTTCTTATGAAAACTTTGACCTTTGACCTTTTTGGTCAAATTGGGGAATGGCTTTTTTTTTTTAAAGTAAATTTGACTCAGTTCTACACTTGGTATGTAGTTGAGAAATAAGGCCTTTATTAGAAAAACTTGTAAAAAAATTTTTGTATTACTTCATTGTCTGTGGTACCTTTTCGCATAATGTAGTTTCCCTGATTATCTCTTTTAATTAGGTCTGTTTTTGCCTTTGCTTTTGCTTTGTCCAAGATTATGATTGCTATTCCTGCTTTATTTTAGTTTAGCTGAAGCATATTAGATTCTGCTCTAGCCTATTTTAACTGTGTGTATGTCTTCCTGTTTCAAGTGTGTCTCTTATAAACAACATATTTTTGGTTTCTCATTCATTCTACTATCTGTTTCTGTTTTATGACTGAGCTTATTCCATTCACATTCAGTTATGATTACTAACTGTGTATTTCCCCTGTATCCCGTTTTCTTCTGTTTCTTCCTCTCTCTCTCTCTCATCCCTCCTCAAAAGTCTATTTTGCTTCTAACCACTGCCTCCCTTAATTTGTCTTCCTTTTTATGATCCCCACCCCCTTGCCTCCTGTTTCCCTATTGGCTAAGTTATGTTTCTATACATGACTGAGTGTATGTGTGTGTGTATGTGTTTTTCACTCTTTGAACTAATTTCAGTGGGAATGAGTTTCAAGCATTGCCTGCTTCCCTTACCCTCAAAGCTCTTTAAGTGCTTCTTTCATGTGAGAAAATTTTCCCCATTCTACCTCTCCCTTCCCTCTTCTCCCAGTGCATCCTTCTTTTTTACCTTTTAATTTTTTTTTTTTTTTGGAGATCATAATCGGCTCACACCTATGCTCTCTGTCTATGCAAACTCCTTTTCCCTGCCCTAATACTGATAAAGTTTTTAGGAGTTACATGTATCATCTTCCCATATAGGAATGTAAACAGTTTAATTTTATTGAGTCCCATAGATTACTCTTTCCTGTTTATGCTTGTCTTGAGTCTTCTGTTGGAATGTCATATTTTCTGTTCAGCTCTGGTCTTTCTATCAGGAATACTTGAAAGTCCTCTTTCATTAACTATCCATTTTTTTCTTCTGATGTATTACACTCAATTTTACTGGGTGTGTTATTCTTGGTTGTAATCCTAGCTCCTTTGCCCTCTGGAATATCGTATTCCAAGCCCTCTGCTCCTTTAACATGGAATCTGCTAAATCTTATGTAATCCTGATTGTGGCTCCACAATATTTGAATTGTATCTTTCAGATTGTTTGAAGTATGTTCTTTTTGACCTGGGAGCTCTGGATTTTGGATTCCTGGGAGGTTTATTTTGGAATGTCTTTCAGGAGCCAATCAGTGCATTCTTTACATTTCTGTTTTACCTTCTGGATCTAAGACATCAGGGTAGTTTTCGTTGATAATTTCTTGAAATGTTATTTCTAGGCCTTTTTCAGCAGAAGAGGGAAAAACAAGATAAGTGAACAGTTCTTCCTCCTTTCCAAGATCACTTATCCTTGATGTAGCCACGCCAAACAGCAGCCCTAGTTTTTTGTATTTGCCTTTTTCTCCAATATAGCTATGGAACAATTCCTTCCTGTTCTTAGCTTTAGTTAAACTTATTTTGAGCTTTAGCATTCCTGGCACTGTTAGAGCAACATGCTCTTATTTTCATCTTTTTACTTGTTTTTCTCTCTTTTACATATTTTTTTGAAATTTAAGATAATTCTTTTTTAATCTTAGTGAATTACTAGTGCATCCACAATAGTCTCTTTAGAGAAATTCCGCTTTTCTTTTCAGAATCATTTCCCTTTGGGTTTTTGGAATTTTATTCTTGAGGGCTTCTTATCCCTCCTGTGCTGACTTCCGCTGTAGGATTTTAGTCCTGAGATCCTATCCTTTCTCTCCACCCCTAGAATCTGCTTTCCCCAAATCTAGGGAGCATACCAGACTATGCCCAGCTTTCTTCTTCTGTGTCTCAAACTCTAGAAGGGAAATGGTCATTTCCCATAATTTCCAACCTAGCAACCAGTTCCTTCCTGTTAGTGAGAATCAGATCCAGAATAGAATTTCCCCTTGAGAGTTCCTCTCCCTTTTTAAGGATGAATTTTCATTAAGTAATTCAAGAAATTACTAGCTGCTTTATTTAAAATATGCATATTTATATGTATATATTATTAAATATTTCCAAATTATATGTAAAAAAAAATTACCATTCATTTAAAAATTTTTGAGTTCCAAATTTTTCCCTTTCCCTCCCATGCCCTCCCATACCCACTGAGAAGGCAAGCAGTATGATGTTGATTATACATCTGAAGTTATGCAAAACATTTCCATATTAGCTTGTTGCAAAAGAAAATCCCCCCCAAAAAAACCCAAGAATAATAAAGTTTTAAAAAAAGTATGCTTCAGTCTGCACTCAAAGTTCGTCATTTCTCTCTCTGGAGGTAGATAACATTTTTTGTCATGGGTCCTTTGGAATCATCTTGGATTATTATCTTGATCAGAGTTGTCAAGTCTTTCATAGTTGATCATCCTTACAATATTGCTATTATGTGTATAATGCCCTCCTGGTTCTGCTCACTTCACTTTGCATCAATTCATATAAGCCTTCCCAGGTTTTTTTGAAACCATCCTACTCATCTTTTTTTTTTCAGCCAAAGACAAGGTTTATTAGAACATCTATCATATTGGGCAGACTCTTAAGGAGTCTGAACATTAGTAAACTATTGGCTAGATTATAAGAATCTGAGCAAGTGACTAGAATTTAAGAACCTGAGCATCTTAATAGAGACAAGATGGACCTTATATACAGAAACACTGTGGGAGGGATCTAAGAGTGGCCAAGTAGTTTGGGGTGACTGGAGGAGGGGTCTAAGGAAGATCCGAATGGGAATGGCCAGTAAACTGGGGGGAACAGAATACCTGAGAACTGGACCTCTTGGCCTAGGGAGAATGGAGCCTAGCTAGGATTAAGGCTGGGAAATGTCCAGGCGCTGTAGGGAGGTAAGACAGTGGAGGGCTAGGTGAGGTTAAGGGTAACAGAATTGGGAAATTGGGTGTAGCCATAATGAAAAGCCAGTTGATGGGATTATAGCCTCAGGGGAACACCAGAGATTGTGGGAAAGCCCGGGGTTTTCCCTTTTTGGGGTCTAGATCCCATCCTCATCATTCCCGCCTCAAACAAATGGGACCCAAATTCTTTTGGGGTAAAGGATGAAGGTCTTGGCTTCTGAAACTGCTTCCTGCTGGCAAGGGGCATAGGGCTGTCCCTGCCTCAAGGGGGTCCCAGAGAGGAGGTTGACTGGAACCGAGCACAGGCTGCATCCAGGGAACAATGGGGGAGACATTGGCTGGTACTCGCTGTTTGCTCCCAACTGTAGGTGAATGAGTTGTAGTCTGGAAGACACAAATCTGACAGAAAAGTCTGCAGGGCCCAAATGACAAATCCATCTCATAGCCAGACTCAGGGATAGCCAGGTGGGTAACATTCCTCTTCAAAGGAACATGAGAAAACTGAGCCAGGAGGATCCCATCTTAGACTGAGGCTAAAATTGTCCTCTCAACTTTTCCTGATGCTGACTTCTCACCAGTATCACATTCTCTCTGAGTAGCTTGTGGCATTTCTCTCAGATGGTGGATTATTGATTATTGATGGATTGATTATTATGGTTCATCAGACAACTCAAATAAAATCCTATGAGCTTTTACCTCAAACATCAAGTTTCACTAATCATAACTTAGGAAGAACTTTTCCAGGATTTACATCTCAAACTTAAATTTGTTCTGGTGTAAAAATACAGTTGTTAGAGATTATTTCTATATACTTGCAAATTCTCAGCAAGACAGAACCCAAACAAATTTTTTGGCAAGTTTACACATTAAAACAATGACCAACAATAGCCAAATTATTTTAGCGGTAACCAAATTATGAAAAGTTGCTTGACATAACTGATACAAAAAGTTCACCAATTTGAAACTTGAAACAAACTCATTACCAATCAGGTGACTTCAATTTTGTTAAATGCATTTCCATATTACTTTACACAGAAAATCATAATCTCATCATTAACAGTTAAAACTACAACTTTAAAAGAGCATGCTTACCCAAGTTTGGAGGCTAGCTTCTTTACCTTGAGCAGGATATGCTGAAGCTGGGTGATGATTCCAGGTAAGGTTGCCCTAGGGCCCAAGGCCATTGCCAGTGGGACCCATGCTGTAGCTGCTGCCCCTTCCCCCTCCTTCCTTTCCCAGTTGGGAGAGGGGGGAATCAAAGGTGAGGGGTGAAGGGTGAAACTCTCTTCTCCTATGAGAGGGGTTAACAGATACCCTCTTGACTCAAGGGAGGGGAATGACCACGGTTGTGAGGAGGTGTTTCAAAAGTCCTTAATGATCAGTCACAAAACCTCCAGAATCTGCCAAGATATTTTTAGCTGTTCTAACTTTCCCCTGTAACCTCCACGAAGGAGAATTCAGGGGTGTAGAGGGAAGGGAGTAAGTAAGCCTCAGGGAACCAAAAAGCAACTGCAGTTTTCCCAGTTCCCTAGTGCTGAGAAAATTGACAGAATTGGGCATACGCTTCTAGATAGGGCATTTGTCCTTGTCCTTCAAGCTGTGGAAGTTGTACCCAGGTCTGTGGCCTCCAGCTAACCCAGTGGACCCGGAGCCTGAGAGCATCAGGCCGAGTGTGAGACAGCCTACTCTGCCCGAAAAGCACCTCCAAGCCTTGATGCTTGGAGATTGATGCCAACTGCAGAGTAAGAAAGGAGGAGGGGAAGGCTTACATACCTTCCAGTCTTGGCTGGAGAAGAACTTGGGGTTAGGCAGTTTCCCTGTACAGAACACCAAAATGTAGAGGTTTAGGAGTTTAGGGGTGCTGGAACCCCAAAATCACAACATGCAGGTCCTGCCTGAAAGAATTTGACCCAAGCCTTCTTTCAGCCAAAGAAAAGTTTATTAGAACGTCTGTCATATTGGGCTGACTCTTAAGGAGTCTGAACATTAGTAAGCTGTTGGCTAGATTTTAAGAATCTGAGCCTGCTCATCATTTCTTATATAGCAATAGGAATCCATTACAATCATATATTACAACTTGTTCAGTTGTTCCCCAAAGATGGGCATTCCCTCAGTTTCCATTTTGTCACCAGAAAAACAGCTAGCTGCTTTACTTTTGAGAGAGAAGAAAGCTTTAGCAGTTGTCCAGATCATTGGACGTCCCCCTCCACTACTGTATTATTTCTCTGTGCCAGGCTTGTGATCTGTTTCTCAAATGCCTCATTTATTTCCTCTTTCTATCTAGGTGGTCTATAGGCATAATTTCTTCTGTTTGTATCTCCTTTGATCTTCAACAAAGTGCTTTCCACTCTGTATTCTTCTGTCTCACCCCTGAATTTTCTTACATTAGCATACCTTCTTAATATACAGTATTTCTCCACCTTTCTACTCCCCCCACTATAAAAAAAAAAAGTGATTATGTTTGCTTTAAATGAGATGTACCCATTCAGAAGTATACTCTGTTCATGGGTTTCTTCCCACCAAATAAATCTCAGTGATATCTATAGATTGAATTTACTTTTTTGCATTAGGCTTGTTAAATAAGCTTTAAAGTCTGTCTCAGCATTTGAGGTCATGAGTTTAACTCCTGGCTTCTTTCTTGGATTTATATTTCCTGTGATTCCTAGATATATCAACTGTTATTCTTTCATTGTAGGAACTCTATGGTATATAACTTGGTGTATAAAACTTTGGAAATTTTCTCCCTCTCTCATCCTTTATTTAAAACTTCTTTTGATTAGATTTTTAAGACACCATTCAAGTACATTAAAATGTTTTTATTATAAATTTAATAAACAGCAGCAAATAAGAGCATGAAAAAGTAGATTGTATATGAAATTAAACTTCTGTTATGTATAGTTTTAAAAAAATTTATAGTAAATCTGACAAGGTAATAGCAAAACTGTCCTGTTCATCTTGGTCCCCCTTTCAGAGTCCTTCTGTGTATTTAAAAATTTTTTATTGACACCCTGCCCCCCCTTTCTTTCTTATTTGCTTATATTTCTTTCATTACCCACAACAGTCTCCACACTTCCCTCACCTGTAACATAAGTATAGTCAAGTGAAACAAATCAACATATTGGTTATGGCTGAAAATGTATGTCTCATTCTATATACTCATCCATCAGTTCTCTATCAGGTGCTGGGAGGCATGCTTCTTCATCTGCTATCTGAAGCCGATAAATTCTTACCAACCCTTGTCGGCCAGGAGTCTGTCATTTCTGTATTTTAAGCTATGATCTAGAGGTCTAATTACCATTCTTAGACACCATTTTTACTTCCCTGCTATTTATTTGCCAAATCAGTTTTTCTCTTCTGCATACTTTTCCTTCAGTGGACAGCAATGAGAAAGATAGACTGGAGTTAGAAAAACCTGTATTCAAATCTTATCTCTGTCACTTACTAGCTCTGACCCTGGGAACTTAACCTCTCAGTTTCTCCATTTCCTCTTAAGTAAAATGAGGGAGTTGACTCAGTAACTTCTAAAGCTTCTTCACGCTCTTATTCTCTGGTCCTTTGACTTGTGATCTTGTGATCTGTTTCCCAAACTATTTCTACTGACTGTTTCTGTCTAGGTGTTCTGTAGTAAACTTGAATGACAGAATTGCCGGCCGCCCCCCCCCCCCCCCCCCCCCCCCACCGAGATGAAGTCAGAAGTCAGATTGTAGAGAGTTAAGAGAGAGTGAGAAGAAAGGAAATGAAATGGTGGCACAGATTATAGGCAGCTTTTTTCAAGGAGTTTTGCTAGAAAAGGGAGGGGAGATATAGGATGATAGGTAGTGGGGATGGATGGATCAAGTGCAGGTTTTTTGAGGATGGAGACCTATAGGCATGTTTGTAGGCCATAAGGAAGAAGCCGGTAGGCAGAGAGACATTGAAGATTAGTTAGAAAGTGGAGATACAGAGGGAACTTTTTGCTGGAGAAGATGGCTTGGGGTCATTTATACATGTAGAGAGGTTTGCCTTGGCAAGAAGGGCTACCTCTTTATGTGAGACAGGGATAAAGGAAGAGATACTGGAGGAAAATACCTGAATGATGTGGCATGAGGAGAGAAGAGGGAGCTCTGGGTGATTAACCTCAATTTCTTCAGTTTAGTAAGGGCAAGGTTTTCAACTGAGAGGGTTGGGAGAGGGGGCAGCATTGGGGTTTGAGGAGAGATGAAAAAGTTTGGAAAACTGAGTGGAATAGTGAATTGACTAGGGAAGTGTGAAAGGATTTCCTTGCCACAGTGAGGGCCCACTTGAGATTATATAACATAAATTTGTAATGGACTCCATCAGTGTTGTTTTTAAAATTTTTTTCCAGCTTCTTTCAGCAGTATATGAGTGGAAGCAGAAGCCATGGATGGAAAGAGTAATCCAAGGCTGAAAAGCTTGGCAGGGCATGCATGATAGGATAAGACAGCAAGGAACTTGAGAGAACAAGACATTGTAGAGTTGAATCAATTTTCCAAGGGGTCAGGATGGGGAAGGGTGGAGAGTGTAGGGATGTGGACTGGAGAAAAACTAATGGGTAGAAGGATTGGAGGTCATGATGGGGACAAAGAACTGGATTAGAGTTTGCAAAGCTGAGAGAGAGGTGGAATGTCAACAGTTTGTGATCATATAAGGAAATTTAAGAGTTTATGAACATGGTTGAAGTGGGATGGAGGAGAGGGTCACAGGAAATGAGTAAGTTGAGGAACTGGTTGGTTATAGTTTTGAGGGAGTGTTAGTATGTATGTTGAAGTCCCCTTGTGTGTGAGGGCAGGAGTTGAGGAGAAGACAAAGACTGTGAACCAGGCACTGAACTCATTGAGGAAGGAAGGAAAGTGACCTGTGTGTTGGTAGATAAGAGCAACCAGAGTCTTGATTGGGTGATTAGGTATGGATTGAATGAGCCTTAACGAAAGAGGGGTTAGGGGCAGCTAGGTGGCACAGTGGTTACAGCACCGGCCCTGGAGTCAGGAGGACCTGAGTTCAAATCCGGCCTCAGACACTTGACACTTACTGTGTGACCCTGGGCAAGTCACTTAACCCCCTTGCCTAGAAAAAAAAAAAGAAAGAGGGGTTAATGGGAAATAGTGTTAGAAGGAGAGCCTGGAAGTGCTCTGGTAGTGGGGTGAAAAGAATATTTAAACTTCTCCACTTTGACCAATGGATAGGGAGGTATGAGTGAAAATGCATCTGCTGTTGGAAGGAAAGGTCTAATAGCATGGAAATATGTTAATCATTCAGCCTCCCTCAGGGTGGAGCCCTTCTGGGGTGTCAGAAAGTAGTGTGTAACTGGAGAGAGGAAAGCAATGAAACACTGATGTGAAGTTGTAGGATGCCCGGGAGAGGATCATTACAATTAGCTCATTGAATTCAGGGCTTGAATCATTTTTGTCTTAGTGTCTGCAGTATTTGTTACATAGCTGCTTAATAAGTGCTTGTTTTTGAGTTGGTACTTTCCTTAGCCTATAGCTTGCAAACCATCATCTCCTTATCCTCAGTCTTAATAATTCAGTCTCTTTCTACTAAATTGAGAACCCCTTTGGCCTACCATCAGCCCAAATCTCCTGTGCCCTTCCCTTCCATTGTGCCTCCTGCAAAATCTATCTAGTCTATTGTTAACACATTTTCTCCATCCTAGACTTTTTTCTCATTTACTCTTCCCATGTTCTTACGTTCAAGAAAACTTGGCTCCTTCCTAAAGACAGTGCCACCACCACTCTAGTATTGGGTTCTCCTCTTATAATCCTGGCACACTGGGTAGGAATATTTCTTACTTCTTACTGCCTCTTCTGGATCCTCTTTCTGCCACCGTTATTCTTTGAGTGTTGTTGCAGAAGTTTCTGTCTCATTTCCCACATACTTGTTGCAGTTATCTGTTAGTTTCCAGGTCACTCTCCTTTCTTTCCTAAGGTGTTTAGAACCTGTCTCACAGTCTTTGTCTTTACCCTAGCCCCTATCCTCGCCCCTATCCTCATACTTGGAGCCTTCAGCATACACAGTGATGTCTCCTCAAACATCCTAGTCTTCCAGTTCATCAAATTCCTCAACTTCCATGATCTGTATCTTTACCTTATGGTCATAGCTTCACTCTCACCATCACCTATAACCTATAAAGATATTCATGATCTTTAACTCTGAATTTCCCTCTTAGACCATAACTTCTATTTTTTCCTCTGTTTTACTGCTCTTAAACATGTCCTTCACCATGTCCTCTAATTTCTGTGTCCCACCCCTTTTCCCCAATACATTACTCCTATATTGGTCTCATTTCCCTTTATAGTCTTGATCCTATAGTTGATCATTTCAGCTGTATAACCTGTCTTCTGTCCATGAATCTCATATCCCTTATTCTATTGCCTCTTCAATTATGTCAAGCTCCTGGATTTCGTCGACTCGTACTTGGAACTATGGTGCAGTACTATTTAAGGTGTTAGAACTGTGCCAGCTGGGGTCTGCTAAACAAGTTCTTTACTCAACTCCCTCCCCTCCCTTTCAACTTCATTTTTTACTAATAGAAACCATCTGCTATAAGTTCCAGTGGAATATAAACTCTTTAAGAGTAAGAGATCATTTTCATATTTGTCTAGCACCTGATACAGTTCTGGCAATTAGATACTTAATAGATACTTATTCATTTGAATTAGATTCCATGCTCCCTAAACCCCCATCTACACCTCGATGTGCCTGATGGAGCTTAAAGGTCATGGAAGGATAACTCCCTATTCTCTCCTTTCCATCCTTCTTTATATTGCTGACCTAAAGGATCTTCCTTCCTGTGCTTTTGTTTTTTAGCTACCTAACTACACATGTCCTGGTATCTCCTATCCTCAAACTTTCATTTGACCTTACCATCACTGTAAACCATTGTTCTCAAAAAAGCCATCCACACTTAGTGCCTCAAAGTGTTCAAAACCAAAAAGTCATCATGTTCCTCTTCAAATTTAGCCTACTTTTAAATTTCCCTTTTTTTTTTATTGAAGGTTCTACTGTTTTACTGTAGGCACCCACCTTCAGAACATCAAGTTATCCTTGACTTCTGCCAGTTCACCTTTCAGATCCATCCCCTTATTTCACCTTCACATGACTTCTACCCTAGTTTGGGGCCTTCATCACTTCTATCTTGCTATTCCAAGCCTTCTAATGGATTGTCCCTTTTCTACTTGCTTTTCTCTCCAGTCCATCTACCACAACCCTTACAAAATAATCTTCTAAAGGCATAGGTCTGTTCATTTTATTCCCCAGTTTGGAAATCTTCAGAGGCTCTCTGTTGCTTCTAGGATAAAATACAAACTCTTCAGTTTCACATTTAGAGCAGTACTTACTCATACTATGTTCCTTCATGTGTTCTGTATTCCAGCCAGACTGGTCTGCTGGCCTACTGGCCTTCTAGCTGAAGTAGGCATTTCATCTTTTATCATGGTACCTTTTCTTTTTTTTTCTTTTTCTTTGTTTTTATTTGACATTCATTTTTAAAATTTTGAGTTCCAAATTCTCTACCTCTCTTCCGCTTTTCTTCTGCTTATTGAGAAGGCAAGCAATATGATCCCTATTATACATGTGAAGTCATGCAAAACATATTTCTTTATTAGTCATGTTATTTTTTTAAAAAGTGAGAAAAATAAAGTGAAAAAAATATGCTTCATTTTGCACTTAGAATTAATCAATTCTGTCTATGGAGGTAGTATTTTTCATAATGGGTCCTTTGGAATTGTCTTAGGTCATTATCTTGATCAGAGTAGCGAAGTTTTTCGCAGTTGATCATTGTTACAATATTGCTATTAAAAAAAATATTGCTGTTAACTGTGTATTAGATTCTCCAGGTTCTGCTCACTTCATTTTGAATAGTTCATGTAAGTCTTCCCAGGTTTTTCTGAAGGCAGACTGTTCGTTATATCTTACAGCACAATAGTATTCTGTCACAATCATATACCACAACTTGTTCAGCCATTCTCCAATTTTGAGCATACTCTTAATTTCCAGTTCTTTGCCACCACAAAAAGAGCTGCTATAAATATTTTTGTGTGTATTTTGTATATCCTTTCCCTTTTTCTTTGGTCTCTGGAATACAGACTCTAGTAATGGTTTTGTTGGGTCAAAGGGTAAGTACGGTTTTATAGCTCTTTGGCTTAGTTCCAAATTGCAGTCCATAATGGTTAGATCAGTTCACAAGTCTACTAGTAGTGTATTAGTTTCCCTATTTTTCCACATCCCCTCCTGCGTTTGCCATTTTCCTTTTCTGTCATATTAGCCAATCTGATAGGTATGAAGTGATGCCCTAGAGTTGTTTTAATTTATATTTCTCTAATTATTAGTGATTTGGAGCATATTTTCATGTGAATATAGATAGTTTTGATTACTTTGTCTGAAAACTGCCTGTTCATATCCTTTGACTATTTATCAATTGGAAAATGGCTCTTATTTTTATAAATTTGGTTCAGTTCCCTGTATATTTGAGAAATGAGACATTTATCAGAGAAACTTGCTGTAAAAATTCCCCTTCCCCATTTCCTGCTTTCCTTCTAATTTTGGCTGCATTGGTTTTGTTTGTACAAAATCTTTTAAATTTCATGTAATTAGAATTTTTCATTTTACCTTCTCTCATCCTCTTGTTTGGTCATAAAATTTTACCTTATCCATAGATCTAACAGTTAATTGTTTCCATGTTCCCCAAATTTGCATATGATATCACCCTTTATGTCTAAATAATATACCAAATTTGACCTTATCTTGGTATATGGTATGAGATGTTGGTCTATGCTTGGTGTCTGCCTGACTGCTTTCCAGTTTTCCTAAGTTTTAATTCTTGTCCCAAAAGCTTGGGTCTTTGGGCTTATCAAATATTGAATTGCAACAATCATTTACCTCTCTATATTATGTATCTAATCTGTTCCACTGCTCAACCACTGTATTTCTTAGCCAGTATCAGATTGTTTTGATGATCGCTACTTTGTAATATAGTTTGAAATCTGGTACTGCTCGGTTGCTTTCCTTCATATTTTTTTTCATTGATTCCCTTTATATTCTTGATCTTTTGTTCTTCCAGATGAATATGATGAATTTTGTTATTTTTTTCTAACTCTAAAATAATTTTTTGGTAGGTTAATTGGTATCACACTGAATAAATAAATTTTTAGGTAGAATTGTCATTTTTATTATATTGGCTTTGCCTACCCATGAGCAACTAATATTTCTCTAATTGTTTAGATCTGTCTTTATTTATGTGAAAAGTGTTTTGTAATTGTATTAATAAACTTCTCAGGTATGTCTTCTCAGATAATCTCATAAGTATTTTATACTCTGCAGTTTTTTCAAATGGATTTTCTCTTTCTATTTCTTCTTCTTGGATTTTATTGATAATATATAGAAATGCTAATATTTTAAGTAGGTTTATTTTATATCCTGCAACTTTGTTTAAATTGATTGTATATGAAAGTTTTTTGACTGATTCTCTAGGGTTCTTTAAGTATGCCATCATTTAGTCAGCAAAGAGCATTAATTTTGTTTCTCATTGGCTATTCTTATTCGTTCAATTTTCTTTTTCTTTTCTTATTGCTATAGTTAGCATTTCTAATACAATATTGAATAATAATAGTGATAATGGATATCCTTGCTTTACCTCTGATCGTATTAGGAAGACTTTTGGTTTATCCCCATTATAAATAATGCTCATTCTTGGTGTTAAGAAAAGCTTCATTTATTCCTATGCTTTCTAATGTTTTTAATAGGAATGTGTGTTGTATTTTGTCAAAAGTCTTTTCTGTATCGATATAATCATATGATTTTTATTGTTTTTGTTGTTGATATGACCAGTTATGCTTATGGTTTTCCTAATAGCAATATGACATCCTGCATTCCTGGTGTAAGTCCAACCTCATGATACCTTTTCACAGGGTGTCCCTGATGCCTGGAATGTACTCCTTTTCTACTCCTTCCTCTTAACAGCCTTGATTTCCTTCAAGACTTAGTTCAGGAGCTACAATCTCTGTAAAGCCTTCCTTGATTTATCTCTGCCCTTCTCCAATTGTCCTTTTCTGCTCAAATGTTCAAAAGTGTTCCTTTTCTGCTCAAATACTTTATTTTTACTTATCTCTATAGCTGTTCTATCTCCCCAGTAGAGTATAAGCTTTTTGAAGACAGGAAATGTTTTATTTTTGTCTTTGCATTGGTGGCACCTAGCACAGTGCCTTTCACATACTAGTTATTTAGTAAATATTTATGCTAAATATTTGTGCCTTTACTTTTAAGATTACATGAAAGAGGGACCAGATTTATTTTTTGTGGCACCCAGAAGGCAAAACTGGAATTGATGAGTAGAAGTTAAAGTAAAAAACATTTGGGCTCAATATCAGAAGGAATTTTCTAACTATTTTCTACCTGTTCATTCAGTGAGTATTTATTAACTGTCTATTATGTAAGTAGATGGTTGAGTGCGGGGAATACAAAGACAAAATGGAAAACAGTCATTGCCCACACAGAGCTTACATTCTACTGCTAGCTTACAGTGGAACTGGCTACCTTGTGAGATACTGCACTCCTGTCACTGAAAGTTTCCAAGCAGAGGCCCTGTTAGTAACCTTATAATGGGGATTCTGAAATGGGGTGGGAGCTTGGTCTTGGTGATGACCTTCTGTGGCTCCTGCCACCATGTTTCTGATAGGGGTTGGACTAGATGACCCTTAAATCCCTTTCAACTCAGATTTTTTTGAGAAATCACATTGATCAGATTAGAACCAAACAGGTCTAAGAAAGGGAACTGAATGTTCTCCTTAGTAAAAATGCCATCTGGTTCCACCCAATTGGATTAGGGCAGAAATTTCATTTCAGGTTTTTTGGAAAGTGTACATGTATGTGAGGACAAAACCTCCTCATATGTGTAGCAAAAACAAAACAAAACCAAAAAAAAAAAACTTGGGTAAAATTACTGTTCCCTACTGGCTATGCTAATTTCTGGATATATTCATTTCACTGAAGCCATTGTGGTATGCTTTTGGGAAAACCTTATTGATGTAATTGCACCTAAGTAATAAACCTTCTCTTCTAGCTGGTGAATATTCAAGTAAAAATGAAGTGATTTTGGAAATCCTCAGTTTTTAAATTGCTTCTTCGTGTCACCAAAGCTAGTTATGTTCACAGCTTGCCTGATGGACTGACTGTGAGATTTAATACCTGAGTGAGAAAAGGGCACAGATTGGCCGGACCTGGAACCAGTTAACCTTCTCTTTTTTCCTATTGCTTTAGGCCAATGCACTGCTGATTAGAGAGGTGGATGTTGAAAAGGTCACAACATTTGAGCATCAATATGTAAGTGCAATTAAGACTTTGTGGAATGACCCTGGAATCCAGGAGTGTTATGACAGGAGGCGAGAATATCAGCTCTCCGACTCAGCCAAATAGTAAGTATGGGATCTGTCTGACACTTAGTAGAAAAACAGGAGCTGTGACAAATGAGACTGTGTCTGAGTTGCCCATAGATTCTCTGTACTTGGCTGGATTTTTCTGAAAATTCAAGTAATTGTCCTGCTTTAATTCTGTTAGAACAGGTTTTTGCCACATCAGGATAGACTCTAGTCAGGTCTTGGCTCTGTTTTGTTTGTAGAATGACCAGAGCACATCAATTCCTGTAAGACTCCCAAAAGGATAGAAAGATTGCAGTTTGGGGTTTTATTGTTAGTCTATCACTTTCTGAAATAAAATAGCCAAAATTAAGGCTGCCTATGTAAGTTGGAGGTTACTCATATAGCAATATCTGTCAATGCTTATGTGTTCTTAAATACAGACAGACTGGCTTCTTCCTGAGACTGGTCAGATAGGTATCTCAAGATTCCTAGTGCTCCCCTCAGTCCCTTCTCCCAGGTGCCTGCTGAGTGTGCAGCTGCCTTCATTTAGGAAATGGTGGGTAGCTTTGACTGTAGGATAGACACATGGCACCATTTCCTTTGGAAGTGATTCCAAGTGGCCCTTGTCCACTGGTGGCCATGTGAGAACATTATAGAAGCTAGGTTGGAGAACAAAAAAAGCTGTTTGGTCACTTTGACCATTCCTCAAATCGTTGCATGTTTCTGTGTTGTCTTGTTGGTAAATTGTATTATCTTAGGTGCTAAGGGTTTTTCTTGATATGGGAAAATAAGATGACTGACTTATTTAAAGCCTTGTTTCTAAGGCATTGATGCAAAAGACCACCTCCTGCTCATGTGCTTGAGAAGCCTGAGCCCCGGGAGTGAACAAGTTGTTTTTTTTCTCTGAGGTTTTCTCACCCTGTATGGCCCCCTCAGCCCCAGTACTTCATAGAGCCACTGATACCTTCCTTCTGCCTGTTCTCAAATAACCTATTGGTAGTATCTTGTCCTCAGAAAAGTCTCTTATAGGAAGGGAGAAGGTATGAAGTGTGTATATTCATTCGCCTTCTTTTCCTCATTTCGTTAAAAATATTTAGGAAGCATAGTTTATAGGCTAGCAGAGAGATGAAACAAAGCACTGTGAGCTTACAAGAGAGAAGGATCATTGCTAGCAGGGAAGAAAAGGTGAGGCTTTGTTGAGGAGGCAGCATGTGAGCCAGGTCCTAAAAGACAGGCTTTCGTCAGGTGGAGATAGAGAAGGGGGCTGCAGGATCCTGAGAAGGTGGAATTGGTGTGAATAGAGGAAAGCATGAAATTGCGTAACAGGGACAGCAAAGAGTCCAGTTTGGATGCTGTGTCGAGTACATGGTGGCAAGGAGGGTAAGAGAAAAACAAAGGTAGGGAGTGGCCAGATTGTGGGGGACCCAGAATACTGGACTTTGGAATTTGGACTTTACCCTTTAAGCACTAGGGAGCTAGTGAAGGCTTTGAGCAGAGGAATGTCGGAACTAGAATGGTTCTTTAAGGAACAGGAATTTGTCAATACACGAAGGATGAACTTGGAGGAAGGGGAGATGTTGGCCAGAAGGCAGGTCAAGAAGCTGCTGCAGTAGTCTAGGTTGGGTGGTAATGAGGGCCTGTATGGGGAATAGAAAGAAAGGAGTGAGCAGAAAATTTTACAGAGGTGGAATGGTGGAGCTTAGTGACTGGGTGTGAGAAATGAGATGCAGGGAAAAGTATTTAAGGTAATAACTGAGATTTTGAGCCTGGGTGCTTGCTATTAACAAAACATGCTCCCATTTCTGATGGAAATCTTGGGCTTAAAGAAGCATCAAAAATCATAGAAGGATAACTCCCTACTCTCCCCTTTCCCTTTTTCTTTACATTGCTGACCTAAAGGATCCTCCTTCCTGTGTTTGTTTGTTTTTTTTTAGCTACCTAACTGATGTTGACCGTATTGCCACCACTGGGTATTTACCCACCCAACAGGATGTGCTGCGGGTTCGAGTCCCCACAACTGGGATCATAGAATACCCTTTCGACCTGGAGAATATCATCTTTAGGTACCTAGATCCCACCTTCTGGGTGGGTTGATAAGTGCTTGGGTTAAACTTTGTACAGGGTATTCCAGAGCCTGGTGAAGGGACCACCCCTAGACTTAGAACTGCAGGTCTGTGAGCATCCCAGCCTAAGCACGATCAGCAAGACTTTGAAGTGGAAGACTGGGCTGGACCTTGGTCATTGGCATCGGTGCCCAGCAGACACCTCTTGTCTTTCGTGTCCTGTCCCTCGTCCTGTCTCCTCCTTCCCCCCCCACCAGAGTGTAGCCTGTTGGCCTGTTGCCCACAGAGACGTCAACTGGGAGGTTCTAATTCAGTTTACTTGCCACCCAGAGCCACTTCTGTAGCCTGATCTGCAGTGCCACCAGTTTTAGGGACTAGAACAAGAGATCTGTTGTGGGGAAGGTCCTTCTTTAACCTAAATTTCAGTTGACTCGCAGATCAGCTCCTTTAAAATGGCTTCTCCTCGCTCCCTCACTGCAAGCATTCCTTTGCGCCACCTGTTCTGTGAGTGATGCCTCTTCATGGCTAGTTATCTTAACTTGGCTACACATCCCTCCAGAGGGCTTAGCTGCTGGCACAATAGACATCTATCACCATGTAGCTCACGATATATTTCTACTCACAGGTTTGGAGCATAGGGCCCAGTAGGGAACTTTAATGTAGGGAAGCTTAATGAAATTTGTCGAGACTACTTACAAAAACGTTTTCTCTTTGGGTACAGGACTCCAATACATCACTGTGACATAGGCTAACTAGCTAGGGGAAATTTTTAAGCTGTTATAGAGGCTGTGACCTGAACTTGGTGCTTCCTTTATTAACCATGTTACAGACTGTCAGTAAATAATGGTAGACTCACCTGGAATTCTAGAAAGGTATATGGTAGAGGACCAAGTCTACCACTGCTATAGCCCAGTGCCTGGGTGCCATTAGAAGGGTTTTCACTCAGGCTGTGTAGAGGGTCAGTGTTATTAAACTGGTCCCCTTCATTTAAGTTAGCATAGCAGTGTTGAGTGCCATACTTTGGGGAAGGAGCCCATTCAGCCTTTAAAATGGATTGGCTTGATTTAATTGACTGGGCACTTATTCTTGAGTTCCCTAAATCAGAATTCTAGAGCTCAAAGTGCTTTTAAAAAGGCTTCTGATCCCACCTCTGCTCTGAAGCATAAATCCCCTCTCCAGGGTCTTGGGCAAGTGGTTGTCTAGCCTGTGCTTGAATAACTCTGAGCTCTGCAGGAACAATATTCAAGGAACATTCACCTCCTTCTTTGGGAGATGGCGTGCCAATTATTGATCTGAACTGTTGGTAGGAGGATACCCCATTGTTCATGGATTCACAATGGGAAGACCTGGAGACAAACCTTCTCTGAAGTTATTGACCATTTTCTGGGGTGTGTTTTCCCTCCTCAGAATGGTGGATGTTGGTGGACAGAGATCAGAGCGAAGGAAGTGGATCCACTGCTTTGAAAATGTGACGTCCATCATGTTTTTAGTTGCTCTTAGCGAATATGACCAAGTTCTAGTGGAGTCTGACAATGAGGTAGGTGAGCCTTCGGAACAAGGGAATAGGGGTGGGGAGAGGACAAGAAAGAGCACTGGAGCCCCTCATAATAACTTATGCTTACAAAGGATGATGGAATTGGAAGAGTCCTTAAATGTCATTATGTCCAACCTTCTCCTTGTACATTACAAACGGTTTTCCTTACATCAGCCTTGTGGGGAGGGAACAAATAAGCTATCAGATTGATATGTTCCTTGAGACAGCCTAACTTGCTCTGATTGACCCTCGCCCTTCCTCACCCACTTGCCCTTTAACTGATCCTTGGTTCTGCGATGGCTTTCTCTTGGTGACCAATGGCTACAGCAGTTCTGCTCTTTAAGTGAAAGTAGTATTCTCCAGATTCATAGATACATGGAGAACTTGAAATTGAGGGGTAAAATTACTTACCCCAAAACACATGGCTAGTAAGCAGCAGATTAAAACCCATTTCTCCTGAAACCAAATTTGCACTCTTTCCACAAAACCAGGGGTTCTTAACATAGGGTCTGCAAAAAAATTTTTAAAAAAATATTTTGATAACTAGGTATTGATATAATTGTAATTTCCTATGTAATCCTATAAATTTTGTTTGTGCATTTAAAAACATTATTCTGAGAGGGGATTCATAGGTTTTAAGGATTCTGTGACAGAAACCCTGCTCTGAAACCTTAATGTCTTTCCAGATCCTAGAGGTGATGAATTTTCAGAAATAAGCCCTACTTAGTTAATTAATTTTTACATTTGGGTTCAAACACCTAGAAAAAGATGCTGTAGGACTAAGCAATTTGTCCATGTGAGAATGCAGGGTTTATAGAGTATTATGAAATCTTTCTGAGAGCAGTGTTACTGTGTTTGTGTGAGTGGGTTTGTAGTTTTTCTTGCCTATAGGGGAAAGGAGCTATCAGATTGATATATTCCTTGTGATGGCTTAACTTGCTCTGATTGACCCTTGCCCTGCCTCATCCACTTTCCCTTTCACTATCCCTGGTTCTGAGATGGCTTTCTCTTGGTGACCTATGGCTACAGCAGTTCTGCTATTAAATTAGGAAAACCAGGAAATAGGTTTTAATTCCTATAAGCACATTTTAGAGCTCTGGTTCCTCTGAGTTGTGGTAGGAGTTGGGGACATAGACCAGAAAGAACGGGATGGGAAGGGCGGCTGTTTGGATGGATGCTTGCTGTTCTATGGGCTTGTCCTTAGGAATTTCTAAAGAACAGAGAGAGAGAAACCTTTGTAGTTGAATGTATATGGAGGTGACCAGGTGATTGGCCTTTATCCCATTATTGAGATATTTCCAAACTCAGTCAGTCACCAGGCATTTATTAAGTGCCTCCTAGGTGGCAGGCACTGTGCTAAATGGAGGGAATACAAAGAAAAGCCAAAAGAAAAATGGCCCTTTAACCAAGTTTGTTCTTCCTTTTCCCCTTTTCTCCTTCCCTGGTCAGAACCGAATGGAGGAGAGTAAAGCCCTGTTCCGGACCATCATCACTTATCCCTGGTTCCAGAATTCCTCAGTAATCCTCTTCCTCAACAAGAAGGATCTGCTGGAAGATAAGATCCTATACTCCCACCTGGTGGACTATTTCCCAGAGTTTGATGGTAAGACTCTAGTTGGGAGGAGATTTTTAAAGGGGGAAGGGTTCATTGGGCTTACCATGTAATTAGAAAAATCTTCTCGCTAAAACTGACCTTCCCGTTGACCCTGAGTCAAAGGTGTGCTTTCTAGAGCAGGCAGTTCTCTAGCTGAGCATCCTCCTGAGGCCTCTTGGGAAACAGTGATGCCATCTGGCATCAGTTGATTGTCAAATGGAAGGATGTGATAGAGACAAATTGATCTGACCTCAGGCCACTTGAAACAGAAATGTACATTAGGTAGAGGATGGCAGGCTGGGCAGAAGGACAGGATTAATTGCCTGGGTCATGTCAGCTTTGCCAGCTTTGGGGCAGACAGGTAGGGGTGGGGCCAGTGGGCAGGAGGGACAGTGTTGCAGTGAGAGCTCCCTCTGCTGGCTGCTGTCAGCCAGCTACTAGGCCATCGGGCATTATGCCAGTCAGGGAGTGCCAGGGTTGATGTGCCAGTGAATTCCTATCACTCAGTAGTCTGCCTGCTTCCATGAAGGAGAAAGTAGCTTTGATTCATTGTGGATGAGAGGGTATCATCAATGTGCAGCCCTCCAGGAGCATCTAAGAGAGGAAGAGAGTGTCTGATGTCAGAGAGAGGTCACCTTCAGTCCTCTCATCTGGAACAGGGTTATGCTGATACTAGAACACAAAGAGGATTCAAAGGCCATTGCTTTTGAATTTCTCTATCAACCAACTTTTTTTTTTTATACCAACACTAAGAATTAGTAAAAAGGAAAGGCCCATGTGTTCTTAACCTTTCTATTATCAGAGAATCTGGTAAGTGAATAGGGAGCGAGGCCAGGAACATTTGGAAAGGGAAGAGAAAAGAAGCCAAGATGGAGCGCTAATTACAATGTCAGGAGCTGGCTTTGGATCACTGCTGCCTCATCCTGTGTGCATCTGCTCAGGAATGTGAAATCCAGTTCTGCTAAGAAGAATTGACTTGGTTCTAGACAGATGTCTTGGTTCCCTTCTCTTCCAGGCAAATTGCCTTGATGTAGTGTAAAAGCAGCATGAAAGGTTTATAGGCTTAATGTAGCATGGGGTTAGATAATTAGAATAACAACAATACCTAATGTTTCCCTTTTGAAACACTTTTTTAAAAAAATCATAAATTGTTTAATCACTTAACTCCCCTCTGAGGTAGGGAATGCTGATTCTCTGGCCTTTTTTTTTTTTTTTTTTTTTTTTTTTTGTGAGATACAAGGCAAGGAGAGAGTGGCTGGACATTTCTCATTCTTGTTCTCTGAGTAGCACCATTTTCCTTAATGATAGCTTGGTGACATGAAGTTCATTGGAGATGGTGCTCAATTTTTTATTGCCCTTTTAAGATAGATTTTTTAATAGATATCACTTGCTTTTACATCATTTTTATTTCTGTATGCATTCTTCACCTATACATTCTTCTGCCTCATCCCACCTTCTGGAAGTGAGGAGAAAAAAGCTGTCCAGCTGAACTAGGGAGCCCTGCCAAAGAGCCACAGTAGTATGTGCAGTGCCCAGAACTCTGGGAGCCCCTGCAAAGCAGGGAGAGAGGGGCAGGTTTTCAGTTTTTATCTAGGACCCATTTTGGCCATTGTAATTACACATAGGCTTGATATTGTTGTTAATATATATATATATATATATATACACACACACACACACACACATATATATATATCTATATATATAGATATAGATATATATTTTTTTAACCAAGAAAACAGGTTTTGTAACTTTGTGACCAACCTTTCTGTCTGTAATGACCAGTCACCTCTCAAGTTGAACGAATGTTTATTAAGTACCTGCTCCCCTACTCCCTCCAGCACTGGGCTCAGTACTGGGCATACAAAGACAGAAAGCTTTATAAACAGTCCCTGGTTTCAGAGTGTGCACACTCTTTTCTGAGGTTGGGACTGTGTCTGACAAGCTAGTGGTAACCCAGCTCTCTGAGGGGAAGGCACGTTTTGCCTCTACTTTTCACTATTCCCCCTTTTGCCTTTCTTTCTTAATCCGCCTTCTCCATTCCTGTTCCTGGACCAAACCCCTGTTCCTCTGTTGCTTCTAGAGGATTTTACCTATCAGTGAGTTTCTTGTTCCCTTGGAGTCTCTTGCCCTCTGGTGGCGGGAGTGATAGAAGCTTTCCATTCTGTTTGACAAACGTGGCCAGACTTGTAGCAGGATACTGGTGGCTTCAACTTCTAGCTGGAGAAGTGAGGCTTTCTGCATTTTGTTCAGTGGAGTTTGATCTTATTCACTTGGGCACACATGCTGCTTTTCTTCTCTGAAATTTCAAAGAATCACAGAAAATGAGAGTTGCAGGGGATTTCAGAGACTATCTAGTCTAATTGATGCTTGAACAGCAATTCCCTACCATGTACTCAGAAAGGGGTCAGCCAGGCTTTGCTGAAGACCTCTGATAAGGGAGCCTCTTCCTCTTGGGGATTGCTTCAATTATTGGAAGGCTTGATCCTGATTTCAAATATAAATTTACAGCTTCTAACGTTTGCTCTTCCTCCTACTTTCTGGGACCAAGAAGAGCAAGTCTAATTTATCATGCAAGTGGCAACCCTTCACATGCATGAAAATAGTTGGTCCTGTCTCCCCTAAGCCTTCTCTTCTCCAAGCTAACCATCCCCAGTTCCTCCAAACTATCCTTATGTGATATGGTCTTTGCCACCCTTCTTGTTCTCCTTTGGACCCTCTCAGGATTATCAATGTTCTTCTGAACACAATAATTAAGATGTGATCTGATCTGAGCAGAGGTAGTAGTCAGAGATACTCTATTGTTTCTCTTTGTAGGCTAAAATCTAATTAGCTTTCTTGGCTTCTGTATTATATCAGTGACTTAACATTTTCATACAAACTGCTCCTTAGCCACACCTTCCCCCTCTTATACTTGTGAAGTTGATTTTTTGAATCTGAGTGTGAGACTTCACATTTATCTCTATGAAACTTCTTCCTGATGACTTTTGTCTCAGTGTTCTGGGACAAGAGCTTTTGGGATCCTGATTCTGTCACCCAGGGTGTTAGCTCTCTCTTCTCACTTCTGCCAGTGCATGCCATCTAGGCCTTGATCTAATTCGTTGATAAAAATGTTCAACAGCACAGGCCTAGCCTAGATCCCTGGGATACTCCACTGGAGACCTTCCGAGTTGACATCAAACACGAACTATTACCACTCTTTTGAGTCTGGACATTCCACCAGTTCCAAATCTATCTAATTGTTTAGTTATTTAGTCTACAACATGTTTTCTACAAGAATAGCATGGAAGTTTTTGTTGTTGGCTTTCCTAATATCTAGGTTAAAGGTTATTAATATCTAGGTTATTAATCATGCTTCTGAGTGCTGAATTTGCAGACTTACAAGATAAGAGGCTAATACCACACACACACACACACACACACGCACACACACGTTCCCTGATCTACCTGTCCAGGAACTAACTGTGTTCAAAAAAGAAAATAAGACTTGTATCCTGTTCTTGATGAAGACATGCTGAATTTTACTGATCCTTGCTTCCTTTTACTAAGATGTTCAGTAGCCATCTTTTTTTAATAATACATTTCACAATCTTGCCAGGAGTCAAAGGTAAGTTTATTGACTTAAAGTTTGTTGACTCTATCTTGTTCACCCTTTTGAAAACTGGGACACTTACCCTTCTCCAATACTGTGATATCTCTGGCTTTCCAGAGCTTTTCAGAAGCTGCTGACAACGACAGCGTAGTCTCATGTCAGTTCTGTCAGCCCCCAAGGAGGTGGTTCCTTTGTCTCTGTGGACTTAGAGAGAACCTCCCATCTGTCATCTCTGTGCCTTTGCACACACTCTCTCATGGACCTGGTTTTTCCTTTCACCTGTCAGATTCCTTTCCAAGCTCAGGTAGTGCAGCTCTCATACGAATGAGGTCCAACCTGATTCCTCTATTTATTGGTGCCCTCCTGCAATTTTTTTGAATTTATCTTGTAATCAATTATCTGAGTACATGTTGTCCATGTGTCCTCCTGGGCACGCAGCAAACCCACCCCACCCCTACTCACCAATATAGTATAAACTCCTTGAGGACAGGGACTGGGGGTGGTTGGGTTTTTTTGTCTTTGTATCCCAATGCCTGGCCAAGGCCCTGTCCTATAGTAAATGTTTATTAAGTGCTTAATGGGTGAATTAAAGACAGCTAGATGTTCACATAATATTTCCCTCTTTATCTTGGGTGTCAAATCCCTATTGCCAATTTGTTTTGTCCTTTTCCGTGCAAAGAATTCTCCCTGGAAGATAAAACAAACACAAGTAAGAGTTAAGCAGCCTGTCATGAGTCACTGTCCTATCCATGTTGAGCTGTGGTTCTGTTCCCTCTCCGACTTCCTTTTCTCCAGGATACCTAAAAATATTCCCTTTCTACCCTCCATCTAACAAAACTCCATTTTCTCTTCCTCCTACCCGCTTCTCCCACTGGAAAAGGAAAAAATCAACAAAACTTCTTTAGTCAATGTGCATCGTCAAGCAAAACCAATTCCTGCATTGGCCAGGTCTTAAAAATTTTGCCCCTTGAATCCATTCCTCCTCTGCCAGGAGGAGTGAGATGTTTTGTCATTGGTCCTCCTACCAGCCTCTCCTCAGTCTCAGCTTTTAGTTCTCCTAACACTGCTCTTTTGGGACCATGTTGCACTTTGGGTGTTCATCCTTGTTCAACCTTGTTACCTGCCTTGGCTTCCAACTTGTGTACATATTTTTTAAAAATCTAGGTTTTTGGTGAATTCCTTGTTCATCTGTATCATTTTTTAGACAGCTCTCCTTTTTCTTCATCATTGCAATTTTTTCTATTGAGCCTCAAAATCTGATTCTTGAGAGCTTCTTATACCTTCTGACCTGCATTTCTTTGTAAAATCTTTGTCCATGAGATCCTCCTTATTGTCTCTCTGAGCCCATTGATCTTTTATGTCCCCAAATCCAAGAGTCATATAAGACTATGCTCTGTTTTCCTTCTCTGTCACAAATTCTGAGATGGGATGGTCACTTACCCTCAAGATTCTCATCATTTCTACCTAGTAACTTAGTTTTTCCTTTCATGAAAATCAGATCCAGAATGTAATTTTCTTTTGTTGGTTCTTTTACTTTTTTAAGGATGAAATTATCATTAACGCAAATCAATAATTTTCTTACCTGCTCTGTTTTGGATTACTGTCCAGCAGTTGCCATCTCCCATCATTTCTAAATCATACCTTTGTGCCAGTCATAATTTGCTTTCCAAATCTTTTGTATACTTCCTGCTTCTAGCTAGGTGGTCTCTGATGTACCACAGTGATAAAAGTGCTTCTGCTTTTACATCCATTAAGCTTTGCGCAATGTCCTTAGGTTTCCTTGTAAAGAATATGTTCCTGTTATAAAGTCCTAATCTTCTTTCCTCCCCTCTGCCCTACTTTTTAACTTTTCCTGTTTTATTTGAATAAGGGATATCCTTCCAATTCCGTAATGTAGTCATGGGTCTCATTTGACCGAGTCTCGTGAAACCCACTTGTGAAGTCATCTGTTTCCCTGCGTTCAGATTTCTAGGTCATCTTGCTTGTTTCCCATACTTTAAAACCTTTCATTTTCAGTGCTGTTATTGAGGAGGCCCAAAGAAGGAAGGAGATGGATCAGAGAAGTGAGTCCCAGAGAGGTGACCTGAGAACAGGACCTAGCTGGATAGCACAGCTTGCAATAGTAGCATCAAGATGCGGTGATTTGTTGGGAGAGAAGTGAAGTGGGATGGTTAGAGACAGAGACAGAATATTAGTGCTTGGAATAAGCCAGAGGGGATTCATAAAGTTCGGGTTTTATGGTCTGAGCGTGGGGGATTTTTTGGGTTGTTGTTTAGGAATTAGTACTGACTACTATGGAGCTAGATTTTTGAGAGAAATAGCTTGATGGAAGACTCGAAAAATGTCAGTTTCACTAGAATTTCATAGAATCATAGACCAAGAGAGGTTCAAAGAGATCCTGGAACATAGAATGTTGGTACTCAAAGATGCTTCAAAACACGAGTTCTTACTGTGGGATTCATGTAAGGGATCTGTGGATAGAGTTCGGGGGATCTGTGAACTCAAGTAGAGAAAAAAATTGCATCTTTATTTTCATTAGCCTCTAGCTGAATTTAGCATTTCCTTCAATAATTTGAAAACTTGGTTCTGAGAAGTGTTCGCTAGACTGCCAAAGGGGTCCATGACACACACTCACAGACACACACACAGACACACACACACACACACACACACATTTAGAATGTTAGTGGCCAAAGGAATCTTCGAGATACTAGATCCCACTGCCTTATTTTACAGATGGGGAAATTGAATCCCGGGATGGTTAAATGACTTGATCCCATTTAGTGGCGCAGCCAGGACTACTCCCCATGTGTTCTGTGCCTAGAACAGTGTTCAGCATATATATCTTAATAACTTTTGAAATGAATGAAATTGAATTCTTGATACATTGACAATCCAGAGGGGCTTGATACTTTCTTCTCCTGGGTCCTTGTGGAAGGCCTACACTCTAACCTAGAGAGGCACAATTGAATATATTCCCTGAAGAGTCTTGTGTTGTAAATATAACTGACTCCTTTACCCTCTCTGCTTTATCCTTGTTTCAGGACCACAGAGGGATGCCCAGGCAGCCAGGGAGTTTATCCTCAAGATGTTTGTGGATTTAAACCCAGACAGCGACAAAATCATCTACTCTCACTTTACATGTGCCACAGACACGGAGAACATCCGCTTCGTCTTTGCTGCTGTCAAAGACACCATCCTACAGCTCAATCTGAAAGAATATAACTTGGTCTGACCCTGCTTTCTCCCCTAAGAGGCCTCAACGTGAAGAAAAGACCAAAAAAAATTTTTTTGAAAAAAAAAATTACAGGAAAAATATCTTTACTTTTTAATGATGTAATGATTGCCAATTGTCTGATCTGTGGAGTGGCGAATTTTGCTCAGTGTTACCTTGGATCTCATGTCTCTGTCCACAGGAGTAGTTGATTTTTTTTTCATATTTTTAACAAATGGCTTTTATTTCACAGTTATCAGGGGATACACTTCACTCTTCTCCACACCTTGTGCACCTCTTCACCTTTTGCCAACAGCAAAGGCGGCCTTCTCGTGGGCTCGATTTTTTGTCGCTCGCTTTTTTAAAAAAAAAAAACAACAACAAAACAAAAACTAAGCAAAAAACTGTACCCTATTTTCGGTTACAAGTTCCCACCTCTTGGCCAAGTTTTATGGACTCACTGAACTTACTGGGGGGTGGAGGGAGTCAATACCCCCCTCCCTGAGCTCCAGGGGGCCTCAGTCAACATCTCCAGACCTGCTTGCTTCCCTCTTCCCTGCTTGGTCCAGGATCCACAGCCCACTGTGATGATGTTGGGCTTGGGGAGTGGTGTTCCTCCCAAGAATGGAAGCAAAAGCCCCTACCCCATCCAATGACCAACAGACCCCAACAAGCCATCCCCCTGCCTCCTTCAGTGCATCATATAATATAGTCTGGGTTTTTAAAAGTTTTTTTTTCCTTTCTTCTTGATTATAAAAGATATGGAGACTGTGATTTTTCTTCTTTTTTTTTTAAGTTATTGATGTTCTATATATAGTTTGCTACAGGCTATATTTTCATTCAATGGGCTCCGAAAGGTGGGAGCTTGGCCAAGCAACAGCTGCCAACCCTTGGGAAGTGCCTGACTGTATATTTTTTGGGTGGGTGGGGGTGGGTGGGGGGAATACTCATCTATGCTCTGTTGATGCCTCCTCATTTGTGAGTGGGTAGCAGCCCCTTTCCTCGAGCCTCCCCTTTCTTGGTATGGTGAAGATGTTCCAGTGTACCGAGTGATTCAGCACACACATCGAACACCAAAGTCTTGTGGTTGGTTTGGAGGTTTTCCTCGGGGTTCCTGAGCTCCCCACCTCTGCTTCTGGCTTTTTAGCATGCTGCTGCCCATGGCAGGAGAGTCAGATTGTTCCCATGCAGCTCTGCAGACAGCTCCTGCTCTGCTCAGGCCCAAGGTCCCTCAGAAGGGCCTGTGTCAGATGGTGCAGCTGGACAGATCCCAGGGCCTTGGTCTGGCCCATCCAGGGGAGACAAGCAGGTGGAGTGTTCCTTTTAAGTGATCTCAAGGGAAAGAGGCAGGCATTGGCTCCTTTTTTGTTGGAAGGAAAGAGGACCTCTTCAGAAGCTTCTCAGGCCTGCATTTGAGAGTCTGAGCCTGTTGGTGACTCCTTGGCAAAGCACTTGCACAGATTGCTGTCCAGAGCTGCCCGTGCCTGGGGGTCTGGGAGGTTGGGGTGGGGGGCAGCACAGGCACTTTTTTTTTTTTCCAAGGGAGGTGGGTCTACAGGCATTGCCAAAGTCAGAATCAGGCTGTTTAGGCAAGAAGGCCGGGTGCCTTAGGACCATAATGGACATCCAGGGCTTGCAAATGAGCCTGAATCCCAGGTGCCAAAGGAAGCAAGTGTTTCACTTGAGTCCTTTTGAAGCTGAGGCCAATAGAGGTGCCAAATGCCACCGCCTCCCTAGGTTTCCACTGAGGAAGACAGCAGCACCCAATAGCCGAGGGACATCTCCACTAGAAGCAACGGGAAGTCTGGCCTCTGGCTGCTGGCAGGATTGTGCCCTGCCCTTCCCCAGCCCTGCTTCAATAGCACTTAGGACCCACCCTGGTGGATGGAGCATGAAGAACCCCTTCCCCCAAAGCAGACTGTTTGAAAGAAGGCGTCCCAGTTTGGGTTTCTTTCTCTCTTCCCTTTTTTTCCCCTAGGGGGAGGGAAGGGGAGATTGGCTTTATCGTTTTATTGTAGACTGAACACTACTTCAGTGTTTTTTTGCACAAAACGTAACGGGAAATGAACCGCCGGAGATGCCTTTGATCCATAACACTAAGTCTGGAGCTTATACTTCAAGTAGTCTGTTGCGTGGTTTGTTTCATTTCTTTTGGCTGTTGTGTTTTCTTTTCCCCTCATTCTTCCTCCCTCCTCCACCCCTTGTCATCCCTTCAGTCCTCCTTCCTGCCTTTTGGTATATATGAGGCAAGGGACATTAATGTTGTATCTCAGAAAGCACTGTGGGAGGCAGCACACCGTCAGAGCCTGCCCAGAAGAACTCGGCCCTCTGGTCAGGTAGCCTCGTGCCTAAGGATATGAAGGCCGGCATCTGAGACAACAGCTACATTCCTGATTGTCTAGTTTTAATCCTATTTAGGGGTGACTAGCTGCTTGGAACCAGTTTCCCTCTCGTGTCTATGCCAAAAAAGGTCTTTTTTGTAGCATGAAATCATATAAGAGGATTTTTACCAGAAACCTAAACCATACACCAAACAAACCCAACTTCTTGGGGTGAGTCCAAATAGCTTCCTTAGGGAGCAGATGGTGCTAAGCCCCAGTCCTTTTTGCCCTCTTTTGTACCAGTGGCTGGCATGGGGTCCATTGCTGGCGGTGGACCTACACCAGGAAACTCAGGACCCCAAAAGTAGAAGGATAGCAAATAGGACAGGTTGCCCTAACCCCTCAGGTTCCTGAGTGGCTCCAGAGAGGGGCCCTTTGATGCAGTAGAGATTTCATGATTCTTGATGGAATTGGATGAATTTTTATCTGGTAGGGAATGCTGTGTGTTATTTCAATACTATTTGCCATCTAGAGAAATAATAGAAAATTTTATGGGGGCCTTGCTACCCAAGAGAAGAAAGGAGTAAGTGTTTAGTTCTGGTCTGCAGCATGTGTCTCTGGGGAGTCTCCAAGCATATCCTAGAGACCAAAGTCTGATTGGTTGGTAAACATTCTTACCTCGCTGGTGCAGCCCCCTTGTTTGAGTTGAATTTTCTAGTATGTCCACTCATCAGAAAGTGCCAAACTCAAACCCAGACACACCTTTTCCTTTCCAGGCAAGAGGAGGTGGAGAGTGTGCATGAGGGGAGGAGTAGGAATGTGAAAGACAGTCCTAGAGTGGGAACAGATGACCACCTCCCAAACCCTACCTTCTGCTGTTCGCTGGATTCCTTCCCAATAGCCCTTTTGCCCTACTGAGGACATTCAGTTTAGCTGGCCACTAATGCTAGCATGCCAACCTGATCAGGGAGAGAGGCAGGAAAGAAGGTGACCCACTGTGAGGCCAATCTATTATTCCACATCATTCCATAAAAATCCAGTGCCCAAGGCTCCAGATTGTCCATCTCTGCCAGCTTCTCTTTGTTTCTTCTCTTGCCCAAGCCAAACCTTTTGACTTTTTGCCTCTCAACGATGTTGGCTTTGCTTTTAGCTGGGTGGGGCACCACTTTGCCATAATGCCCCTCCAAGGAACCCCTCCCGTGTGTGTGTATGTATGTATGTATGTGTGTGTACGAGCGTGTGTGTGCTTGTATGTATGTATTTTTTTTTTAATCATCACTTGACAAACTGCATTTTTCTCAAATGCTTCTGGAGTGTGCTGACCATTTTATTCTGTCATTGCTGAATCCAGGTGTTTCAAGTTCCCAACAAAGATAAAATCTACTGCAGCACCCCCTCTTTTTTCTAAAGAAGTATAGTTGTGCCAATGCCCCCTCATAGTAGTGCACGAGATTCTTTAAAAGTGCCAATGTGGTGGAAATTATTTGGTAATACTTGTATATTCTACAATCCTGATTTAAGACAATTTAAACATTAACCTATTTAAAAAGATACTATGTAAGATGCTGTTTTTTAAACCTTGTCATTTGAAATGCATGTATCGTTGTGAGTGTTGGGGTGGGGGGAGGGTAGAGGGGCGGGGCAGAAGGGATGGCCCCAGTGCCAGCCAACCAGCCACGTGGGTGCGTGTGGCTTCCAGCTAGGTGAGATAGCAGGAGTTTGCTCTGATGTCAGGCCCTGACTCCTTATTCCAGAAATACCTGATGGAAATTGATTTTCATATCTTTCTCCTGAAATAAATTCTCTGTTTCAAATTGGAATAAATTTTGTTCCTAAATGTTCTGGCCCCTTTGAATTTATTTCTCGACGCTGGCAAAGCAAGAATGGGGAAGAGGCTGCCAGAGGCCACTTGTCAAATGTCAAGAGTCAAGTCTGAAGAAAGACTGACCTGAGGAAATGCTTGGTGTCCTGGTATGACAGGTACAGTTACAGTTACTAGCCTTGACAATGGGGAAAGGGGCCCAAATGACTAAGGCCCTAACATATAATGGCCAGGCCTTTCCAGAGGCATTTCATTGAGTAAAAAATAGGCTAAGAATTAGCACCCCCTATCAATAATTCTTGATCAGTGACCCTGTTGAGACTTGTTGACTAGTATCCTACATCAGTCATTTACTGAGCACATACTATCTGCTAGGCACTATGCTGAACATGGGATACAAAGAAAAGTGAAAAACTGTTCTCAAGGAGCTCATGTGTTAGTAGGGGAGACAGTGTATACATACGTGTATGTAGAAGTTAAATACAGAATCAGTGGAAGGTGACCTTAGGAGAGACTGAGTCTCAAAGGAAACCAGAGTATAGGAGGAGGTAAAAATGGGGAAATCTCAATCATGCTGCCAATTTTCAGGAAATCAATTTGGGGTTGTAATCTTGAAACTGTTCTGTGAGAATTAATTAAAGGAACTGGGGGTACTGAGCCTAGGGAAGAAAATCGAAGTGTGTGAAGATCACTGTCTTCAAATAATCTGAAGCCCTGGGACATGGGAGAGTGAGCAGACTTGTTCTATAATAGTTTACTTAAATAACAAAAGTGTTTTTTTCATAAATTTTTTCATTTTATCTTCACCTGTTAGGTAGCTGAGTTGTAAGGGGTATCCTCAGGCACCAGGTGAGTAAGTGACAGAACCAGGATTCGAAGCCAAGTCTCCCAAATGCAACACCTTACTACAATACTATGCCTGTGTATAATCAGAAAAACTAATACTCATCAATAGATGGAAGTTACAGGGAAGCGATTTCAGCTTTGTAGAAAAACTTGATTACAATTAGAACTAGGGAATAGATTGCCTTGGGAGGTAATGATTGTTTTGTTACTGGAGATCAAGATGAGGTGACCTCTTGGATACTGAGTTTTCGTGCATTGTTCAAGGGAGTTGGACTAATAACCCTCCAAACTCCCTTCTGAAGCTTAGGGTTCTCCGATTATTTGGGATTGGCACGAGAGGGGAGTCTGGATCTGGTTAGCATTTTGGTTATGGTGTGGCAAGGACTGAGGAAGCCTTAGTTGTGAACTCAATTCTTAGAACTGCACATGGCAGCCTGATAAGTGACCATGCCCCAATCCCTTCTCACTGTCTCCATCACCTATGTGTGTAGGTATATGTGTATACATAAGCATGTATGTGTACATAGATATATAGATGTGTATAGAGAATTATTCACAAGATCAAGGTGAGAGGGATTTGAAGGAATTTGAGAGACTGCGGGTACTTCTGTGTATCAGGGTGTTGTCTCCAGGACGTCACCGGGTCAATCAACAAGAAAATTTCCCCTGGTGGCCATTAGGTGTCACCCTGGGCCCTCCTTGACAGGGCCCCGGGCGATCTGGGGTTTTAACAAGAATTCATGTAAAACCACAGAACTGGAGGAATCATACAATATAGAATGTCAGAATTGATAAGAATATTACTTTTTGGAAAACATAAATAGGTCCAGAAAGAGGAGGTGACTTGTCTGGGGTGACTCATTGCTAACCTTGTTAATTCTCAAGGGGATTAGTGGGCATTGGCATGGAAAGAATGGAAAGGATGCCAGATTTGGAATCAGGGAAAAATCTGTGACTCCTGTTTTCAGTACTAGCTGTGTGCTTGTGCTGCAGTGAAACTTACTGAGCCTCAGTCTTCTCATCTGTAAAATAGAGGGAGAGGACACAGGTCAGCCAGGTTTGCGGTGGCAGCCAGTCTCCAGTGTGCTCTCCACTCTACCTGGCTCCCTTCTGACCTTCCAGTCACAAAGGTTGGACGCATTATGGACTTCATGTCCCCACTGATTGAAAGCAGCATAATATAGTGAAAAGAGGACAGAGTCAGTGAGGTGCCGAGGAAGAGCTCTGTATCAGAAGTAAAGGGTGCTGGGCTCTCCTTCTGGCTCTTTGACTGACTTAATGTGTGATCTTGGGGGAATTGTTTCTCTGGGCCTCTGTATCCTTTAAAATGGGGACCCTGGAGTTTGGGGGTGGGGTAGGGACTAGATACATGCCAGCTCTAAGGCTAATCCCATGCCTCCCTTAAAGGGCTGTTGTGAGATTAGGCATATAAGAATACTTTGGGAACTAGAAGGTAAATGTAAGCGATTAAATCCCATCATAGGATTGTTCAGCTAGGTGACACTGGATAGAACACCAGGCCTGGAGTCGGTGCATCTGTCTCTGCTCGTACAGGGCAAAGAGGGAGAACATAGAAGAGAAACATAGAGCATGGGAACCGTCTAGGTCATGGAGTCCAACCCCTTCATTTTACAGATGAGGAAACTGAGGCCCAGAGAGGTTAAAAAGGATCTGCCTAGCTCACACAGGTAGCCTGAGACAGAACCAGGATTCAAACTCGGGTCTGGTGATACTAAATTTAGCACACTGCCTCTCTGGGGAAAGTGGAAACCCCAGACTTTGCGACTTGCAGGGGCAGAAGCTTGTGATCAACCTCCTAAAAGAACCTGACCCTGTGTTATATTTTAATTTTTACTCACTTTAATTGATATGTTTGATTAAGTTCTTAGGGTTTTTCTGTTCATATTGAGGAAAGAAAAGACTCTGGATACAGATAGAGGGTGAGGGACAGACTTTGGGATAGCCAGGTACCTTCTGCACATGCATAGTTGGGAGTGAGCTGGCTCCAATTGCCATCTGGTGGCTTTTAAAGACGTAGGGGTGGGGGAGAGGAATAAGCATTTGTATAGCACCTACTATGTGCTAGGCACTGTCTTAATGCACTTTTTTTTTTTGAGGCAAACAGGATTAAGTGACTTGCCCAGGGTCACACAGCTATTAAGTATCTGAGGCCGGATTTGAACTCAGGTCCTCCTGACTCCAGGGCTGGTGCTCTATCTGTTCTTACCCATGTTTTACAAATGTTATTTAATCCTCACAACACCTGTACAAGGTAAGTGCTATTACCATTTCCATTTTACACTTAAGGAAATAAGGCAGAGTTGAAGTGACTTGTTCATGGTCACACAGTCAATATCTGAGACTAGATTTGATCCTAGGTTTTCTTAACTTTAGGTCCAGTGCTCTATCTGCTTTGATTCCCTAAGCAATGACTTCAGGCCACTCTCTTTTATTCTACTATTGGAAACCATGTTTTTCCTGAAGACCCAAATGTCCCTGTGTAGAAGGAAAAGTAGGGCAGCTAGGTGATACAGTGCATAGAGTGCTAGGCCTGGAGTCAGGAAGACTCATTTTCCTGAGTTAGAATCTGGCCTCAGATACTTAGTGGCTGTGTGATCCTAGGCAAGTCATTTAATCCTGTTTGCTTCAGTTTCCTCATCTGTAAAGTGAGTTGGAGAAGGAAATGACAAATCACTCTACTGTCTGTGCCAAGAAAACCCCAAATGGGGTAATGAAGAGTCGGACATGACTGAAAAATGACTGATCTTGACAACAGATTTGTGATGGTGGCTGGGGCTGGTAGTAGTATTAATGTATTGTAGATGGGGAAACTGAGGCTGAAGAAAGGGAACAGTAAGAGCATTAGAATAGGAATCAGGAGGCGTGGGTTCTTCTAGTCTTCACCTTGCTACTGGCTTGATATATGTGATCTTGGGTGAATCCCCTCCCTTCTTTGGACCTCAGTTTCATTTATAAAGTAGGTACAACTCCTGTCTAGCCTTTATCCTAAGGTTGTTATGAGGACTGAATGAGAATGGATGAAAGGGCATTTTGTAACCATAAAGCACTTAATTTTTTTTTAATTATTATCTTCATTCTACTCCCTTCCTCCCAAATTGGTGGAGGGGTGGGGGAGAGAAGAAAGAAAAACAAAATTGTAACAAATATGAATAGTTAAAACAAATTCCCAAATTGGCCACATCCAAAAAATATGTCTCATTCTATACCGAGTTTGTTACTTCTGTCAAGGTGTGGGTAGTATGCTTCATCATTATTCTCTGGAATCAAGGTTGGTCATTGTGTTGGTCAGAGTTCTTAAGTGTTTCCAAATTGTTGTTTTGTCAAGGCAATCAGGGTTAAGTGACTTGCCCAGGGTCACATGGCTATTAAGTGTCAAGTGTCTGAGGCCAGATTTGAACTCAGGTCCTCCTGATTCCAGGGCCAGTGCTGTATCCACTGAGCAACCTAGCTGCCCCTTAAGAGTTGTTTTTGTTTTTTCCTTACAGTGCTGTTATTGTACAAATGGTTCTCCTGTTTCTGTTCATATCACTCTACATCAGTTCGTACAAGTCTTTTCTGATTTCTCTGAAACTGCCTCTTTCATCATTTCTTATAGTACAATAATATTCCATTGCATTCAGCTATTCCTTAGTTGATGACTACCTCCCCATCACCTTAGTTTCCAGTTCTTTATCACCACAAAAATATCTACTATACATTTTTTGTGTGTGAATGGGACTTTTTCCTCTTTTTTTAATTTCTTTGGGGTATTAATCTAGTAGTGTTATCACAAGGTCAAAGTGTATGCAGAGTTTAATAACTTGAGGCACAGTTTGAGTTACCTTCCATGATGGCTGGAGTAATTCACAGCCTCATCAACAGTGCATTAATGTGCCTGTTTGCTAACAGCCCCTCCAACATTTGTCATTTACCTTTTTACGAAACATTTTATAAATATAAATGATAGTCTAGTCCAAGCTCCTTGTTTTACAAAGGGGATATAGGATACAAAAAGGAGATTTGGTTCAATTCTGAAGGGTTTCCTGGAACAATTCTCTCCAAAGCATGTACTGGGAGCCTTGGGGGAACCAGGTCTTTACCCCAAGAATTATGTGATCAACCATTTGGATGATGGAAAGATGAGTGACATCACACCTTGACTATGATAGTATGAGACTTGACTCCAACACAACCACACCTACCCTTATCCTCTCAACACGCCCCTAATTTATCCCTCTTTTTACTGTCCAGTAAGCCATAAGCATTTATTAAATGATGGAGATGGAGATGGAGTCTTAAAGGAAGCTAAAGAGTCTAAAGGGGGAGAGCATGCCAGGCATGAGGAACAGCCAGCTCAAAAGCACAGAGATGAGTTCGGGGGACAGAGCCAAGATGGCGGAGTGAAAGCAGTGACTTGCTTGAGCTCTCCCCCAAACCCCTCCAAATACCTGTAAAAAATGACTCTAAACAAATTCTAGAGCAGCAGAACCCACAAAAAGACAGTGAAACAAGCTTTCATTCCAAGACAACCTGGATGGTTGATGGGGAAAGTACTGTTGCTGGGAGAGGCTGGGAGAGGAGTGCCGTTCACTGGGCAGCACAGGCAAAGGTGGGACCCAGCTAACCTGGAGCAGGTCTCAGGAGACTGAATCACAGGCAGCTGTGGCTGTTTCCAGACTTCTTAACCTACAAAGGCCAAAGACAACTTAAAAGGTTAGTGGGAAAGGTCTGTTGGACCTGGGTGAGAGAGGAGTGAAGTTGGGCCTCAGTCTTAGCACAGCCTCAGGGCAGTGGCTGCTTTTGGAGCTCTCAGCCCATAGACACTGGGGGGATCGAGTGGCTGATCAGAGAGCAATTGCAGGGATCTCTTTGCTGGCACTGAGGCAGGATTCTCTTGCTTTGTTCTTGCTTGGATCAGGGTCTCAGTTCTGGGTGGCGGTCCTGGGGGGAGTAGGAGCATTGGTGTGGAGTTTGTGGTGGTGGTGGAGAGGGAATCCTCCTCACAGTTCCAAGGCAGAAAAGAGTGTTTGTGGTCACTCATAGACAAAACACAGGCCAGAAAAGAAGTTAACACCTCGTCCTTGATCATACCACCTTGGAAGAACTGAAAATTTACAGGTCCCTAAAAGTATCTCTGAAAACAGCTACACAGAACCCCTGAAGCTTGGGACAGTACACCCTCCACACTGGAAGCAAAGTAGACTGAGAACATGAGAAAACCGCGCAAGAAAACTCGGACTATAGAATCTCACTTTGGTGACAAAGAATATCAAAACATACAACCAGAAGAAGACAACAAAGTCAAAGCTCCTACATCCAAAGCCTCCAAGAAAAATATGAATTGGTCTCAGGCCATGGAAGAGCTCAAAAAGGATTTTGAAAAAGCAAGTAAGAGAAGTAGAGGAAAAATTGGGAAGAGAAATGAGAATGATGCAAGAAAATCATGAAAAATGTGTCAACAGCTTGCTAAAAGAGACCCAAAAAAATACTGAAGAAAATAACACCTTAAAAAATCGACTAACCCAAATGGCAAAAGAGGTCCAAAGAGGTCCAAAAAGCCAATGAGGAGAAGAATGCCCTAAAAAGCAAAATTGGCCAAATGGAAAAGGAGGTCCAAAAGCTCACTGAAGAAAATGATTCCTTAAAAATTAGAATGGAGCAAATGGAAGCTAATGACTCTATGAGTAATCAAGAAATTATGAAACAAAACCAAAAGAAGGAAAAAATAGAAGACAATGTGAAATATCTCATTGGAAAAACAACTGAGGAGGCAGCTAGGTGGTACAGTGAATAGAGCTCTGGCCTTGGAGTCAGGAGGACCTGAGTTCAAATCCAGCCTCAGACACTTGACACTTACTAGCTGTGTGACCCTGGGCAAGTCACTTAACCCCACAATTACCTCACCAAAAAGCAAAACAAAACAAAAAAAAACTAACCTAGAAAATAGATCTAGGAGAGAGAATTTTAAAATTATTGGACTACCTGAAAGCTATGATCAAAAAAAGAGCCTAGACATCCTCTTTCAAGAAATTATTGAGGAAAGCTGCCCTGATATTCTAGAACCAGAGGGTAAAATAGAAATTGAAAGAATCCACCAATCACTTCCTGAAAGAGATCCCAAAAGGAAAACTCCTAGGAATATTATAGCCAAATTCCCAAGTTCCCAGGTCAAGGAGAAAATAATGCAAGCTGCTAGAAAGAAACAATTCAAGTATTGTGGAAACACAATCAAGACAACACAAGATTTGGCAGTTTTTACATTAAGGAATCCAAGGGCTTGGAGTATGATATTCTAGAGGTCAAAGGAGCTAGGATTAAAACCAAGAATCATCTACCCAGCAAAACTGAGTATGATTCTTAGGGAAAAAATAGACATTCAATGAAATAGAGGACTTTCAAGCATTCTTGATGAAAAGACCAGAACTGAATAGAAAATTTGACTTTCAAATACACGACTCAAGAGAAGCATGGAAAAGTAAACAGGAAAGAGAAATCTTAAGGGATTTATTAAAGTTGAACTATTTTAAATTCATATATATATATATATATAGACATATATATAGAGGGCACAGGGTGAGTTGAATATGAAGGGGTGATATCTAAAAAATAAAATTAAGGGATGAGAGAGACAGGATTCTCCTGGGAGAAGGAGAAAGGGAGTGGTAGAATGGAGTAAATTGTCTCACATAAAACAGACAAGAAAAAGCTTTTATATTGGAGGGGAAGAGGGGGGAGGTGAGAGGGAATGAGTGGATCTTACTCTCATCAGATTTGGCTTAAGGAGGGAGTAACATACACACTCAATTGGGTATGGAAATCTGTCTTACCCTATAGGAATATAGGGGGGAAGGGAATAAGAGAGGGGGGAATGATAGTCGGGAGGGCAGATTGGGGGAAGCAGTAATCAGAAGCAAACACTTTTGAGGAGGAACAGGGTCAAAGGAGAGAATAGAATAAACAGGGGGCGGGATAGGATGGAGGGAAATGTAGTTAGTCTTTCGTGTTGCATATTGTATTTTCTCCTTTCAAGGAAGCTTGAAATTTGGCTAAGAGTTTCCATCCTGGGATCTCTTCTTAGGTTTCTTCTGATTCTTACATTTCAAAGTCAGATTTTCTGTTGAGGTCTGGTCTTTTCCTCAAGAGAGTCTGAAAATCCTCTAATTCATTAAAGGATACACGTGCACTTTGACTGTGTCAGGTGGGGCTTGGGAGGGAACCATTCCTTCCTGATGTAGGATTCGGTTTTCATCCTCCATGTTTTTAGGGACACATTCCCAAACCAAGTTCCTTGACAATACCGCCAGATGCTTTCACATCCGATGCTTTCTTCAATAGGTCTTCAAAAGTAGAACAGGTCCTGGGGCTGGTCTCCCCCTCGCTGTTTCTGCTGCTCAGCTTCTGCGCCTTGACTCCTCTACTGCTCCGAAGTCCATAACTTAAAACAGCTTCAGGGCAAATCAGCTTGCAGGCTTCTTTTCTTCTTCGATGCCCTACTCTTCTTCTCTGGGGCCAACTCTCAATAGAATTCTGCCTCTTTCTGCACTGCTGCTTATACTGCTTTGACTCCTGTGGCAATGCAGGCAATAGTACACGCACCTTGGCTGGGCTTCCCTGCCGCGAGTTGGCCACAGGTGTACTTCTACCCTCTTGCCTTTGCGCTGCACATGGGGTGTGGCAAGTGCTCTGGTCTTTTCTCGTGTTTCTGCCCGCCTGTGTAGGTAGCTCAGCTCTTTGAACCCTGGGGGAATGCCCCAGTCCTGATTATTTTTTGTCGGGCAAACGTACAGGCTAGGGGTGGGGATGGCTCTGGTCCTAATTAAAAAAGAATTCTTAGGGGCAGCTAGGTGGTCCAGTGGATAGTGCTCAGGCCTTGGAGTCAGGAGGACCAGAATTCAAATCCAGTCTCAGACCAGATACTTGACACTTACTAGCTGTGTGACCCTGAGTAAGCCACTTAACCCCGATTGCCTCACCAAAAAGGAAAAAAAAATGCTTAACTTGTAATGAGTTATTTTAAATATATACACATCAATATCTGTATTTAAGTATAATTAAAATTCTATGTATTTTATTCTATGCAATTCAGATATTCAGATAAGGTATCTCAATACAAAAAAAGTTAGGAACTTAGGGTGTGTTGAGGTTTAGATTAGGGATGCTAAACCCCAAAATCATGACAGGCAGGTCCTGCGCAAATTAATTCCACCCAAGCCTTCCTTCAGGCAAATACAAGATATATTAAAAATAGTTAGTCTTTTACAACGTGACTATTATGGAAGTGTTTTGCATGACTGCACATGTATAACCTATATAAAATTGCTTGCCTTTTCAGTGAGGGTGGGTGGGGAGGGAGGAAGAGAGAGAATTTGAAACTTAAAGTTTTAAAAATGAATGTTAAAAATTGTTTTTACATGCAACTGGGAAATAAGATATATAGGCAGTGGGGTATAGAAATCTATCCTTTCCTACAGGAAAAGAGAAGGGGAAGAGAATAAGAGAAGGGGGAGAATGATAGAAGGGAGGGCAGATTGGGGGAAAAGCCATTCAGAATGTATGCTGTCTTGGGGTGGGGGGAGGGGAAATATGGGGGGAAAATTGGAATTCAAAATCTTGTGGAAGTGAATGTTGAAAACTAAAAATAAATTAATTAATAAAAAGTTAAACAAACAAATTAAAAAAGCACAGAGATGAGAGATGGAGAGTCCATGTGTAAGAAACCTCAATTAGGCCAGTGTGGCTGGCTCAGAGGGTTCATGGAGGTGAATAGAATGTAAGAATGTCGGAAAGGTAGGAAGGGACCAGGTTGTCAACAGCTTTTAAAATACTAAAAGTCTTCATATTTGATTTGGGATCAAATACAATATACAATAAAGATACAGTAAAGGAGCTGCTGGAGCTTGTGGGGGGGAGGTTGGGGGAAGGACATGGTTAGATCTGTGCTTTGGGAGGTATGTGGAGGACGGACTGGAGTGAGGAAAGATTTGAGACAGGGAGATCAATTAGGCAATTGCAATAGTCTACATGAGAGGTGATAAGAGCCTGAACTAGAGCTGTGTGACTGAAGAAGAAGGGATGTGTTGACATGATATAAAGAAAGAAACAAGAAGATTTGGCAGCTGATTGGATAAGTGTGTGAGAGAGATGAGGATAGCACAATGTGGTAAACCTGGGTGACCATAGGGATGATAGTGCCCATAGGATGATAGGGAAATCGGGAAGAGGGGAGGATTTGGGGGAAATAATGAGTTCTGTTTTGGATGTGTTGATAGGTGGTGCAGTGGATAGAGTGCTGAGCGTGTCGAGAAGACTCATCCTCCTGAGTTCAAATCCAGTCTCAGATACTTACTAGCTATGCGATCCTGGGCAAGTCACTTAATCCTGTTTGCCTCAGTTTCCTCATCTGTAAAATGAGCTAGAGAAGGAAATGGTAAACCTCTCCAGTATCTCTACCAAGAAAACCTCATATGGGGTCACGGAAGAGTCAGACCCGACTGAAAGTGACTAAATAACAATAACAACAGCTGTCCAGTTTGAAAGTCCAGCAGACATTGGTGATGTGAGAGTAGAGTTCAGGAGAGAGACTAGAACTTGGATATGTGGAGCTGGGAATCCCCTGTCTATCGATAATAATTGAACCCATAGGAGCTGATAAGATCACCAAGTGAGACTGCATAGAGAGAGAAGAGAAGAGAGCCTAGGACGGAGAGAATGTTGGGGGATATTCACAGTGATCATGACATAAATGAAGAACCCAGACCCCAAATTCAAAATGAAACACTGAGAAGGAGCAGAACCCACAGAGTGTAGGCTCACAAAAATCCAAAGAAGAGAGAATATCCTGGGAGAAGACAGTCCAGAGTGTGAAATCTGCAGAAAGATTAAGGATAAGGATTGAGAAAAGGCCATTTGATTTGGCAATTAGCTAGGTGGCATAGTGGATAGAGCATTAGAGTTAGGAAGACCTGGGTTCTGATTCTGCCTCAGACATCTGCCTCAGACCCTGGGGAAATCTCTTAAAACCTCTCAGCCTCAGTTTTCGCATCTGTGAAATGGGGCTAATAGTACCTACATCACAGGGTTGTTGTGAGGCTCAAATAAGATAATATATATAAAGTACTTTGCAAATCTTAAAACGCTACGTACATGCTATTATTAGCTATTCTTAAGAGATCATTGATAATTCTCAAGAAAGCAATTTTAGTTGAATGTTGAGGGCAGAAGCCAGCTTGCAGAAGGTTTAGAAGAGAGAGAGAGGAAGTGAAAGCGCTAAATGTAGACAGCTTTTTCAAGGTGTTTAGCTGAGAATGGAAAAGCGACAGTAGGGGAACAGGATGGCAGTCGGTGGGCATGGCAGCATCTACTAAGGATTTTTTAAGGCTGGGGAGACTTAGGTGTGTTTGTATGCAGCAAGGAAGGAGCCAGTAGATAGGAAGAGACTGAAAATCAGAGAGTGGAGATGATGGTAGAAACAATCTGCTGGATAAGATGCCGGGGTGGGGGGGGGGGGGGGGATCAAGGGGACCTAGAAGTGGAACATGTGGGTGATGACAAAATCAAGGGTATGCATATCCTTGGGTAGAGCTGAAGTGGAATGGTCATTCAAACTGAATATATTGAGGAAGTGGGAAGTTAGGGTATTTGGAGGAAACATCAGCGTGCATAGTGAAGTTCCCTAGGATGAGGAAAAGACTTAGAGGAGAGAAAAATCTGAGCAAGGCACCAAAGTCATTATAAAAAGAGAGAATGTTTTAGGGGCAGCAGATGATAGTAGCAGAATGTGAATTGGGTGACACATTTGGATTGAATGAACATCAGAGGAGGAGAGATTATGAGAGACAGCAGAAGGAGGGTGTGAGAGTGGCAATAATGAGCAAGGACCAATGAATCCTTGAGGGGGATGTGGGTGGGTGGGTGAATGAAAATGCAGCTGTTTCTGGAGAGGGAGTCCAGGGAAGCAATATTGTTAGGAGGGAGCCAGTTGTCAGTGACTTTCAGAATTGTGGTTTGTCTTTCGTTCTCAAAGAGGACCATGACATCAGGGAGATGATGACATGACTTGCAATTGACTTTGATTTGAGTCACGGAGGGCTATGCAAAGTCACCAGCCTCACTTTCTCCTCCAGAACCATCTGGGTCCAGTGGTCAGATATAGATCAGGAAGACTGGAGATGGTCCTGTATGCAGTGGGAGACCTTGGCCTTTTTAAGCTAAGGTCTTTTCAAGTTGTCACTTTGAATGAGACAACGGTCACCCACTGAATAGGCCTCTTTAAAAAGTGAATCAAAAGATGGCTCCTTTAATTAAAAAAAAAAAATCGTACTGGGAGGGAAAACCTTCAGGGTTGCTGGCCAAAAGAGAAACAGTTACTATTTGCATTCACTCTGAGCCAGGAGGGCCCAAAAAAGAATTTCGGAATATAAGACCTTTAGAACATAAGAGCAAGGGAAGTGGTGTAAGAAGAAATTTGTTAATTATGGATCAGGTATTCCAGAGGGCACAGTGGAAAAGGTGGATAAATCTGGAATGGGACACTGGGGAAGCAGGAGGTTTTGAGGGGCATGGGAATGAGAGAGTGGACAACTGAGGCTGGGAAAGGGAGTTCACTCTTTGGCAGATAGAATCAGATGTCAGAATCAGATACAGGGTGGAGGAGTGCTTACCATTGGAGGTGAAGGGGTATTAATCATTGGAGGATGAGCCCTGACCAAGTAACAGTGAGGTGCACAGATGAAAGCAGATAATTGGAAGATTCAAGGTCAATGTTTTGTGTTGATGCAGTCCTCAACTCCCAGACATGCTAATGTGGCTGTGAATTGAGACACGCCTGGTAGTGGTGTGGTCAGGAAGTGGTTTGTCTGGGTCTTGCTTTACCAGCTAGTGAACAGGTCCTGACTGTATTGTGCCTTCAGGTGAGTTGGGAAGGTTAGCCAAGAAGTGGTTTATCCATATACAGAAAAAAGCATTGAAGACCAACATCCACCTTGTGAGCTGGGGTATGACCTTCTCAGGCTGTTACAACCTAATTATTAGCTGGGCACCCTCTGCAATAGTTGTGTAGGGCCATTGGGAAAATTCCATACCTCCTCCCCCATCATCTTCTGGTGATAGTAGGCTTCCCTAGGAGGGCAGGCTTTGTGCTAGGTGTCACTGACCTGTGAGTAAGAACCCCACCTCCTTTCTTTTCATCTTGGGTGGGACAGGGTGAATCACGAAGGATGAGCAAGCATGGATGGATCTCTGCGTTACAGATATCTTTCCATCCTAGGACCAAAACTTCTCATGCCTTCCAAACTTCTGTATCCCTGTTGAGAACACCACCATCTTTATGGTTACCCCACTTTTCAAAGTCATCCTTGCTCCCCTTCACCCCACGTATAAGACTGGTTGCCAAATCTTGGCTTTTTTATCTCCATAACACCTCTTATCATCTGTTCCTTTTCATGATTAGCAGACACCACCTGAGTTCAAGGTCTCATCACTTTTTGCCTGGACCATTGCAATAGCCTCCTAATTGGTGACCCTGCTGCAGTCATTCCATCCTCCAAACCACTGCCAAAGTGAGTTTCCTAGAGCAGCTTGGTGGTGCAGTGGATAGAGTACTGGCCCTGAAGTCAGGAGGACCTGAGTTCAAATCCGACCTCAGACCCAACTTACTAGCTGTATGACTCTGGGCAAGTCACTTAACCCCAATTGCCTTAAAAAAAAAAAAAAAAGAATGCTAGATCCAAAGTGAGTTTCCTAAAGCATATAGATTTGTCCATGTACTCCCCCTACTCAATAAACTTACATGGCTTCCTATTGATTGTAGGTTCACAAAGTATTTCATCTTTATCTCATCCTTTTTTCATTTCAACTTTTATATAAGTTTTATAATGTAAATAATTATTAGTATAGTAGTATATGCAGCTAGGTGGCACAGTGGATAGAGTGCCAGGCCAAGAGGACCTGAGTTCAAATCCAGCCTCAGACACTTACTGGCTCTGACCCTGGGCAAGTCACTTAATCCTGTTTGCCTCAGTTTCCTCGTCTGTAAAATGAGTTGCAGGAGGAAATGGCAAACCACTCCAGTATCTTTGCCAAGAAAACCCCAAATGTGGTCATAAAGAGTTAGGCACAAACTGAACAACAGAAACAACATGAACATGATTTATAAAGAATATAAATATTGCTACAAATTACATGCTCAGAAGTATTTTTTGGATAGGGGTGTATGGTCAAAGTCTGGAAACTATTCCTTTAGAGGAATGGGAGAGGAGAGTCCTAACCAGACTGGCATTGGCTTGTTTCCTGGCCACACCTACCTTGGCTTCTCCCATCTTCCCAATGATAGGCACTGAATGGGAGAACAGTTGGTCACTCAGTACATAGGAACAGGAGTCTTGGGCCTTCTAGGTACAGCTGCCTACAGACCCAATCTGTCAGATCACTGTCAGCCTTCATCAGCCCCATCACTAATTTGAGGCAGGGCAGGACAAGCTCCCCTCTCCACCTTACCCCGGGGCCCTCAGTCTTCACCTGGCACCATTCCTGCTCTGATTTCACTCCCCCAAACCTTACCTTCCTCTGCTCTATTCCTCCTCACTCCTGTCCCCAAGTTATTGTATCCTCTGGTAGAGGAGAGGCTTGGAGCCATTAGAGTCTTAGAATCCTAGGAAATTTCTTGGTCTTGCACCATAATGTCAGGCCGAGCTGCCAGAGGTTAAAAGCAGAGACCTCTTTGGAGTCTGTGGCAGGCACCTCCAGGAGGAGGGTGCTTCTAAAAGTATTAACAAAATAGCACATGAAGAGATACAGATGGAGAACTGAATCAGGGAGTAAAGGAAGAAATAACAGTTATTGTAAGTATCCCCAACCATATCTCTTATGAGGGATAAAATGTGAAGTCATGGATTTCGTGGTTTCCCAAGTACTTTGGAGGGGGTGCTTCAGATTAAATCCCCTGCTTCCCAGGACACTGCCCCACTGCCAGCAGGTTACACTCTCCTTAGGGAGGTTTTCCTAAGAAGAGTCTCCATGGTCCTTCTTGGGGACTTGAGTTTGGAATCAGAATTAGAAGTTCTGTAAGATGATGGTATGGTTGAAATCAAGGTAAGTTGAGGCACAAAGTTCCAAGCATGATCAATTTGTTGATAAAGTGAGAATTTGCCAATAAACAGCTCCCACTGGGGGCAGCTAGGTGGCACAGTGGATAGAGCACTGGCCCTGGATTCAGGAGGACTTGAGTTCAAATCCAGTCTCAGACACATAATACTTACTAGCTGTGTGACCCTGGGCAAGTCACTTAACCCCATTGCCTAGCCAAAAAAAATTAAAAAATAAAATAAAATAAAATAACAGCTCCCACTGGCCAAAAAGCTAAGACCCTGAATGAGGGGGATGGCTTTCTTTTATGGACAAAAGGAGGTGAATCCAGAATAGAAGGCAGCATCATAGAAGGGAAAAACAATGTAATTGGTTACAAAGCTTGTAGCATCATAGGAATGAGAAATAATATGATTGGTTGGAAATTGGGAATGAGGCCTAACAACAACCCTTCCTTCCATCCTGTCACTAAGAAATATTCATTGTTTGAGTCCACCTGCAAGGCCGGTTTAGAAATAGTGGACCAGACTATGTTGGATAACAGACCAGACTCCCTGGTGTCTGCCTGCATCCTTCAAGGATAACAGATTTCCTTGAGGCAAGAATAGAACAGTGAGTGAGGGGGACCCGGACTTCTAAACTTAACTGAGACAATGAATGATTTACATGAAAGATGAATTTCCAAACTTTGAGACAAATGAAACATGACTTAGACAATTACAAAAATGTCAGCAGTGATACAGAATGAAATCAATAACAAAGTAGAATCAATTTGATTTTCCCAATTTTCAGTGGTTATCTCCAAACTCTCACCTTTTGTATTTTCAACATCTTGAGTTTTTTTTTTTTTCCTCCAGGAACATACACGTAGAAAGGAGACACAATACTGCAGTATTTGAGAGTTGGAAGGGACCTCACCAACCATCTCATCCAACCCATAATGGTGAGGAATCCTCACCAATCCTCATCAGTATCTGACAAGTTGTAATCGAGATTCTGTTTGAAGACCTCTTGGGTGTTCTCAAGGAACCTCTCGAGGAGCCCCATTCCACCATGGATTAGCACTAATTATTAGGAAAGTTTTCCTGACATTAAGCCTGAACTCTCCTTTTTGTAGATGCCTCTCGTTGTTCCTGGTTCTTGTCTCTGAGGCCAAACAAAACTAGTCTAATGCCTTTTCACAAAGTCTGTGGTGAGGAAGCATAGAGACTTATAGCACTACTGGTAAAGAGGCCACGTGTAGGGAACATGTGTGACCAATGCAACTCACAGCCTTAGAACTGCATGGCCTTGATGTTCTCACTACAGAGGGTCCTCATGAAGTTCACGTTTGCCCTGGGGTGCAGTGTTAGTCATGGACAAGTTGCTTCCCTGCTCATTTGGGCTGGCTTGTAAGACACAGTATCTCAGCTGGATGGGTTGCCCAGCCAGGCTTGCCTTCCCTTAGGACTTGACATCCGTTGGGATTGTGAGGCAGATCTCTCAGCTAATCACCAACTAGGTGCCAGGCACTATATACTAAACACCTTTAGTACCTTCAGCCACTGGCTTGGGGTCAGCTCACTTCAGCCCTATCATTTGTTTTTTGTTTTTGTTTTGTTTTGTTTTGTTTAGGCAATTGGAGTTAAGTGACTTGCCCAGGGTCATGGTTTGGTCTGAGACTGGATTTGAACTCAGGTCCTCCTGACTTCAGGACTGGGGCTCTATCCACTGCGCCACCCAGTTACCCCCCATCATCTGTTTTTGTTTGGCTAGTGAAACATGATGAGGTGGTTTCCCTCAGTTTGGGACTTCACTTATAATGATCCGCTAGGTTTCACTTCCCAAGTGCCAGTTAATAATAAATAATTATTTATTTTTAACATTATTTTCTCTTAAAATTTTTAGTTCCAGATTCTCTCCCTCCCTCCCACCCACTGAGAAGGCAAACAATATATCAATTATACTTGTAAAATAATGCAAAACATTTCCATATTAGCCAAATGCAAAAAAAAAATAAAGTGAGGAAATTGTACTTCAGTTTGTACTCAGAATTCAACAGTCCTCTCTTTGGAGGTGGATAGCATTTTTGTCATCATGAGTCCTTCGGAATTGTCTTGGACCATTGTATTTATCAGAGTAGCCAAGTCTTTCACAGTTGATCGTCATTACAATCTTGTGGTTACTGTGCACAATCATCTCTCAGTTCTCACTTTGCTTTGCACCAGTTCATAGAGGTCTTGTGTTTTTCTGAAACCACCTTCCTTGTCGTTTCTTACAGCCTGATTATACTCCATTACATTCATATACCACAACTTGTTCAGCCATTCCCCAGCTGATGAGCATCCCTTCGACTTCCGCAGTCGGGTCTTAGTGCAGGTAAGTAGCTAGAAGACATAGACGTTGAAATGGTTGGTGCCTTGGGTCAAGTTCATTTCTTGTCAGACTTTTCACTTATAGCCTCTGACGCTTTCTAAGTTATGTAACGTTTTCTTTTCATCTGAAAGCATTTGCCTTCACGTTTCAACGTTTCTATTTTTTGGTCACTTCCAACCTCTAACTTTATAGGTCTGATCTCATCATCCATGCTCGTGGTTCCCTATTACCTCTAGGATCAAATATAAAATTGCCTGTTTGGTTTTTAAAGCCCTTCACAATCTGGCCCCTTCCTACCTTTCTAGTCTTGACGTACCTTACCCCCTTTCATGTCCTCTGTGAATTAGTGACACTGGCCTTCATGTTGTTCCTATCATTAGACCCTCCATCTCCTGACTGTATCTTTTTGCAGTCTGTCCTCCAATGGGAGGAATGCTTTCCCTCCTCACCTCTGCCTACTGGCTTCCTGGCTTCCTTCAAGACTCAGCACTTTCTGCAGGAGGCCTTAACCTGTCTCTCTGCCACCCCCTCACCCATTCCCACCCTCCATCTGCCATCTGCACTGAATATATCTTAGGTGTACATTTTTTTGCTTGTTGTTCCCCCCACCCCTTTAGAATTTGAGCCCCTTGAGGGCAGAGACCATTATTTTTACCTTTCTTTGTATCCCCAGCACTTACCACAGTACCTGGCACATAGTAAGTGCTTAATAAATGTGTGTTTACTGACTGACTGAAGTACAAATGAGGCAGAGCGCCCCCTTGCCCCTGGAATCTCTGCCCTTCATTAAGAAAGGTCCAAGATTGCATTAACCTTCTTGGCTGTGATATCTCACTGTGAATTCCTGTTGAGCTTGCTGTCCCCCAAAACCATTAGATCTTTTTGAGGCAAATGGTCGTCTAACCATCTTGTCCTTGGGAGCTTGAGTTTTTGAACCCAAGCAGAAGATTGTCTATTTATCTCTATTGAATTTCAGCTGTTAAGATTTGGCCAATACTCTAGCCTTTCAGTATCTTTTTTGGATCCTGACTGTGTCATCCAGTTTATTAGCTACTTCTCCAACTTTTGTGTCATCTGCAAGTTTTATGAGTGAAATTCCACCTATGCTTTTATCCAAATCATTGATAAAAAATTTAAGTGGTTCGGGTGCCTGAGGTCCTCTATTGGAGATGACTCGCCATGCTGACACTGAGTCATTAATGACTACTCCTTGAGTCCAACCCTATAACCATTTCTGAATCCAACTAATTGTGTTAGTGTCTAGTCTACCTCACTGAATTTCTTCTACAGTGACACTGACACTTTAAGTCAAGCATCTATCAAGTACCTACTATGTGCTAGGCGTTGTGTTTAGTGCAGAGGATCTTGTGGAATTTGAGGAGAATATGAAACTACAACACACTATTCCTGAGTGGTTTAAAAGAGAAATAAAAATTATGAGAGTAGAATCTACGTCCTACAGAGTAAAAATAATGAACCAAATAAAAAAACTTGAATTTACAATAGCAAGCCTCACTAAAGAAACAAAAGAGAGAACAATAGATAGGAAATGCAAACTCATAGAAACAAAGAACTATCTAGAAGAGGAGAAGGGAAAAATAACATTATAAGAAAATGTGCTTATTATGCAAGCAAAATACACTAAATTCAAAGACAGGAAGCACAGAGAAACCTAAGGATCATGGGTCTCTCAGAAGAACACAATAGGACAAAAATCTTAATACCATATTGAAGGAAATAGAAGAGAACTGCCCAGACCTTCTGAACACAGAAAATGAAATTACAATTGAAAGAATTCACAGATAACCTTCAGGAAAAAAAACAAAAACAAAAACAAGGCTGCAAACTTCAAGACACACATTAGTTAAATTTAACAACTCAATTCAGAAACAACAAGTTCTGCAAACCATCAGGAGAAAGACTTTCTTTTTTTTTTAATTAATTTATTTTGAATTATCAACAATCACTTCCATAAGCTTTTGAGTTTAAAATTTTTCTCCCCCTTCCTTCCCACCTCCCTCCCCAAGATGGCACACAATCTGATATAGGCTATACATATCCATTCCTATTAAACATATTTTCACATTAGTAATGTTGTAAAGAAGAATTAGAACCAATAGGAGGAACCACCAAAAAGAGGAAACAAAACAAAACACAACAGAAGAAAAAAAAATAGCAAATAGTATGCTTCGATCTGCATTCAAACTTCATAGTTCTTTCTTTGGATGTGGATAGCATTTTCCATCATGAGGCCTTTGGAGATGTTTTAGACCCTTGCGTTGCTGAGAAGGGTTAAGTCTGTCAATATTAGTCATCTCGCAACGTGGCTATTACTGTGTACAATGTTAGGAGAAAGACTTTCAAATACAAAAGAAAGAATATTTCAATAATGCAAGACTATTCCTCACCTACTAGAAAACATAGGAAGAGATAGAATGATGTGTTTCAAAGAGCACTGAAGTTCAGGATGAAGCCCAGGGTGACCTACTCTGCAAATTTGAGCCTAAACATACATGATGAAAGATGGGCATTCAATAATAAAGAGTCATTTGAAACATTTTTAGAAAGAAAACCAGAACTGAAGAGATTATTTGCTTCTTGAATACACTAAACAGCAGAAATATAGGAAGAGAGAATAAACGCAGTAACCAAGAACAGGAACAGTGAAAACAGAGACCAGTAAGAGATTCCTTTCTAAATCTGCCCAAAAAGACTGGTGAAGGTAGAAGTCTGGTGAAGGTAACAGTGAAGAGACAGAACCTGGTGGCATCCTATCTACAGGTGAATCAGTGCTTTTTTTTTTTGGTAGGACTGTATTATATCATGGGAGAGTAAACTTGAAAGGGGAGAGGAGAGTAAGGGGCCAGAATGGAGTATGTGACATGCAAGAGTCAAATTGAGGGCTAATAATGAAGAAAAAAGGTGACTCCTGTGGTCTCAGAAAGAGAAGAGCCTACAGGGGGAGTAGGTAAGGAGGAGGAGGAAAGGATTGAAAAGAGGAAAAAAGGAAGGGGGTCCTTGCTTTAGTGGTGGGAGGGGGTTCCCACTGATAAATGTTCCTGTGGATGAAGAAAGACCATCTGTAAAGGGAGATAGGGACCTTGTGCTGGGTGTGGCCTGGGGAGTTTGGTACTTGAAAAGTCTACTTGTCTTACCTTGGAGAAAGGGAAGTTGAACTCCAGGGGACAAATGACATTTGGGGGAGTGGTAGAGCATTGACCTAGGGAGGAGATTTTGAGGCAAATGGGGGAGAAAAGGTAACCAGGGGAGAGTATAAATCAGTGATAGGCTGCATAATTAGGGATGTAACAGGAAAGGGGCTTTACCATGGGGTGTTGTTCTGGGTATAAAGCTCAATGAAAAGGAGAATACATGGCGCAAACTATGTAAGGCAAAGGTCGAAACTGCTTAAAAGGGAAAATCTAGAATGGATACCTTTGAAACTTTGATTGAATGAGGAATACAGATAAAAGATCATAAAATTGTAGGGGTCATGAATCGAAGAACGAGGGTCTAGAGTAGGCAGAGAGAAAGGATAGATAATGAAGAGAGTGAGAGAAATTTTGGAAAGGGGCACAAAATGAAATTTATAAAGCTAATGAACAGGACTCATTGATGGAAAACAAAGAAAGGGGGAATTTACTTGATTAATTGAGGGGGGGAAAAGGTGGGTAGGGGGCAGCTAGGTGGTACAGTGGATAGAGCACTGGCCCTGAAATCAGGAGGACCTGAGTTCAAATCCAGCCTCAGACCAAACACTTGACACTTACTAGCTATGTGTCCATGGGCACAGTCACTTAACCCCAATTGCCTTAAAAAAAAAAAAGTAAAGAAAAGAAAAGAAAAAGGTGGGTGGGGGAAGAATTATATAACCTGAGAAGAAGGAGGGAAAAATAGGAACTTATAAGCTAAACTACGAAGGGAAAGGGATAACACATGAGAGGAGGGAATCAGGAGTGAGGGGAAGAGAACCAGTGGAAACAAGGCCACCTTAAAAATGATTAAGATAAAGTAACTAAAGGAACATAGTATTGTGTTTACAGCAGAAGAGGGGAAAATCATAATTAAAAAACCCCAATATTAGAGACAAATGGAGGAAACTATAAACAGAACTTTCATAACTTTAAATGTGAATAGATTAAACAATCCAATAAAATGAAAAAGAGTAACAGATTGGATAAGAAAACAAGTCCCTGCAATCTGCTGCTTGCAAGAAACATGTTTAAAAACAAAGACAATAAGAACCCACTTTTTGACAAAAACTGCTGGGAAAACTGGAAAAGAGTATCACAGAAACTAGGCATTGATCAAAATCTCACACCATGTACAAAATAAAGTCAAAATGAGTTCATTTAGATATAAAGTCTGATACTATAAGCAAACTGGGACAGCAAGGAATAGTTTACCTATCAAATCTATGGAGAACAAAAGAATTTATGACCAAATAAGAGATAGAGAACATTATGAAATGCGAAGTAGATAATTTTTATTACATTAAATTGAAGTTTTTGCACAAACAAAGCCAATGCAACCAAGATTAGGAGGGAAGCAGAAAACTGGGAAAGAATTTTTACAACCAGTGTCTCTGATTAGGGCCTCATTTCTAAAATATGTAGAGAACCAAGTCAAATTTATAAGAATACAAGTCATTCTCCAGTTGATAAATGATCAGAGGATGTGAACAGGCAGTTTTCAGATGAAGAAATTAAAACTATCTATAGTCATATGAAAAAAATCTCTAAATCACTATTGATTAGAGAAATGCAAATCAAAACAACTCTGAGGTACCACATCACACCTATCAGATTGACCAAGATGACAAAACAAGAAAATGATAAATGTTGGAGAAGATGTGGGAAAATTGGAACACTAATGCATTGTTGGTGGAGTTGTGAAATGATCCAACCATTTTGGAGAGCAATTTGGAACTATACCCAAAGGGCTATAAAAATGTGCATACTAGGGGCAGCTAGATGGCACAGTGGATAGAGCACCGGCCCTGAAGTTAGGAGGACCTGAGTTCAAATCTGGCCTCAGACCAAACACTTGACACTTACCAGCTGTGTGACCTTGGGCAAGTCACTTCACCCCAATTGCCTGAAAAAATAAATGTGCATCCCCTTTGACCCAGCAATAGTACTTCTAGGGCTATATCCCAAAGAGATCATACAAATGGGAAAAGGACCCACATATACAAAAATATTCATAGCAGCTCTTTTTGTGGTGGAAAAGAATTGGAAGTTGAGAGGATGCCCATCAATTGGGGAATGACTGAGCAAGTTGTGGTATATGAATGTAATAGAATACTATTGTGCTGTAAGAAATAATGAACAGGCTGACTTCAGAAAAACCTGGAAAGACTTACATGAACTGATGCTGAGTGAAATGAGCAGAACCAAGAGAACATTGTACACAATAACAGCCATGTTGTGTGATGACTAATATTGATAAACTTAACCCTTCCCAGCAGTACAAGGATCTAAGACGTCTCCAAAGGTCTCATGATGGAAAATGCTGTCCACATCCAAAGAAAAAACTATGGAATTTGAATGCAGATCGAAACATACTATTTGCTATTTTTTTTTTCCTGTTCTGTTGAGTTTTGTTTCCTCTTTTTGGTGGTTCCTCCTATTGGTTGTAATTCTTACTTACAACATCACTAATGTGAAAATATGTTTAATAGGAATATATATGTATAGCCTATATCAGATTGTGTGCCATCTTGGGGAGGGAGGTGGGAAGGAAGGGGGAGAAAAATTTTAAACTCAAAAGTTTTGTGATTGTTGATAAATAAAAAATAAATAAATGATAAATAAATAAAAAAATAAAAAAAAAACAAAGACACACAAAAAACAAAACTGAGGGGGTGGAAAACAAAAAACAAAAACCAAACTTACTGGGCATCAAGTGAATCCAATACAGCAGGGATAAACAAGGAACCTATATTATGTTTGAAAGGAACCATAAACAACAAACCAATATTAGGAATAAACTTATATGCTTCAAATGCCTTAGTGTTCAAATTCAGAAAAAGAACATTATCTGAGCTACAAGAAGACATAGTAGCACAAGAGGGACCAGAGATTTCAATATCCCTCCCAGTTTTGGATAAGTCTAAAAGAAAGATAAAGAAAAAGGAATATATAGAACTGAATAAATTACTGGAGAAACTAGAATTTAAAAAATATAGAATCTTCTAAATGGCACAGCAAAACGATACTCATATTTCTCCAGCACCATATGTAACTTTTATAAAAATTGATCATGTTTGTAACATAAGAATCATCCTAGACTTCTGACTATCTTTTCCATATCTAATCTATTGTCACCATCTGTCAATTTTCTCTTTGCAACAGCTGTCAGATATGTCCCCTTCTCTCCTCTGACATTGCTACTACTTATGCAAGCCCTTATCACCTTGTGTCTAAACTTTCATAATAGCCTACTGGTGGATTTGCCCAGCTCAGGTCTCTCCCCATTCCAACTTATCCTTCATTCAGCCACCAAACTGATTTTTCTAAAGCACTGGTCACTTCCCTGTTCAATAAATCCAGTGGCTCCATATCACCTCCAGGATCAAATAAAAAATTCTCTGGCATTCAAAGACCTCTATAACCTAGCCTTCCCTTTATTATAATGAAATCATATGTGTATGTGTGTATATATATATATATATATGTATATTCACATATATATACATAATGAAATTATAATGAAAAGCATTTATCTGAAACCAAAAGCAAGCATCATATGCAATGGGGATACACAATAGAACTTTTCCCAGTAAATACAAGAGTGAAGGAAGGATGCCCAATTTCCCCAGTTTTGTTTTGTATGGTTCTCAAAATGCTAGCAACAGCAATAAGACAAGAGAAAGAAAGGTAAAAATAGATGAAAAGGAGATAAAATTATCCCTATTTGCTGACAATATGATGTTTACTTGGAAAATTCTAGAGAATTAGCAAAGATCCTAATTGAGCCACTTAATAACTTTAGCAAAGTTGCAGGCTACAAAATAAATCCTTAAAAACCAACAACATGTCTGTGTAATAATAACAAAACACAAGAAGTAATAATAAGAAGACTGTGTCAATATGATAAAAATGGTAATACTACTAAAAGTAGTTTACACTTTTAATGCTATACCAATCAAATTACCGAGGGGATACTTTATAGACCTTGATAAAATAATAACAAAATTCATTTGGAAAAACAAAAGATCTAGAATATCAAAGGAAATGATCAAAAGAAGTAAGGAAGGGGAAGAAATAGCACTTCTAGACCTTAAACTATGTTACAAAACAGCAGTCATCAAAATTCTTTGGCATTAAAAAAAAAATAGAGAGCTGTGGAGTTGTGAACTGACCCAACCATTCTGGAGAGCAATTTGGAAATGCGCCCAAAGGGCTATAAAAATGTCCATACTCTTTGACCCAGCAATAGCACTCCCAAAGAGATTATAAAAAAGGGAAAAGGACCCATATGTACAAAAATATTTATAGCAGCTCTTTCTGTGGTGGCTAAGAATTGGAAATTGAAGGGATGCCCATCGATTGGGGAGTGGCTGAACAAGTTGTGGTATATGAATGTAATGGAATACTATTGTACTATAAGAAATGAGCAGGGGAACTTCAGAAAAACCTGGAAAGACTTACATGAACTGATGCTGAGTGAAATGAGCAGAATCAGGAGAACATTGTACACAGTAACAGCCACATTATTCAATGACTAACTTTGATAGACTCAACTCTTCTCAGCAATGCAATGATCTAAGACAATTCCAAAAGACTCATCATGAAAAATGGTATCCACATCCAGACAAAGAACTATGGAGTGTGAATGCAGATCGAAGCATGCTATTTTCTCTTTTTTTGTTGTTTTTTTTCTTTTTCATGGTTTTCCCTTTGGTTCTGATTCTTCTTTACAACATGGCTAATGTGGAAATATGTTTAATATGACTATACATGTATAGCCTATATCAGATTACATGCTGTCTTGGGGAGAGGGGAGGGGAGAGAGGGGGAAAATTTTAGAACTCAGAATCTTGTAAAAGTGAATGTTGAAAACTAAAAATAAATATTTAAAAAAATAAAAAACAGATATAAAATAATTTAAAAACAGAAAGCTGGATCTAGATGAGGGAGAATCAGAAACAACACAGCTCAATAACTTGGTTTGATAAAGTGGAAAAAAGAAATTAACTGGGAAAAACTCCTTATTTGATTCAAACTACTGGAAAAAAAAACCTAGAAAGCAGTCTGGCAGAAATTAGACTTAAACCAACACCGTATACCCCACTCCAGAGTACACTGTAAATGGATATGAGACCTTAATATTAAAAGTCATACTATTAAAAAATTAGAAGAGAAACAGATCACATGTCTCTCACAGCTATGGGTAGGTGATGTATTCTTAACCAAACTAGAGATAGAGGCAGTTATAAAAGATGAAATAGATAACTTTGGATACTTGAAATGCAAAAGTTTCCCCACAGACAAAATTAATATACCTAGGATGAGCAAGAAGTGGTCTAATGGGAAATTTCTTTGACGAAGATTTGGAATCCAAGATATATAAACAATTTGTGTGTGTATGTACATACATTGTGTGACGTGGGAGACATTGGCACAGGACCGATCAGCATGGTATGCCCTCATCAGTGCTCTATGAGCAAAGCAGAATTAAAGTATCTCAAAAGAAACGCAAGATGCACAAATTTAGAGAATCCACCCCAAATGTTCACGTGGACTATTTGTGCCTGACCTGTGGTAGAGTATTCTGAGCTCACATTGGCCTGATCAACCATAGTCAGACATATTGTGACTTGACTCCAATGCAGTGATATCATTTTAGTCCTCTTTGAGTATGAAAGATAACAATCAACCAATCATATGTATATACAAATATACATGTGCACATATGCATATATAAACACATACATATACATATACACACACGGATTGTTTATATATCTTGGATACAAAAAATATACAGCCTTTCTATATAGTAATAACAAAACTCAAGAAACAATAAAAGAAAGGGAAATCCTATTCTAAATAAATACAAAATGCATAAAATATCTGAGGATCAACTTACTAAAGCACACGAAGGACTTTATTCCATTCCAACTATTCCTTACAGAAATAGACAGCTTAAAAAACTGGAGGAATATTTAGTGTCATGGCTAGGCTATATCAATATAATAAAAATTATTATGTACATAAAATATATGTGTGTATGAAGACTAATAGCCATTACCCAATAGATAAGTGGTGAAAGGCTATGAACAAATATTTCTCTAAAGATAAATTGCAAAATATTCACAACCTCATGAAAGAATGCTCCAAATCACTAATAAGAAAAATGCAAATGAATGCAACTCTGAGGTTTCACTTCACACTCAGTAAATCAACAAAAAATGACAACAGTCAATGTTGGAGGGGTTGTGGGAAGAGAGACACACTAATGCATTGTTGGTGGAGCTGTAAAATGGTACAACCATTTTGGAAAGCAATTTGGAATTATGCTAATAAAGTAATTAAAATGTACATACCCTCTGAAGCAGAGACACCTGGTCTTATACCCCAGGGAAACCATCAATAAGAAGAAATTCCCTATATAACTCCAAAGTATTTGTAGCTGCCCTTTTCTGTGATAGCCAAGAATTGGAAATAAAGTACATGACCGTCGTTTGGGGGATGGCTAAACAAATGGTGGTATGTAAATATGATGAACTTTTATTGTGCTATAAGAAAAGATGTGTGTGATGAATACAGAGATGCAGGGAAAGATCTATATGAACTGATGCAGAATGAAGTCAGCAGAGCCAAAAATCAGAAGTAAATTGACAAAATTATATAGAGCTTAAACAGACCCATCATTTCCCTGGTGTGGCAAGAACCTAGTGAAGGGCTTGAGGGGCTTCCTCTACCATTGAAGAATGGCACCTTCTCTACAACTTACTGTTTTAGAGGCTACAATTTTTTGCTTTGTATTCCTCATGCTTAGCTCAGTGCCAGGGGCCTAATCATTGTTAATTTATCCGGAGCACTGAGTAGTTGTGACTTGCCCAGAATCACATAGTTAAAATGTGTCAGAAGTGGAACTTGAACTCAGGCCCTCCTGATTCCTAGACCAGCTCTCTTTCCCCTGTAACCCACTGCCGTTCTGTTACATTTCTTCATAAACTGTGAGTTTGTTGGTGAGTTCCCTGTGCATCCACAACTATCTCTTCAGATATCCCCCTTTTCCCTCTTCATTGAAATTATTTCTCTTTGTGTCCTCAGACTTTCATTCCCTCCTGGGCTGACCTCCCCTGTAGAATTTTAGTCCGTGGGATCCTGTGTCTCCTTTCTCTGAACCACTGGATTATCTTCTTTCTCAAAACCTAGTGTGCAAAAAGACTTGGATTTTCTCACTTCTGTTACAAACTCTAGGAGGAAGTGGTGTCTCCCTGCCAGAATTCCCATCATTTCCTTTCTGTACATGTTGGGGGGCTAACGTAGAGCATTGTTTGGATTGGTGTGTGGAGGGGTAACCAAAACAAAGCCAGATATTTTTCCCCCAAATCTGACATCGAGTGGCAGTGTGTGTGTGTGTGTGTGTGTGTGTGTGTGTGTGGCAGGGAGGAGGTCTCTACTGTAAGTAATCTACTTCTCTTGCTTCTGTAGTGAAAAGAACACTGGACTTGGGGTCATATAGATTCCTTAGTATTGGAAGCCTTTGAGGCACAGAACCAGTGGTGCCAAGCTAGCAACTCTCAGTTAATGGGGCGTCTGTGCCAGCTCCAGTACAGAGCATTCTAGGCCCAGGCTATGCTGTGCCATACAGAACAGATTTCAATGCAATAAGCACTTATTAAGTACCTACTGTGTACTCTATGATGGGAATACAAAGATGAAAAAAATTAACAGTATCTGCCCTTAAAGCACATACAGTTCAATAGGAGTATGACATAATTTGGCAAAGTGGAAAAACCATCGAGTTGGATGTCAGAAGACCTGGGTTTGAATCTTAGTTCTTCTACTTATTAACTGTATGACCTTGGGCAAGTCACAGTCTTTGAGTCTTGGTTTGGTAACATTAGGTGATGGTGGGGGTTTGTCCCGATGCTCTCTAAGTACCCTTCTAGATAAAACGTTCAGATCGACCCTTTCCTGAAGGCTCTTGTTGTCTGGCCTGGGTTGTCACTCAGACCTGGCCTCCCAGCTCGGAGATCCTTAGCTCTATGTTGGTTGTAGTTTCCAGGTGGTTTGGCCTCGGGGTCTCTGTTTTTTCTCAGCTTTGGTTTCCAGGTAGGAAGTTGCAAAGCCTCACATGAAAGGGCTTGTGTGAGTGTGTGTTTGAGGGGGAGTTCCCTTTGGGGAGGGGGGCAGTCTGATTAGGGAGAAGGCAAGGAACCAGGATTTGGATGGCTCAAACCAGTGACCGGGTGTAAGCTGCTTCTTGCCACTGCCAGTTTCTTTCTTTTCTTTTTTTTTTTTTGGCTAGGCAATGGGGTTAAGTGACTTGCCCAGGGTCACACAGCTAGTAAGTGTTATGTGTCTGAGACCGGATTTGAACTCAGGTCTTCCTGAATCCAGGGCCAGTGCTCTATCCACTGCGACACCTTGCTGCCCCTGCCAGTTTCTTTCATGAGCTGAGGACTCGCATCCCAGGATCTGGTGAATGTAGGAGGACATTGACTTATGATACTGGCAGTGAGTATTGTCCCTGGGTCTGGGGAGTGGGATGGGGTGAGGTGGGGATGGCACAGGGAGTTGAGATATCGGAATTTGGATGAAGTCCACCTTCCTCTGCCTGTCATGGAAGCCACAAAGGATTTGTTGAAGATAAAGGCCTTGTCTGGGAAGGGTGTATGTCCCTCATACCAGGGTCTGGCCCCTAAGCCCTATCGGACCAGGAGGACCTCATGCCTCTTCTTTCTCCCCTCGGTCTCCAGAAAAACAAAGACGACACCCTGTTTCCCCTCCGGAAATGGTTTGTTCCTTCATTGGGCGGGAGAGGTTTGTTTTTTTTTTTTTTTTTTGAGAGAGCACGCATGGCGGTTGGTGGTTGGGTAGTTGGGTGAAGGGGAAGGCCTGTGGCTAGGGGCCCGAGAGAAAGGAGGAGCCTTTACTGAGGGGGTGCTGAACGCTGCCTCCTCCCAGCCAGAGGGGCCAGGGAACCCCAGCCAAGGAGGGGTGCGGCACCTTGAGGCACAGGCGAGAGCTTATGCATACCCTGGTTTTGGAATGAGGAAGGAGCTCCCCACTGGGTGACAGCCAGGGGAAGGCCTGTGGTTGAGACTTCTTCCTCTGCACGTCTGCCGCCTAAGGGACAGCCGTCTCCCAGTCTGACCTTATTCTTCCACACCGGGAAGAAGGGGGACAGCTGGTTCTTACCTCTCCTTGTATTGCCTGTCCACCTGGTTGGCTGGGTCTGGAACTTGGTGCCATCCTCATCTTCCTCTTCTCCCTACCTGAAATATAAGCTAAGGCTTGTAGGAGACCCGAGCAGGAGAGGGCACAGAAGAGATCAAATCCCTTTTCCCGTGGACTCCATCACTTATTCCTGAACCCAGCAGAACCAGAAGCTGTCCCAAAGAGCTCTGCTGGCCCTTGGGGAGAGTTGGGAAAGGTAGAATCTTCCTGCCAAGAAATCTGCTTGTGGGGATCCAGGACATTCAACATGCTGCCTTAGCCCCTGTGACGGCTCTAAGCCTCCGTGTTTCAAGGCCATGGCCCGTTCCCTCAGCTGGTGCTGCTGCCCCTGGTGCCTGACAGAAGATGAGAAGATGGCCTTAAGGATTGACCAAGAAATCAATAAGATCCTCATGGAACAGAAGAAGAGGGACCGAGGAGAGCTTAAGCTGCTATTGTTGGGTGAGTGTCTATACCTGCCTGGTCCTCCCCAGCCTCAGAGGGGCACCTGCGCTGGGGGAGGGTCCAGAGGCAAGAATTCTTGACTCTCTTGAGCTTGTAGAGTGTCAGAGTGAGGAGGGACCTTAGAGACCATATATTCATTTTAGAAAGCCCTAGTGAGCAGAATGGAATGGCCCAAACTCCTACAGAGAGAACCCCAATCTCCTGATTGCTAACAAATAAGGTGATGGCTGTGAAATGGTGAAATTGTGCTTGAAAGAATAAAGTGTCACCCACATGGTGTTGTTGGTAAGGCCACGAGTCACTCCTGCCCTCATAATTACCAGATTTATACTTCTTTCCTACTAGATTGTCTGGTTTTACTGTCTCTGATTCCCTTGTTTTTGGGAGGTTCAAATTTTGTTCCCCTCAAAGACCCAGAGAGGAGAAAAAGCCTCAAGTCGTCATATAGTGCAGTGGGGCCAGATGTAAATGAATTGAGATCCAGATGAAAGGGTCATTAGAGGTCATTTTACAAATGAGGAAACTGAGGCCAGAGAGGGTAGGAGACTTTCCTAAGGTCACACATCTTTAGGTAGGAAGGGAGCAGCATGAGGATTTAAACGCAGGTCTTCAGAGTTCAAATCCCATGAACCGGTAGACCTTGATGCCCTGAAGGGCCCTGTCATCAACCTGTCAGACCAGGCTGGTCCTGTTCCTCAGGATAACCATGTGTACCTTTCCCTCTCCCTGTTCTACCTTCCCTACCCCCACCACCAACTCCACCCACAGGCCAGCTAGGCCTTGCACTTTGGAGGCTGTGGGTTTGGGGAGGGTCTCCACTTGTGTTTATATCAGCATGACTTTTGTTCGTTTCTACGAAGACTCAGGGGATTTTTCCCTTTGCTATTTCCTCGAAATCATCCTTTCTTAATATCTGTTTTCTCCCTTCCTTCTCATCTTAGGCTGAAGCTGCAGGGGTAAGAGTAAAAAAGATGGGGGTGTGCTAGATATGGGGAGGGCTAGAATGGACCTGAAGACCATCCTTAACAATACTCACTTATCTGTGAGGTCAGTGGGAGGTGGTGGCCCCACTCTTTAATTCCTGAGTCAGTGGCTCCTACAACTTCCCCCCTTCCTTCTCTCCCCTCCCCACCCCCCACCATTGAGAGAGCTCCTGCCCCTTTTGCTGCCCAGGGACCTGGAAAGATTCCACTTCTTTGCCTTCTGGCAGGATCTCCCTGGAGTGAGCCCAGACCAACCTCTTCTTCCTTCTAGACCTCCCTCATTTTGCTGCCCTGTTTCAAATCTTATGGTTCCATGGGGACCCAGGCTTGGGGGCTGGGGACCTACAATCAAACAATCACATACAGAACATCAAACCTGACTGACCAGCTCGTCCTTCCAGCTTTGACTTTCCATGTTTTGTGTTCTAAGGACCTCCCCAGCTTTGATGTTATCTGGCTCCAGGGACCCCTTCAAGTCTGAGGTTCTGTGATCTCTAGGCATCCCTATTACAGGGGATAACAGGCTAATACAGGAAGGCCTCTAAATACCACGTCTTGGGACCTTATTTCCTGATCACAGAGGATTGTGCATTTTTAGTCCTACTTTCTAGATGAATCTTCCTCCTTCACCATCCAAACCAGAGTCCATGTGGTTGCAGAGGAAGCAGGCCCTTCCTGTCTGAGCTGCCTCTTCAGCTCGACAAACATTCCCTGAGGTCTCTGGTGTGTCGGGCCACGGACTGAGTGAGGACAGGGATGGATAAGATGGATAAGATCTGGCCTCTGCTTTCCCGGAGCTCATAGTCTAGAAAGGGGATGAAATAGGGCCCATATACTAGAGAGCAGGATAGGCTTAAGGCCATAAGAGAGGGGAAAGCAGTGTTCTGAGGACTGAGAACAATCATTGTGGGCTTGGGGGGTGGGAAATGAGTCAGGGGAGTCTGGAGGAAGCTACATGTATGTTGGGCCTGGTAGGATGGGTTGGCTTTTAACAGGCAGAGATGGTGTAGGTTCGTCTACATAAATAAAAGGAATGCCAAGGACAGGGGAAAGTCTAGGACAAGAGTGGGGAACTGGTGACCTCAAGGCCACATGAGACCCTCTAGGTCCTCAAGTGCGTCCCTGTGACTGAATCCAAACTTCACAGAACAAATCCCCTTAATAATAGCATAATAAAAGACTCAAGGATGTGTTTGGGGAAGAATGTGTCATCTATTTTTGACAGAAGAGAAGAGAATTATGATTTTCATATTAATCAACATGATATATGTAGTGAATATACTAACAATTTAGATTTCTCTGGCTTGGGAGTCAGAAGTTTACAATGCAGCTTGTGGACTCATGGCCTTGTCGTGGGAAACTGCTCAAGCCTTAGAAATGGTTGTTTTGTAATTCCCCTCCCCGCCTTCCCCATTTGTGATTTATGTGCATAAGCTGTGCCTTTACTCCAGCTTGGGAGCATTTCTCACTCTGAAAGTCATTAATTAAACCTCTCCTTGTTTCCTGACACTCCTGTCTGAGGCCCTGGAGCCTTTCTGTGGCTCCAGGTATTCACAGGTTAGAGACTGGTCCTGTCTGGACAGACACAGTAAAATCCTGTTAACACAGAGCATCAAGAAAATGAAGGGGAACAGGGGAAGTAATCCTGAAAGATTGGTTGGAGTTAGTTTGTGGAAGGCCTTGAATGCCAGAGTGAGCAGTTTGGATTTTCTCTTGGGGTCAGAAGATGTCCAGAGGTTTTTAAACAGGGGAGAAGTATCAGAAATAGACTTTGGGGGAAAGAAATTGTGAAGATTGGGTAAGAGTAGGGGAAGACTGGGGATGAGAAGACAGGAAACTATTATAAGAGTTCAGACATGAAGGATGAAGGACACAGGCTCAGAGCACGTGGCACAGGCATGTCAGAGCCAGAAAGAAGCTTTAGATCATGAAATACTGGGGCTGGAAAGAAGACATGAAATATATAACTGATCGGTTAATAAGTGAGTACTCACAGTGCTGGGTACTCAAACTCAGTGAATACTTTGTGCATTTGGTACAGGAATGAAGGAAATGGGAGTGTTTGGCCTGAAGAAATGAAGACCAAGGGGGAATGTGATAGCTGGCTTCCATGATTTGAAGGGCTGAAGATCTGACTCGTTCTGTTCAGCCCCAGAGGGCTGATTTGCAGACTGGCATATTTTCGTTCCATGTAGGCAAAAATTTCCCACTAAGGGGAGCTGCCTCAGAAAGGGAAGGGCTGCTCTGGGAGGTCATGAGTTTCCCATTGCTGGAGGTTTTCCAACAGATAGGTTGGGCTAAAAGACCCCCAAAGACCCTCTTCCTATTCTGAGGTTCTGTGATCTAATCCAACGTTAGAAGAGAGAATGTTGGCGCAAGAAGGAGCCTGTATTCGATCAGTGCATGACTCAGGCTCCCCCATCGCTGCCTCCCTCTCCTGCTTCCTGCCGTCTCCTCCCAGCTCCCTCTCTGCCTCCACCTATTTCCTCATTTGTGGCCTGCAACTTTTCCCTTCCTTGTGATTCATCCACCCCTTCCCCTTTCACTCTCCTTCCAGTGGGGGACCCTAAGGAAAAGTGAAAGGAAGTCTGGTGGTCTTTTCTGTGACCGCCAGGTCAGTGCTCTCCCCATCCTGACCTAAGGTTTGATTCTACCTTCCATTCTCAAATTCCAGGGTGACTTCAGGCATGCACCCTTGGAGCCCATGAAATGGGGAGTATTTGCCCAGTCTAGTGGCAGAAGGAAGTTGGAAGCCAATGAGATCATACCCAAGGAGGCTTTGAGGAGCAGATGTAGGGGATGAGTCATGGAGTCATAGGATGGAGGAGTCTGAAGGAACCTTAGAGCTCAGAATACTTTTTATTATAAGCATACCATATGCATTGCGAATTTAGTATGTTTACTATGAATCACATACGATACTATATATTATCAACATGAGAGTCAGGAAAGTGTAGTAGATAGAGAGTTGGCCTCAAAGCCAGGAAAACTTTGATCCAAAGTCTACCTTTGACACCTCCTGGCCATGTGACCCTGGGCCAGTCCCTTGGCCTTTCAGGGCTCCAGGTGAGGCATTATAAAATGTGAAGAAGCCAACCACCATTTGGTAGAGTGAGTTTCCTCACCCGGGAGTTCCCTATACCAATAAAATCCTAGATGTAGTTCTTATCTCTCGCCTCAAAAGATTATAAATGTTGGCAGATCTAGGGTCTCACGAACACATGGAGCCTCTTTCCGATGGTTGAAGCGAGAATTTGCTCACTCCTTCTAGACCTCTTTGACTTCGGTCTACACTAGTCCTCTGTGAATCCCCCACAGGAGACGCTGCCATCAATATCCTGGGGCCATCTCTCTGACACAATGTGGGTACCAAGAGAGCAAGATGGTGGGTTGTCAGTTTCCATAAATACAAATAAATAAAATGAAGAACAACCGTTACCCCCACCCCCACCCCAGGGTCCTCAAAATACCCTTTCCTTTAAAAAATGAAAGAGTAGGAAATTTTAAAAAAAGAATAGCAATTGGAGCTTTGTTTGGGTTGTGTATTTATTGAGCATTGTTGCTGTTTATATAGTCAGAGTCAATGAGTGTATTCTGCTGGCACTGCTTTCTTTTATCTGCATCCCTTTTGTGTTTCTATCCAGATGTCATCATATTATTCATCTTTGTTATGTTTTTAAAAAGACATTGACTGCACTTTGGCCATTCCCCAATTCAGTTTAGTTCCATTCAACAAACACTTATTAAATGCCTACTATGTGCCAGGCACTGCACCAAGGGCTTGTTGTTGTTGTTGAGTTGTGTCTGACTCTTTGTGACCCCATTTGGGATTTTCTTGGCAAGGATACTGGAGTAGTTTGCCATTTCCTTCTCCAGCTCATTTTACAGATGAGGAAACTGAGGCAAACAGGGTTAAGCAGCTTGCCCAGGGACACAGAAAGTGTCTGAGCTAGAAAGTGTCTGAGGCCAGATTTGAACTCAGGAAGATGATATACTCAAAATCTGTTTTATCTTGAGTGATTGTATCTCTCAATTAATTAATCATGAACTTTTCATCCATAGAACTGGAAGGTAATGTCTTCGTTGCTCCTCTGATTTCTTTGTCATGTGGCCTTTTACTAGATCATGTGTGTGTTTAGAGAGATGCTGGTCTAAAACTAGTTTCCACTAGACTGCCATCCATGTTTTCCTTTCATTTTTATTAAATAGTGAGCCCTTTCCCAGGAGCTAGGATCTTGGGTTTATCAAATATTATGCAACTATGTTTGTTTTCTTCTGTATGTTGTGTGTCTAATCTGTTTTACTTATCAATCTCTTTTTTCAACCAATACCAAAACATTTTAATGATTATTGCTTTGAAATATGGTTTGATATCTGATAGATAGACCCCCTTCCCTTCCACTTTTTTTCATTATTATCCTTGAGATTCTTGACCTTTTTGTTCCTCCATGTAAATTTAACTGTAATTTTTTCTAGTTCTACGACATATTCTTTTGGGAGTTTGGTACAGCACTAAATAAATTAATTTAGGTGGTATTGTCACTTTTATTATATTGGCTTGGCCTATTGTTGTTGTCACATGTGACTCTCCATGACAAAGTTCATGGGATTTTCTTGGCAGAGACGCTGAAGTGATTTGCCATTTCCTTCTCCAGTGTGTCCTTATTTTACAGATGAGGAACTGAGGCAAATGGGAGTTAAATAGCTTGCCCAGGGTCACATAGCTAGCAAGAATCTGAGGTCAGATTTGAATTCAGATCTTCCTGACTCCAGGCCCAATATTCTATCCACTGCACCTCCTAGCTGCCCTATACATTAGCTTGACCCATCCATTAGCAATTACTGTTTCTCCAGCTGTTTATGTCTTTCTTTATTTCTGCAAAGAGTGTTTTCTAGTTGAGTTCACATAGTCACTGGGTGAATCTTATTAGAAACATTCCTAAATATTTTTTAGCTTCTGTAATTATTCTGAATGGAATTTCTCTATCTAGCTCTTCTTGCTGGGTTTTGTTGGTGATATATAAGAATACTGATCATTTATGTGGATTTGTTTTATATCTTGTGACTTCACTGAAGTTATTATTTCAATTAATTTTTTGTTGACTCTGTAGTGTTCTCTGAGTATACCATTGTCTCATCTTCAGAAAGTGGCAATTTTGTTTTCTCTTTGCTTATTTGCTTATAAGCTGTTTGCTTATTCTTCCGATTTATTTTTCTTATCTGATTGCATTTCCAACCCTATGTTAAACAATAGTGGTAACAATGGGCATTCTTCCCTTACCCTTGATCTTATTGGAAAGACCTCTTAACTCTTCTTCATTATGTATAATGCCTATTCTTGAATTTAGATAAATACTATTTATTATATTAAAGAAAGTTCCATTTATTCTTATGTTTTTAGAGTTTTTAAAAGAAATGAGTGTTGGATTTTGTCATTTGATTATCAATACCTAGGATTTGTCATCATTTGTTAATATGATCATTTTTATTATTTATATTATTAATATGGTTTATTATATGCATATCTTCCTTATTTTGAACCAGCCTTTCATTTCTGGCATAAACCTAACCTCATCATAATGTATGACATTTTAATGTGTTATTGTAGCCTATTTGCTAACATTTTATTTAAAATTTTTGCATCAATGTCCATTGGGGATATTGGTCTATAGTTTTCTTTCCCTGCTTTATTTCTCTCTGACTTAAGTATCACGATCATATATGTATCATAGAAAGAGATTAAAAGGTGTCTTTTATAATTGTAAACAGTTTATGTTGCATTGAAATTAATTTTTCTTTATATATTTGATAGAATTCATTTGTGTCCATTGAGTACTGGAGTTTGTTTTTTTTGTTTTGTTTTGTTTTTCCTTTGAAAACCCATTTATATCTTGTTCAATTTCTTTTTTGGATTTTGGGTTATGTAAGCTAACTATTCTTTTTTTTTTTGTAAATCCAAATGTCTTATGTTTTTGTAAGTATTTATCTATTGCCCCAAAGTTATCAGTTTTCTTAGCATATAATTGAGCAAATTAGTCTCTGATAATTTCCTTGATTTCCTCTTTACATGTTGCAAGTTCTCCTTTTTCATTTTTGATATAAACAATTTGGTTTTCCTCTCTTTTTAAAAAAATCAGATTAGCTAACTGTTGCTCACGTTGATTAAGTTTAAAAACCAGCTCCAAAGTCAGTTTTATTAATCCAGTGGTCTTTTTATTTTTGTTTTATTAATCTCTCCTCTATTTTTCAGAATTTCTACTTTGTTTTTTAGTTGGAAATTTTTGATTTGTTGTTATTCAAATTTTTAAAAATCATTCATCTGTTCTTTCTTTTTATTAATTAAAGCTTTTAGAAATATAACATATCTCCTGAAAACTGTTTTAACCCATGTTTTAGTATGTTGTATCCTTATTATAGTTTTTTCAATGAAATTTTCTATTGCTTTTTCTTTGACAAAGATATAATTTGTTCTTTGACCCACCAGTTCTTTAGAATTATGTTATTTAGTTTCTAATTACATTAAAAATTCTTTCTTTAATGACTCTTTATTGAATATCCAGTTTATGTTTATATGTATATAAATATAATGTATATATGTGTGTGTGTGTGTATACTATATATGTGTGTGTATGTATATGTGTATGTGCATATGTCTATGTGTATGTATATGGAAAGTGAGGTCCAGAATAGAAAAGGGACTTGTCTAAGGTATAAAACTGGGGAAAGCTTGGCTAGCCAACAGTTTGCTGGAAGGTGATCTAGGGGATTCAATACTATAAGCTCAATGAGTTAGCAAATGTGATATCAAGTTTGGAAAGGTAGGTTGTGAGACCAGGTTGTAAAGGGCTTTAAATGATAAACTGAAGCGGTTTGTATTTGACTGGATTACTAGAGTTTATGGAATGAGAGAATGACACAGTTAGACATGGGCTTTAGGAAAATCACTTTGGCAGGTTAGCAGATCAATTGGAGAGGTGAGAGAGTCAGGCATACTGATGAGGAAGCTACTGCCATAGTCCCAGTTAGAGGTGATGAGGGCCTGGTGACTTTGTGAAAAGAGAAGGGATGGTAGAAGAGGCAAGACGTAGCGACTGATTGGATGTGGCTTGGGGTAGGGGGTGTGTGAGGTGGGTGGTGGAGGAGAGTGAGGGTGTGGCATCCAGGAAAATCATCTGGGGCCACATCAGGGAGGCAGCACTCTCCCCCCTCCCTGCCCTAGTCGCTTTGCATCTCAAGTACTGGACTCCATTCTGAGTGCCATAGTTTAAGAAGGACGTGGATAATCTGGAGAATGTTCCCAAGTGAGAAACCAAGATGGTGAAGAGCCTTGAATTTATGCCGTGAGAGGATGAGTTAAAGGAGATGAGGTTGCTCAACCTGGATAAGGAAAGACTGGGTAGCGATATGGTAACTGCCTCCAAGTATTTAAAGGGCTACAGCATTCTGGACGAGAGGTTAGATGGATTCTGCTTGACCCTAGAGGGCAGAACTGGAACGGATGGGTAGAAGTGTCAAAGAGGCAAATGAAGACTATTCATAGGAAAGACTTCTTATCAAATAAGAGAAGACTCCATTCCCTGGAGGGCTTTGAGCACAGGTTGGCTGACCTCTTGTTGGGTTGTGAAGAGGATGGTTTTTCAGATGTGTGGCTTGGTCGCTGAGGTCTCTTTATGCTTCGAGACTGATTCTGTGAAGGTCACACAGTCAGTGGTGGAGTCACGGCTGGGACCCAAGTGGGAGGAGTCTCATGACCACCGAGTTCTGAGCTTGGTCCACTGCAGTAGACATGTTTAAGTAAGTCTTTATTATCAATGTCTGCCTCAGGGTTTCTTGAGAGGCAGCAGGTTTTCATCTTTAAATAAACTTCCAAGATTGGGAACTCCTTCCCTTCCAGGGAGGACAGGCCGATGAAGTCCTAAGAGCCTCCATGTGGGATGGAAGGCGAGGGCAGAGCTGGGGGGTATTCCTGACCCTGATCTGGCCTCTCATCAACAGGTACCGGGGAGAGCGGAAAAAGCACCTTTATCAAACAGATGCGAATTATCCACGGGGCAGGGTACTCGGAGGAGGACCGCAAAGGCTTCACTTCCCTAGTCTACCAGAACATCTTCAGCTCCATGCAGGCCATGATTGAGGCCATGGACACCCTTCACATCCCCTATAGCTGCCCTGAGAGCAGGGTGAGCCCAGCAAGAAGGAACCAAGGCGGGGGTTGGGGGGGTCTGGGATCAGTGGGAAAAGGGGATAGTTGGTATAGCCTGTGGCTGCTCCAGCCCACGGTCATCTCTCTTTCCTCACTTTCACCCTCCACTCCTAGTCCTGTGGGCCCCTATAGGATGAGAGGACCACAGTCTTCAGGCCGGAAGGAGCCTTAAAGGAACCTTGGTTAGACAGGTGGGAAAACAGGCCCAGAGAAGGGAAAGAGATTTGCCCAATGTTACCCACCTCAGGACTATCTCCTGAAGCATGTATGGGAACCATCTTGGTGCAGTGGGTTTGAAGTTAGAGACTCTGGGTTTTAATCTTACTTTCGCTCCTTAATACTTGAGTGACTTTGGGCAAGGCATTTAACCCCCCTGGGCCTTAGTTTTCTCATTTGTAAAATTGGAGAGTTGGGCTAAATCCCCAAGGCTCCCCATAGTATAAATCTGTAATCCTGTAGTTATCTGATCTGATTCTGGAAGGTGAAGAAGATGACAGATGAGGGTATGCTGCGGGTGGGCTAGAGGCAAACTATGAAAGAAATTATTTTGGAAATACAAGACCTGACACTTCTCCTCTCTTAGAGGTGCCCTTCTGGCTTGAATTGGGCTGATAGCCCCGAGGACCCCATGGCCTCTGACTTTTTGACCCCTTTACCTCCCAGCATCATGCTAACCTGATTATGAACACGGATGCCTACAAAGTGACAACCTTCGAGAAGCCCCAGGCCCACGCCATTATGTGTCTATGGAAAGATGCTGGCATCAAAACCTGCTACAATCGCCGTTGCGAATTCCATCTGCTGGACTCTGCTGTGTAGTGAGTATGGGGCAGACGCGTGGTCTGGTGGGTTTGATTGTGGGGGGCTGGTGATCTGCCTGGAAGACATTCAGCTTCTGGGTCTTTGCCAGGCTTTCCCCTAGTTTCTGTGGCTGAAGACTGAGCCCTGGACATTTCTGGACCACATTCATGGGAGAGATGCTGGATGGAGTCCCCAAGACTCAGCTCAGGAGCCAGGGGGACCCCAGTGGGGATCAGGAATCCAGAAATCTGGAGCTATCCCATAGTCATCTCTACACGTGTGTGTGCGATCTCAAATATAACCACACGACTCTGGGGGGCATGTATCACAAAAATGAGCAAATACATGTCCCCGGGGAGCTTATGTCTGGATTTAGAGATATTAGATGCAAGTGTATGCATGTGGGGAAAATGAGGGGGAGGGGTCTCTGTGTTAGAGGGTATATGCCTATGGGCATGGGGTATATGTGTGTGTGTGTGAAAGAAAGGGTACATCTGTGGGCAATGTGTGTGTCTGAAGAGACAGAGAATATATCTATTAGTAGGGAACTTGTGTTTGTGATGTGTGTGTGAATGTATCGCTCTACCATTTTGTGGGAGTCTGCATGTATGGGGCTTCCCGTGTGATACATGTATCTGGGCACATCTGATGTGTGCTTCTGGTGTGTCTCAGCTGTGTGTGGTATGTTTCTCTATGCATGTTGTGGGTGTCGGTGCATGAAGATAGAGCATGTGAGACCCTTGGCCCAACATGAACTCTCCAGCCCGTTTTGTTGGATGTCTATGTTGATTTATGTATCCCCATAAGCTCCCCAGCCTCATTTCCTCTCCTTTTTGGAGATGAGCACACACCCACTACAACCGCTACGCCTGACACCAACACTTCTCAGCATCTGCCGGGGGCAAGCTCTTAGTGAACACATAGCACACACACACTCTCGAAAATATGTCTACACCCTTGTCTTACCGGTGATTCTGACTACATTCACATAACTGCCACCCTAGGTCAGTAAACTCTTATGGAGCCTCTGTAGAGACATCCCTGGGCCAGACACTGTGGGGCGGTGGCAGGCAGGAGAAAGGGGCAATGATTGTCTGGACCCCCCTCTCCCGACCCTGTTAAGTGCAGATAGTGGGGCCTGTGGGGCCCCAGAGAAGGAAGGGATCACTGTAGTCCTGGAAAGCTTCCTAGTAGATGTGGGGTAGGGGATGTCATTTTGTGGTGGGCAGACAGAAAGGCTGGCTTCTGTTTTGTCGGGGGTGGGATGGGGAAGGGTTGCCCCAGGACCCAGAGGGTTAAGTTAGTCGGAGCCAGGGCTCAGGGCCAGGTCTGGGTTTGCAGTTACCTGTCCAACTTGGAGCGTATCACAGAGGAAAGCTACATCCCCACAGCCCAGGACGTTCTGCGGACCCGGATGCCGACGACTGGCATCAATGAATACTGCTTCTCTGTTCAGAAGACCAACCTGAGGTGAGCCCCCCAGACCCCCCGAGGGCTGTGCTGCCCTTCCCCCCACCCTGACTCACTGAGTCAGGCTCTGGACCTTCTGGCCCCTTCCCACATCAACCCTGACTTCTCCAGAATCTCCTGCCCAGCTAGTTGTACTAGCATGGATCACCTCGGCTATGGGACCATCTCCGACCTCCCTTTCTCCTTCCAGTTTCTAGGGCTTGCTCCCTCCTCTGTTTCTGGATGTTTACTTATTTGTGTATATGTGAGGCACCCCACTGGAACTTGGGGAAAGCCAGTGGAAAGGGCCCTAGAGTCGAGATCAAAGGATTTCCATTTTAGGTGACCTTGGGTGAGCCATATCGCTCCTCAGACCTTTAGTTTCTCCATCTGTAAAATGAGAAGGCTGGACTAGATTCAGTCAGTCTGTCAACATTTACTAAGCACCTACTATGCGCCAGTGAACATTTACTGAGCACCGTACTACACACTGAGAAAGGCACAAGACAGGTCACCGTCTAACGGGAGAGACATTATGCAAACAAGTACGCATATATACATGTGTATACACGAGAAATTGAAGATAATCAGTAGAGAGCAGGCCCTGGCATTCAGAGGAACTGGGAAGGGCTTCTGGCAGAAGGTGGGGTTTTCGCTGGGACCAGAAGGGAGTCCTAGAGTTGGCCTCCAGCAGCCTTCTAGATCTGGAGCAATGAGCCTGTGAGGGCATGGGATGTTCCCTGTTTGATTTTGTATCCTCAGCGTGTAGAGTAGGGCCTGCCCTGAACACAGTGTGTACTAAATAGTCATTGAATTGAATGCTCTCTTAAGACCTCTTTCTAAGCTGACATCCTGTGTTCTAGGGGTCCTTTCAGCTCTGACATTGTGTTCTAAGGCCCTCCCAGCTCTGACATTCTGGGTTCTAAGGACCCTCCCAGCTCTGACATCCTGTGTTCTAAGGGCCCTCCCAGCTCTGACATCCTGTGTTCCAAGGGCCCTCCCAGCTCTGACATCCTGTGTTCTAAGGGCCCTCCCAGATCCGACATCCTGGGTTCCAAGGGCCCTCTCAGATCTGACATCTTGGATTCTAAGGGCCCTCCCAGCCCTGACATTCTGTGTTCCAAAGGCCCTCCCCTCTCCAACATTCTGTTAGGTCCTTCCCATTCAATGTTTTATGGCACTTCTAGTCCTAGCAACTCATTCTCTAGCACACTTTTCCGTATTTACTAGGTTTTTTCTAGGGAGCCGCCTCAGATACTTATAGGGAGAGAGTTGGAGACCTGGGAAGCTGTGGTAGGTGGGTTCCAGCACCCCACTTTTTTCCCTCCCTGGGCATCGAAGTTTTTTGGGACAGTACCTAATAGGGAAGGCCCCTGGGAAATAACCTATCCATGGGGGTTGGGGGAAATGACGTAGACCCCACTATCAGTGACCCACATTTCTGAGAACAGAGAACAGGAAGAGGACCTGTACGCTCAGCATTGTGGTGGTGGAGAGTGAGGTGGGGGCAGGGCGAAGGCACTGCCAGGAACCTGGCCAGACCTTTCCCAAACTAGACGGAGGCTTCTCTGCTCGGGGCCAAGGCTGAGAACTGGCTCGGACTGGTCGTGGGCATGGACGACTCAAGGCTTTACACTTTCTGGCTGTTAACTCAAAGTCTCCCCTTGGCTCAAAAAAGTGGCCTCTGTGTCCTCGTGACTAGTCCAGAAAAATGACTGCTTTTTTCTCCATCCGTGTGCCCTGCCCTTTTATGTGTGAAAATTTGAAGGACCCTTAGAGACAATAATAATAATGAATAACAGCTCACATTTACGTAAGCACATTAAGGTTTGTAACCTTTGTATTATCTCATTCTATCCTCACGACGACGCTGAGAGGTAGGTGCTATTATTATCCCCATTTTATAGATGAGGAAACTGAGACAGAGAGATGTGAAGTGACTTGAGCAGGCATTACATAGCCAGTAAGTGTCTGAGGCTGGATTTGAACTAAGGTCTTCCTGACTCTTCCTCTAGTGTTTATAGACTGAACTATGTAGCTTCCTATTAGTTAATTATTCCAGTCCCTCCATTTCATAGATGGGAAACTGAGGCTTAGAAAGACAAAAGGCACCTTATTCAAGGCCACATGGCAAGTGATCAGCAGAACCAGGCATAGAACACAGTGCTTTTGATTCCTGGACTACTTCAGTTCTAAAAAAAAAAAAAAGCTAGAAGGACCTTAGGATAGAGAATGTCAGAATGTCAATGCAGGGCCCTTAGAACACTGGATGTTAGAACTGGGAAGGCCCTTAGAACCTAAAGTGTCAGAGCTGGGAGGGCCCTTAGAACCTAGAATGTCAGAGCTGGGAGGGCCCTTAGAACTCAGAGTGTCAGTGCTGGGAAGGCCCTTGGAACATAGGATGTCAAAGCTGGGAGGGCCCTTAGAATACAGCATATAAGGTCTGGGAGGATGCTTAGAAATTTTTTAGATCAATCCTTTCATTTTACACATGAGGAAACAGTCCCAGAGAGGTGAATTTACTTGTCCAAGGTCACCTATCAGTTTGGTGGCAAATCTAGTCCTATATCTCCCTACCTCTCAATCTCATTCCTTTTCATCTCAGTAAGACCTCTGTGTGTGTGTGTGTGTGTGTGTGTGTGTGTGTGTGTGTGTGTGTGT